>NW_027361728.1:0-402500 GCF_039654945.1 Dendrobates tinctorius | reverse complement strand
GTTAGAAGGGGTACCGTATCCCCGGATAACATGTATGGATAGCGTACACATTCAAAATATATGTCTATACAGCATGAGGCAGGCTCAGACGGTGTTAGGCCCAGTATGGATTGCACGTCATTGCACAAAGGTTAGAAAGGGTACCGTATCCCCGGATAACATGTATGGATAGCGTACACATTCAAAATATATGTCTATACAGCATGAGGCAGGCTCAGACGATGTTAGGCCCAGTATGGATTGCACGTCATTGCACAAAGGTTAGAAGGGGTACCGTATCCCCGGATAACATGTATGGATAGCGTACACATTCAAAATATATGTCTATACAGCATGAGGCAGGCTCAGACGGTGTTAGGCCCAGTATGGATTGCACGTCATTGCACAAAGGTTAGAAAGGGTACCGTATCCCTGGATAACATGTATGGATAGCGTACACATTCAAAATATATGTCTCAGGAGGCAGGCTCAGACGGTGTCAGGCACAGTATGGATTTGACGGCCCAGATTACACAGCGGAGGAGCAGGGAGAGGTAAAGATTGCAAATGCTGGGGCCCTGCCCAAGCAAGGGGGGCCCACTCGTGGGCGTCGGTACTGGCACTGGGCCCCTCATAGTACAGCGGTGTGTCTGACGCCGGGTGTGCACCACCACCGTCAGAGACATTTGATTGCACTATGAGGGACCCTGTGCCAGTGCCCGCGCCCAAGAGTCGGCCTACCCACCTGTCCAGGGCAACGGCACTCGCACGGTGTCGTGCGGTAGGTGGTGACCCCGGCCATGGGGGGGGAGGCAGCACAGTTAGGGAGTTTTAGAAAGTGGCATATGTTGATGTTGGATATTCAGCTGATGCAAAAGGCGAAATAGGTGAAGTACCAGGAAGAGGTGGACCAAAGCAAGCCATTTTTCTGTCACCCTATGTGTCATCAGGGGAAGGTGGGACAAAATCCTTGGAAACCCATGCGTGGTTCATTTTAATGAAGGTTAGATCATCCACATTTTGGGTTGACAGACGGGTCCTTTTTTCTGTCAGGATTGATCCAGCTGCACTGAAGACTCTCTCCGATAGCACACTTGCAGCTGGGCAAGCGAGCTCCTGTAAGGCATATTGGGCCAATTCAGGCCAGGTGTCCAGTTTAGCGGCCCAATAGTCAAAGGGGAATGACCTGTGTGGGAGAACATCGATATGGGAGGAAAAATAGTTTGTAACCATAGTTGACAACTGCTGTCTCCTGTCACTTTCCATCGATGCAGTATTACCAGTTGTGTGAGCGGTATTTGAAAAATCAGTCCACAACATTGTCATGAAACCCCTGTCTCCAACGCCACTTCTGCTGTGTGCACCACGAACACCTCTGCCAAGCTGCCCCCGGCCCGTACGGCTCGTGTGAGAACCATCACCGCTGCTGTGTGCTGGGAATGCCTCAAGCAACCGATTTACCAGAGTTGCTTGTTTATTAGCCAATATTAGGTCAAGGTTCTCCTGTGGCATGATGTTTTGTAATTTGCCTTTATAGCGTGGATCCAGGATGCTGGCCAACCAGTAGTCGTCATCGTTCATCATTTTGGCAATGCGGGGGTCCCTTTTTAGGATCCGCAAGGCATAATCTGACATGTGGGCCAATGTTCCCAGTGTCAATGATGCACTGCGAGCGCTGGGTGGAGGAGCACTTTCTGGCAAATCCACATCCCTCCAGTCACGCACAAACCCTGTACCAGACCTTGCCACGCCAACATTTTCACTTGCCCCACGAGATGCATCCTCCTCCCCTAAGTAATCATCCCCATCATCCTCCTCCTCCTCCTCCTCTTCTTCCTCCACCTCGTCCAGGAGAGGTCCCTGAGCAGACAATGGCTGAATGTCATCAAGGATTCCCTCCTCCTCTTCCTCCTCATCAACATTGGCTGCAGATGCCTGCTCCTTAAGGTGCGTCAAAGTTTGCATGAGCAGACGCATAAGTGGGATGCTCATGCTTAGGATGGCGTCGTCTGCGCTTACCAGCCGTGTGCATTCCTCAAAACACTGAAGGACTTTACAAAGGTCTTTCAGCTTCGACCACTGCACGCCTGTCAACTCCATGTCTGCTCTCAAAGTGCCTGGCCGTGTATCCTCCCACAAATGCATTATGGCCTGCCTCTGCTCGCACAGCCGCTCCACCATGTGCAGGGTGGAGTTCCACCTTGTTGCAATGTCGATAATGAGGCGGTGGTTGGGAAGGTGGAGCAATCGCTGCAGCTTCTGCATACGAACAGAGTGTACAGGCGACCGGCGGATGTGCGCGCACAGTCTTCGCACCTTCTGGAGCAGGGCTGTTAACTCCGGATAATTTTTGAGGAAGCACTGCACCACCAGGTTCAAGGTGTGAGCCAAGCAAGGTATGTGGCTGAGTTTTGAAAGGGCTATGGCTGCCACAAAATTACGGCCGTTATCACTAACTACCTTGCCTGCCTCAAGATGTACACTGCCCAGCCATGACTCAGTTTGTCGCTTCAAGTACTCGGCGGTGTGTCTGTCGCCCAAACACATCATCTGCAACACAGCCTGCTGACGCTTTCCATTAGCTGCTCGATAGGGGGACACATCGTGTGCAACAGTGGCAGCTGCAGATGGAGTGCTCGTACAACTGCGCTCTGTGGACGAGCTGTCGCTTCTGGAGGAGGAGGAGGGTCGAACGCCTACAGCCAACTGTTTCCTATACCGTGGGCTAGGCAGCACTGTCCCACCACCGCTGTCCCCTGTGGACCCTGCATCCACCACATTAACCCAGTGCGCAGTGATGGACACGTAACGGCCCTGGCCATGCCGACTGGACCATGCATCAGTTGTGAGGTGCACCTTTCCGCTCACTGACTGCTTGAGTGCATGGACAATGCGGTCTTTCACATGATGGTGGAGGGCTGGGATGGCTTTGCGAGAGAAGAAGTGGCGACTGGGTAGGTCATAGCGTGGTACTGCATAGGCCATGAGTTCGCGGAAAGCTGTGCTTTCCACCAACCGAAAGGGCATCATCTCAAACGAGATTAGTTTGGCAATGTGGGCGTTCAAACCCAGTGTACGCGGATGAGAGACTGAGTACTTTCTTGACCTACTCATAGTGTCTGGGAGGGTGAGCTGGACTTGAGAGCTGCATATGGTGGAAGTAGCGGTGGACAGGGCCGACTGAGAGAGGGTTGATGATGGTGATGGAGTTGTTGTTCTTTCTGATGGCCTAGAATCAGTCTTTCGTTGATATAACAGTGGGATTCCCTGACTGCTGTGGCCTTGCAACGACACCTCAACATTTGCTGCTGTGCTAACCGGTGGGCTTACAGTGGGGGAAACAATGTAGCGTTGCTGACTACCTTCGTTGTGATCAGTTGCACATGTGGCACTTGAGGTTTGGTGTTGTGTCCACGCTTGCAAGTGCATGCTGGTTAAATGTCTAAGCATGCAACTGGTATTCAAATTTTTCAGATTTTTCCCTCGGCTAAAGGTCTTTGCGCACTTCTTACAGATAACCTTGGCCTGATCATGAGGATTTTGTTCAAAAAACTGCCACACTGCACTCTTCCTACTTTGGCAGGCATTTTGCGGCCTAGCACGCTGTGATCTTTTGACCCTCTGGACAAGCTGTCCAGCAACTCTTTTGATGTTTGGAACCTGTCTTTGGAGTGCTCCGGGCCTGCCAGATAACAGCTGTTGCGATGTCGATGTCTGCTGTGGATGCTCCTCATCTGAGCTATTGGAAGCAGCACCCTCTTCCCCCAATGGATGCCAATCTGGGTCAACAACTGGGTCATCCATCACCTCCTCTTCTATGTCATGTGCACCTTTCTCTGTGTCACCGTGTATGGTGGTATAGTGTGCGGGAAGGGGTACCTGAGTCTCATCAGGGTCAAAATCTGGCTCTGTACACTGCGAGGACAATGTAGTGCTCTGAGTGAATGTACCAGCAGAATCATCCATCAGCGGCTGTGCATCAGTGCACTCCATGTCAGATTCATCTTGGCCTGGGTAATTCACCATATGACTTGATAATCCAGGCATGGTATGTGAAAACAGCTCCATCCTTCAATCTTGGTTGGGGTGAAGGACACAAGGAAAGGTGTGGTTCATGAACATGAGCCTCCAATGACGACTCAGTGCTTTTACTTTTTACAACTGAAGAAGAGGAGGCGATAGAGCCTTCCTCATTTTTGGTAGAAATGTAGACAAAATCCAACAAACTATATAGTAATGTAAAACAAGGTACAAGGTGTCTATAGGACAGGGGAGTTTTAGAATTTCTGCACACACTTGTGGACAGTGGACACTTGTGGATTGTGTGCGGCCCACTGATATCTGAGCGCTATGTGACACGCTCGATGGCACAGCTGCCTGTGACCAAAGTGACGAGAGGATAATGGAGATTTTGAATCTCTGCGTACACTTTTGGACACTGGACACTTGTGGATTGTGTGCGGCCTACTGATATCTGAGCGCTATGTGACACGCTCGATGGCACAGCTGCCTGTGACCAAAGTGATGAGAGGATAATGGAGATTTTGAATCTCTGCGTACACTTGTGGACAGTGGACACTTGTGGATTGTGTGCGGCCCACTGATATCTGAGCGCTATGTGACACGCTCGATGGCACAGCTGCCTGTGACCAAAGTGACGAGAGGATAATGGAGATTTTGAATCTCTGCGTACACTTGTGGACAGTGGACACTTGTGGATTGTGTGCGGCCCACTGATATCTGAGCGCTATGTGACACGCTCGATGGCACAGCTGCCTGTGACCAAAGTGACGAGAGGATAATGGAGATTTTGAATCTCTGCGTACACTTGTGGACAGTGGACACTTGTGGATTGTGTGCGGCCCACTGATATCTGAGCGCTATGTGACACGCTCGATGGCACAGCTGCCTGTGACCAAAGTGACGAGAGGATAATGGAGATTTTGAATCTCTGCGTACACTTTTGGACACTGGACACTTGTGGATTGTGTGCGGCCCACTGATATCTGAGCGCTATGTGACACGCTCGATGGCACAGCTGCCTGTGACCAAAGTGACGAGAGGATAATGGAGATTTTGAATCTCTGCGTACACTTGTGGACAGTGGACACTTGTGGATTGTGTGCGGCCCACTGATATCTGAGCGCTATGTGACACGCTCGATGGCACAGCTGCCTGTGACCAAAGTGACGAGAGGATAATGGAGATTTTGAATCTCTGCGTACACTTTTGGACACTGGACACTTGTGGATTGTGTGCGGCCCACTGATATCTGAGCGCTATGTGACACGCTCGATGGCACAGCTGCCTGTGACCAAAGTGACGAGAGGATAATGGAGATTTTGAATCTCTGCGTACACTTTTGGACACTGGACACTTGTGGATTGTGTGCGGCCCACTGATATCTGAGCACTATGTGACATGCTCGATGGCACAGCTGCCTGTGACCAAAGTGACGAGAGGATAATGGAGATTTTGAATCTCTGCGTACACTTGTGGACAGTGGACACTTGTGGATTGTGTGCGGCCCACTGATATCTGAGCGCTATGTGACACGCTCGATGGCACAGCTGCCTGTGACCAAAGTGACGAGAGGATAATGGAGATTTTGAATCTCTGCGTACACTTTTGGACACTGGACACTTGTGGATTGTGTGCGGCCCACTGATATCTGAGCGCTATGTGACACGCTCGATGGCACAGCTGCCTGTGACCAAAGTGACGAGAGGATAATGGAGATTTTGAATCTCTGCGTACACTTGTGGACAGTGGACACTTGTGGATTGTGTGCGGCCCACTGATATCTGAGCGCTATGTGACACGCTCGATGGCACAGCTGCCTGTGACCAAAGTGACGAGAGGATAATGGAGATTTTGAATCTCTGCGTACACTTTTGGACACTGGACACTTGTGGATTGTGTGCGGCCCACTGATATCTGAGCGCTATGTGACACGCTCGATGGCACAGCTGCCTGTGACCAAAGTGATGAGAGGATAATGGAGATTTTGAATCTCTGCGTACACTTTTGGACACTGGACACTTGTGGATTGTGTGCGGCCCACTGATATCTGAGCGCTATGTGACACGCTCGATGGCACAGCTGCCTGTGACCAAAGTGACGAGAGGATAATGGAGATTTTGAATCTCTGCGTACACTTTTGGACACTGGACACTTGTGGATTGTGTGCGGCCCACTGATATCTGAGCGCTATGTGACACGCTCGATGGCACAGCTGCCTGTGACCAAAGTGACGAGAGGATAAGGGAGATTGGATTGCTTTTAAAAAAGCAGTTTGCGGAGCAGTGGGTAAACAGCAATGCCAGCGTGTCAGGAAGCCTTAAAAGGCAGCCCAACAACCAACACCACTGATACACCACAATATAGCCTCCCCTTGCACTGCACACACAGTGACTTGTGTGTTGTGCAGGCCAAATCACTAGCAGCAGAAGCAGTTTTTTTGTCTTCTTCCCTGCCTAACGCTCTCCCTACAGAATCAGCAGCAACCTCTCCCTATACTAAGATCGGCAGAAGTAAGATGGCGGTCGGCGTGCACGCCCTTTTATACCCCCTGTGACGCCCACCAAAGCAAGCCAATCACTTGCATGCCCTTCTGAAAGATGGTGGTGACCCGTGCCTATGTCATCACGTTGCCCACAGTGTCCGTGGATCCTGATTGGCTGAAAAAGAGCGCAAAACAAACTTTTGAAACGCGACTTTGGCGCGTAAGTCGCCGACCTTGTGGCCGACCTCATCCTAGGGTCGGGTTTCGTTTCATGAAACCCGACTTTGCCAAAAGTCGGCGACTTTTGAATTTTTTCGACCCGTTTCGCTCAACTCTAAGCACAAGCACATAAGAACTTCTGTTTACAGGCCTAAGTGTCTCCCAAATGATAAACAGCGTCAGCATCCTCTCCCTACTGTAAAGATGGGCAGAAGAAATATGGCGGTCGTCGGTTAGGGCTTTTAGACACACTCCGTATATACATGGGTTGGACAAAATAATGCAACCACCTAACGTTTTGGCATCATAATCATCGAACATGTTATAAACATGCAAACCGTGACATATGGTAATGTTTTGTAGTTGATTATTTGTGTTATGTGATATGTGTATGTAAATTAACTGTTTGTTTTGCATAATTGTAAGAACATTGATGAAAGCCTGGTATCAATGGCAGTCCTCTCTGATCTTCAAAGAGGCCAAATTGATGATGCTTGTATAGCAGGCGCTAGTGTAACAGAAAGTGCCCGTATGCTTGGTGTGTCAAGAGGTACTGTCTCCAAAGTAATGACTGAAAAAGACCTGGGTGTATGGGTGGACGACAAACTCACATTTAGCGGCCAGTGTCAGGCAGCTGCTGCAAAGGCAAATAAAATAATGGGATGCATTAAAAGAGGCATAGATGCTCATGAGGAGAACATAATTTTACCTCTATATAAGTCACTAGTGCGACCACACTTAGAATATTGTGTACAGTTCTGGTCTCCGGTGTATAAGAAAGACATAGCTGAACTGGAGCGGGTGCAGAGAAGAGCGACCAAGGTTATTAGGGAACTAGGGGGTCTGCAATACCAAGACAGGTTATTACACTTGGGGTTATTTAGTTTGGAGAATCGAAGGCTTAGGGGTGATCTTATTACAATGTATAAATATATGCGGGGACAATACCAAGACCTTTCTAATGATCTTTTTACTCTTAGACCTGTGACAGGGACAAGGGGGCATCCTCTACGTCTGGAGGAAAGAAGGTTTAAGCATACTCACAGACACGGATTCTTTACTGTAAGAGCAGTGAGACTATGGAACTCTCTGCCATATGATGTTGTAATGAGTGATTCCCTACTAAAATTTAAGAAGGGACTGGATGCCTTTCTTGGAAAGTATAATATTACAGGGTATATACACTAGTTACCTTAATATTGCGTTGATCCAGGGAGCTAGTCTGATTGCCGTATGTGGAGTCGGGAAGGAATTTTTTTCCCCAATGTGAAGCTTACTGTTGCCACATGTGTTTTTTTTGCATTCCTCTGGATCAACTTGTTAGGGCAAGTTAGGATAGGATATGGGTTGAACTAGATGGACTTAAAGTCTCCCTTCAACCTTAATAACTATGTTACTATGTTACTATGTTACTATATGGTAATGTTTTGTAGCTGATTATTTGTGTTATGTGATATGTGTTTGTAAATTAACTGTTTGTTTTGCATAATTGTAAGAACATTGATGAAAGCCTGATACCAATGGCAGTCCTCTCTGATTTTCAAAGAGGCCAAATTGATGATGCTTGTATAGCAGGCGCTAGTGTAACAGAAAGTGCCCGTATGCTTGGTGTGTCAAGAGGTACTGTCTCCAAAGTAATGACTTTGTTGGAAAGAGAAGGCAAAACATCCGCTACAAAGCACAGGACCGGCCAAAAGTGGATGTCGACTGAGAGACACAGTTGGACTCTAAAGCGAATTGTGAGAGAGGATCGCAAGACCACGGCTCCAAAAATCAATGCTGAGCTCAATGAACACCTACAGAACACAGTTTACATGAAAAATGGTCGTCGGGAGCTGCACAAATCTAGAATCCACGGATGAGCTGCAATGTTAAAAATGCTGCTCTCACTGACAAATGTTTCCAAGTGTTTAGAGTGGTGTAGAAACCTCCAGAATAGGTCCCTCGAGCAGTGGAAACATGTGATATTCTCAGACGAATCATCGTTTACCCTATTTCAGCCTTCCGGCCAAGTGTACGTTTGGAGACAGCTGAAAGAAGCATTCCATCCAGACTGCCTTCTCCCAACTGTAAAACATGGCGGAGGTTCTGTGATGATCTGGGGTGATATTTCATGGAGATCCGCCTGACCAATGATATCCCTTCATGGAAGAATTAACAGCCGCAATTATTTAGGCATTTTGGCCAACCAAGTGCATCCTATGGTTCAAGCACTGTTCCCGGAGGGGAATGCCATCTTTCAGGATGATAATGCACCAATTCATACAGCTAGAATTGTTAAAGCATGGCACGAGGAACATTGTAATGAAGTTGAGCATTTCATCTGGCCCCCACAATCCCCAGACCTCAACATTGATCATTTATGGCCGATTTTAGAGTTTCAAGTTGGACGTCGATTTCTGCCGCCATCGTCGCTCAAAGAACTGGAGTGTGTTTTAGCATAAGAATGGGCTACAATTCCTTTGGAAACAATTCCCACCTTGTATGAATCCATACCTCAGATAATTGAGGCTGTAATCGCCGCTAAAGGTGGACATACACCACGTTAAACTAACTTTTGTGGATGCTTCCAGATGTTTCCATTACTTTGTCCAACCACCGGATTTCAGGAGTCACCCTCAGACGCTCACTCAGTCAGTATGGATTTAACCGTAATCTAAAATGTTTAAAAAAGGTACTGTATCAGCAGATACCAGGTGTATCCAGTCTAGGGGTAATTGTAAATCTCCGTCTATATTTCCGGAGTCCGACAAAGACACTCACAGGCTCAGTATGGATTAGACAAGAATATAAAAAGTCGGAAAAGGGTAATGTATTACAAGCAAACAGCTGCATACAGTGTTGGGGGTCATTTTAAATCTCCTTATAGTTTACCAGAGTCAGACACAAACTCTCACAGGCTCAGTATGCATTACACCATAATATACAAATTAGAAAAAGGGAAATGTATTTGAAGTGTACACCAGTATACACTGTTGGGGTACTTTTAAATCTTCGTATATATTTCAGTCTCAGTAAGACAGTCCAGACTCTCCGCTACAGAAAACTAGTTGGATACAAGTACAGGCGTAAAGTGGAGTGAGTGCAGAAATTTGGGAATTAATAATCATGGGAAAACCTCCCGGGAGAATTCGCAGAGGCGATGGTGACCCTCAATTACTTTGTCTGTGGAGACTGCGAAAATGGTTCTTTGTGAAGAAAGGGTTGTTGCATCGCAGTAGCCTGGATCCCATCACCGTTACTCGTCTCCATCAAAATGTGATCACAGGGAGAGATGTAGACATGGTCCTCACTGCCTATCATGATCTGTCTGTTCACTTTGGAGTGCAAAAGACAGAAGCCACAGGCTGTAGGCGATTCTATTGGATTGGCATGAGAGGAACATTGAAAAATGGTGGCAGGAATGTCACGTCTGTGACTAGGAAAACTGTGAAAGCTGATCATAAAGCACCACTGCATCCGATTTTGAGTCGACGTCCAAAACAAATGGTAGCCATTGATCATCTGAAGGTAGAGCCCAGCAGGACAGGCCATATCTACATCTTAACTATCATCGATCATTTCAGCAAATTTGTAGTGCCCGTCCCTGTGAAGGATTTAACTGCCTAGACTACACAGCGGTGGAGCAGTGAGAGGTAAGTCTTGCAAGTGCTTGGGCCCTGAGCAAGCGGGGGGGGCAAACTCGTGGGTGGCGGTACTGGCACAGGGACCCTAATAGCACGCCGGTGTGTCTGACGGCGAGTGGGTCCTCTCATCGTCAGAGACACTTTATTGTACTATGAGGGGCCCTGTGCCAGTGCCATCGCCCAAGAGTGGGCCCACCCACCTGTTCAGGGCAACAGCACTTGCCCGGGTGCGCCAGGTGGTGACCCTGGCCCTGGGGGAGGGCAGCCCGGTTAGGGAGGTTGAAAAATTTGTTTGATGTGTAGGCTTGACATTCAGGAAGGGGAGGGCGAAAGCGAGCCATTTTTATTGCCACCTATGTGTCTTTAGGGGAAGGTGGGAAAAAATCCTTTGAAACCCATGCCTGGTACATTTTAATGAAGGTTAGATCATCAACATTTTGGGTTGACAGACGGGTCCTTTTTTCTGTCAGGATTGATCCAGCAGCACTGAAGATTCTTTCAGGTAACACACTACCAGCAGGGCAAGTGAGCTCCTGTAAGGCATATTGTGCCAATTCAGGCCAGGTGTCCAGTTTACAGGCCCAATAGTCAAAGGGGAATGACCTGTGAGGGAGAACATCAATATGGGAGGAGTGGTTTGTAACCATAGTTGACAACTGAACTGCTGTCTCCTGTCACTTGCAATCGATTCAATATTATCAGTCATGTGAGCGGTACTTGAGAAATCAGTCCACAACATGGTCATGAAGCCCCTATCTCCAACGCCACTTCGGCTGTGTGCACCACGAACACCTCTTCAATTTTGCCCTCTACGGCTCGTGGAAGAACCAGCACCGCTGCTGTGTGCTGGGAATGCCTCCAACAAACAGTTTACCAGAGTTGCTTGTTTAATTGCCAATATTATCTCTAGGTTCTCCTGTGGCATGATGTTCTGTAATTTGCCTTTATAGCGTGGATCCAGGATGCTGGCCAACCAGTAGTCGTCATCCTTCATCATTTTGACAATGCGGGGGTCCCTTTTTAGGATCCGCAAGGCATAATCACACATGTGCGCCAATGTTCCAGGTGTCAATGATGTACTGCCAGTGGTGGGTGGAGGAGCACTTTCTGGCAAATCCACATCCCTACAGTCACGCACAAACCCTGGACCTGACCTTGGCACACCAACATTTTCTCCTGCCCCCTGAGAAGCATCCTCCCCAAAATAATCATCACCCTCAAGGCTTCCCTCCTCCTCTTCCTCCTCCTCTGCTGCAGATGCCTGATCCTTAATGTGCATCAAATTTTGCATGAGCAGATGCATAAGTGGGATGCTCATGCTTATGATAGCATCAACTGCGCTTACCAGCCATGTGCATTCCTCAAAACACTGAAGGACTTTACAGAGGTCTTTCAGCTTTGGCCACTGCACACCCGACAACTCCATGTCTGCCCTCAAACTACCTGCCCGTGTATTCTCCCACAAATGCATTACAGCCTGCCTCTGTTCGCACAAACTCTCAACCATGTGCATGGTGGAGTTCCACCTTGTTGCAGCATCTATGATTAGGCGGTGCTTGGGTAGGTGGAGCGATCGCTGCGGCTTCTGCATACGACTGGATTGTATGGGCGAGCGACGGATGTGCGAGCACAGTCTTCGCATATTATTGAGCAGGGCTTTTACCTCTGGATAATTATTTAGGAAGCACTGCACCACCAGGTTCAAGGTGTGAGCCAGGCAAGCTATGTGTCTCAGTTATGCAAGGGCTATGGCTGTCACAAAATTCCAGCCGTTATCACTGACTATCTTGCCTGGCTCAAGATGTAGATTGCCCAGCCATCACTCAGTTTGTCGCTGCAAGTAGTCGGCCAGTACTTCCGCGGTGTGTCTTTTGTCGCCCAAAGACATCATCTTTAAAACAGCCTGCTGCCGCTTACTGCTAGCTATTTGATAGAGGGACACCTCGTGTGCAACACTGGCAGCTGCGGATGGAGTGCTCGTGCGACTGCACTCTGTGGATGAGCTTTCTCTTCTGGAGGAGGAGGAGGAGGGTCTAACGCCTACAGCCAACTGTTTCCTATACCGTGGGCTAGGCAGCACTGTTCCACCGCTGCTGTCCCCTGTGGAGCCTGCATCCACCACATTAACCCAGTGCACAGTGATGGACACGTAACGGCCCTGGCCATGCCTACTAACCCATGCATCTGTTGTGAGGTGCACCTTTCCACTCACTGATTGTTTGAGTGCATGGACAATGTGGTCTTTCACATGCAGGTGGAGGGCAGGAATGGCTTTTTGAGAAAAGAAGTGCCAACTGGGTAGGTCATAGCATGGGAAAGCATAGGCCATGAGCTCTTGGAACGCTTTGCTTTCAACCAAACGGTAGGGCATCATCTCTAATGAGATCAGTTTGGCAATGTAGGTGTTCAAAGCCAGTGTACACGGATGAGAGAATGAGTACTTTCTTGTCCTACTCAGAGTGTCTGGTAGGGTGAGCTGGACTTGAGAGCTGCATATGGGGGAACTAGCGGTGGACCTGACGGACTGACAGGGGGTTGGTGATGGTGAGGGTGGTGGTGGTGATGGCCTAGATTCAATCTTTTGTTGCAAAAACATTGTGATTCCCTGACTGCTTTGGCCTTGCGACGACACCTCAACATTTCTTGCTGGTTGTGTGATTACCGGTGGGCTTTCAGTGGGGGAAGCGATGGAGCATTGCTGGCTACCTTCAGTTGGAGCAGGTGCACATGTGCTACCTGAGGTTTTGTAGTTTGTCCACGCTTGCAAGTGCATGGTGGTTAAATGTCTAAGGATGCAACTGGTGTTTAAATTTTGGAGTTTTTTACCTCGGCTGAAGGTCCTTCCGCACTTCTTACAGACAACCTATGCCTCAACAATAGGATTTTGGTCAAAAAAGTGCCACACTGCACTCATCCTACTGTGGTACAAATTTTCAGGGCTTGCACACTGCGCTAATTTGACCGTCTGGCCAAGCTGTCCTGCAACTCTTTTGTTTTTTTTAACAAGTTTTGGTACAGCTACGGGCCTGCCAGATAACCGCTGTTGCAATGTTGATGCCAGCTGTGGATCCTTCTCCTCTTCTGAGCTATTGCCAGCGGCACCCTCTTCCCCCAATGGACGCCAATTTGGGTCAACAATTGGTCATCTATCATCTCCTCTTCATTTTCATCTGCACCTTCCTCTGTGTCACCATGTAAGGTGATAGTATGCGGTAAGGGGCACTTGAGTTTCATCAGGGTCTGATTCTGGCTCCCTAGACTGCAAGGCAAATGTATTGCTCTGGGTAAATGTACCAGCAGAATCATCTAGGAGTGGCTGTGCATCAGTGCACTCCATGTCAGATTCATCTTGGATTGGGGAATTCAGGATTTGACTTGATATCCCTGGCGTGGTATGTGAAAAGAGCTCCATGGAGTAATCTGAAGTGTGGGCTGCCGCATCCTTCGCTTTTGGTGTGGGTGAAGGACACAAGGAAAGGTGTTGTTCCTGACCAGAAGCCTGCACTGATGACTCAGTGCTTGCAGTTTTGGTAACTTCAGAAGAGGAGGCAATAGAGTTGGAGGCTGTTTCGGCAATGTAAGACAAAACCTGTTCCTGATCCTCTGGCTTTAAAAGCGGTTTACCTACTCCCAGAAAAGGGAACCTTAAAGGCCTTCTTGTGCCAGACGATGACGCAGGCTCAACACCTCCTGCCTTAGCTGCTATTGAGCTTTTGCCATAACCAGCAGATGCACTACCACCATCATCAGTACCACCTGCCCCCCTGCCCACGTACGTGGCCTCTTCCACAATACTTCCTCATGTTTGTGAAAATGTACCAAAAATACTAGCAGAAATATGGTACTGTTTGAGGAGCGTACAGCTGTCTAAGGTGTATGGAAAGTTTAAATCTCTGTATATATTTCCTTAGTCACAGACACTCTCCCGGTATGTATTTGACCGTAATCTAACCAGCAGATATACGGTACTGTATCAGAAGTGTACAGCTGTATACGTTTTTGGTGAAAATGTCAATCTCCGTATATTTGTTTCCGGAGTCACACACAGACGCTCTGCCAGTATGTATTTGACTGTAATACAACCAGCAGATATATGGTACTGTATGAGAAGCGGACACCTCTATACGGTGTATGGAAAAATGGAAATGTCCATATATGTATTTCCGGAGTCTCACACACACACGCTGTCTCTGTATAGATGTGACTGTAATGCGAACAGCAGATATACGATACTGTTTGAGAAGCCGACAGCTCTATACGGTGTCTGTATGGAAAATGTTAAATCTCTGTCTAATTTTTTCCGGAGTCACACACACACACGCTGTCTCTGTATAGATGTGACAGTAATCCAAACAGCAGATATACGATACTGTTTGAGAAGCGGACAGCTCTATACAGTGTACAGAGAAATGGAAATGTCCGTATATGTATTTCTGGAGTGTCACACACACACGCTGTTTCTGTATAGATGTGACTGTAATCCAAACAGCAGATATACAATACTGTTTGAGAAGCGGACACCTCTATATGGTGTATGTATGGAAAAATGTAAATCTCCGACTATTTTTTTACGGAGTCAAACACACATGCTGTCTCTGTATAGATGTGACAGTAATCAGCAAACAGCAGATATGCGATACTGTTTGAGAAGCGGACACCTCTATACGGTGTGTGTATGGAAAAATGTAAATCTCCATGTAGTTTTTTATGGAGTCACACACATATAGCATGTATTTGCCCGTGATACCAGCCGGTACACGGTAGTGTGTGAGGAGCGTACACCTCTATACGGTGTGTGAAAAAATGAACATTTGGTAACTGTGCAGAAAAAAGGAATAAAAGTATTTTTGCTTTGAAAAAATCAGTGTGCACTAGGGTGACCGGATCTCATATGGGGGGGAAAAAATGTCAGAATCTTGTTCGTCTGGACCCCACAAAACGATTCCCCTTTCCAGATATTGAGAGAGCCAAAATTTGAGCTCGATCAAACGACGTTAACCCGTGCCGCTCGTCGCTCAAAGTTTGAAAAAAATCCAAATTGAGGTATTTTAAGATTTAGGTATTTTGCATAGTCTGTTAGACTATAAAGAATGTGACAACAATAGTGTTGAGCATTCCGATACCGCAAGTATCGGGTATCGGCCGATACTTGCTGTATCGGAATTCCGATACCGACTTCCGATATTTTTTCAATATCGGAATTCGGCATCGGAATCGGAAGTTCAGTTGATTGACGGCCTGACGTCATCATGATGCGCGGTGTGTGCGCATCATGATGCGCCGTCATTTCGGGCCTTCCGGGGGTCTCTGCCGGCCTGCCGGGGGGCTGTGCCGGCCTGCCGGGGGGCTGTGTGGACTGCCCGGGGTCTGTACCGGCCTGCCGGGGGGCTGTGCCGGCCTGCCGGTGGTCTGTGCACCCTGTGGGGGTCTGTACCGGCCTGCCGGGGGGCTGTGCCGGCCTGCCGGGGGGCTGTGCTGATGTCCGGGGGTCTGTGCAAGCATCGTCCGATGGGACTACAAGTCCCATCGGGCGATGCCTGCTACCATGACAGTGATTGACACATTAGCCAATGATGGGACAGTAGTAGTCCCATCATCCGGCTAATGTGTTAAATGTTAAAAAAAAAAAAAAAAAATACTACATACATACTACATGCATGCTACATACATACTACATGCTACATACATACTACATATATACTACATACATACTACATACATGCTACATACATACTACATGCATGCTACATACATACTACATGCTACATACATACTACATGCATGCTACATGCATACTACATATATACTACATACATACTACATACATGCTACATACATACTACATATATACTACATACATACTACATACATGCTACATACATACTGCATGCTACATACATACTACATACATACTACATACATACTACATGCATGCTACATACATACTACATATATACTACATGCATGCTACATACATACTACATGCTACATACATACTACATATATACTACATACATACTACATACATGCTACATACATACTGCATGCTACATACATACTACATACATACTACATACATACTACATGCATGCTACATACATACTACATGCATGCTACATACATACTACATGCATGCTACATGCATGCTACATACATACTACATGCTACATACATACCACATACATACTACATACATACTACATACTACATATATACTACATGCATGCTACATACATACTACATGCTACATACATACCACATACATACTACATACATACTACATACATACTACATGCTACATACATACTACATATATACTACATGCATGCTACATACATACTACATGCTACATACATACCACATACATACTACATACATACTACATGCTACATACATACTACATATATACTACATGCATGCTACATACATACTACATGCTACATACATACCACATACATACTACATACATGCTACATATATACTACATGCATGCTACATACATACTACATATATACTACATGCATGCTACATACATACTACATGCTACATGCATGCTACATACATACTACATACATACTACATGCTACATACATACCACATATATACTACATACATACAATACATTCATACAATACATACATAGACATACAGTACATATAACATAGAGTAACATACTTACCAATACTTGTCACATTGTTCCCCGAAGCCATTGTCTTTTCCGGAATAAATATTAACATAACAAACCACAAAAATACTCACCCACGATCCGAAGCAGTCCACGAGTGTGTCCCACGACGATCTTGGGTAGAGAACTGCAGCATCAGATGATGCTGCCGTTCTCTACGGGCTGCAGGAATCCAATGACGGAAGGTAGGTATCCTTCCGCACTGTATTCCTCCGCCACTTAAAAAAAAAAAAGTCCCTAGTCTCACTTTATGCCATTGCTGCGTGGGAATTTCCCACACAGCAATGGCATAAAGTGAGACTAGGGACTTTTTTTTTTTTTAAGTGGCGGAGGAATACAGTGCGGAAGGATACCTACCTTCCGTCATTGGATTCCTGCAGCCCGTAGAGAACGGCAGCAACAGCTGATGCTGCAGTTCTCTACCCAAGATCGTCGTGGGACACACTCGTGGACTGCTTCGGATCGTGGGTGAGTATTTTTGTGGTTTGTTATGTTAATATTTATTCCGGAAAAGACAATGGCTTCGGGGAACAATGTGACAAGTATTGGTAAGTATGTTACTCTATGTTATATGTACTGTATGTCTATGTATGTATTGTATGAATGTATTGTATGTATGTAGTATATATGTGGTATGTATGTAGCATGTAGTATGTATGTAGTATGTATGTAGCATGCATGTAGCATGCAGTATGTATGTAGCATGCATGTAGTATATATGTAGTATGTATGTGGTATGTATGTAGCATGTAGTATGTATGTAGCATGCATGTAGTATGTATGTAGCATGCATGTAGTATATATGTAGTATGTATGTAGCATGTAGTATGTAGCATGCATGTAGTATATATGTAGTATGTATGTAGCATGTAGTATGTATGTAGCATGCATGTAGTATATATGTAGTATGTATGTAGCATGTAGTATGTATGTAGCATGCATGTAGTATGTATGTAGCATGCATGTAGTATGTATATGGTATGTATGTAGCATGTAGTATGTATGTAGCATGCATGTAGTATATATGTGTTATGTATGTGGTATGTATGTAGCATGCATGTAGCATGCATGTAGTATGTATGTAGTATGTATGTAGTATGTATGTAGCATGTAGTATGTATGTAGTATGTATGTAGCATGCATGTAGTATATATGTGTTATGTATGTAGCATGTAGCATGCATGTAGCATGCATGTAGTATGTATGTAGTATATATGTGGTATGTATGTAGCATGCAGTATGTATGTAGTATGCATGTAGTATATATGTAGTATGTATGTTGCATGTAGTATTTATGTAGTATGAATGTAGCATGTATGTAGTATGTAGTATGAATGTAGCATGTATGTAGTATGCATGTTGTATGTATGTAGCATGTAATTTTTTTTTTTTTTTTTACATTTAACACATTAGCCGGATGATGGGACTACTACTGTCCCATCATTGGCTAATGTGTCAATCACTGTCATGGTAGCAGGCATCGCCCGATGGGACTTGTAGTCCCATCGGACGATGCCTGCACAGACCCCCGGAGCCTGCACAGACCACCGGCAGGCCGGCACAGCCCCCCGGCATGCCGGCACAGCCCCCCGGCAGGCCGGCACAGCCCCCCGGAGCCTGCACAGCCCCCCGGCAGGCCGGCACAGCCCCCCGGCAGGCCGGCACAGCCCCCCGGAGCCTGCACAGACCACCGGCAGGCCGGCACAGACCACCGGAGCCTGCACAGACCCCCTGGCAGGCCGGCACAGCCCCCCGAAAGGCCCGTACAGACCCCAGAGAGGCTGTACAAGGGCAGGAAAGGGTTTTTCTTATTCCGATACCGGAAGTCCCATAGACTTGAATGGGACTTCCGGTATCGGAATCGGCGATACCGATACTTTTTTAAAGATCGGCCGATACCATCCGATACGATACTTTGAAGTATCGGACGGTATCGCTCAACTGTAGACAACAACACTGCAGAAATAGCCCTGACCAAATTTTCGAACCATTTGTGGTATTTGAATGCAGAGTTGGTGGGATTATCGTTTTTTGATCCCACCATTACAGACAATGAAAAGTTGTTAATGGCTAATAAATTGCTCAGTAGCACAGATCAGATCAGAGCACCTGTGGTCATTGAAGACATTGGGAGGAGTTACAGCAATGTAGAGCACTATAGGGAGTACATGGGGATGGCAATAATGGAAAGTTGCTAATTGGAGTTTGCTATAAAGCTCCAAATATATCTGAACAGAGAGAGGATGAAGTGCTGCAATAAATTAAAAAGGCAGCAAATAGGGTTCTTATAATGCAGAATAACTATCCAGACATTCAATGGGACATAGAACCTTCTGGTTATGCTCAAGCTACAATTTTTTATCCACAGTTCAGAACAATTACCTCTCTCTGCTGGTTAATGAATCTGCTGGATCTGGTTCTGTCAAATAGACCAGACACAATTTCAGATCTACAGGTCAGGGAGCATTTGGGATGCAGTGACCATAACATGGTAAGTTTCAATGTAATTTTCAAACAAACATTCGAAAGGGGAAATGCCAAAACCTGGAACTTTAAAATTAATGGAATAGCTTAATCGTGTAGAAAGGGGGCACGCCATGGTAACTGAGGATACCCAAAGTAAATGGGGAATTTTTAAGGAAATACTACTAGAATGCTGCAGAATGCAAATGTCATGGAATACAACAAAAACCATTATGGAGATAAATACGATGGTAATAAGACAAATGTAATAAGACAAAAACATTCAAAATCTTGAAAGCTGAGAATACTGAAATAGCATTTCAGGAGTATAAAAATCTAAATAAGAAACATAAAAAAGAAATCAAGCTAGCCAAGTAATCTACAGAGAAACAGATTACTAATAACAATAAAATAAATCCCCATTTTTTATAATTACATTAATGCCAAAAAGAAAAAAACAGAAAAACAGATGGTATCTGTCCCTTAAAATATGACAATAACGTGATATTTACAGAAAACAAAGAAAAGGCTGTGATATTAAACAGGCACTTTTCACCCATGTTCACCAATTAACTGTCTGTTAAAGGGATCATGCAACAAGGCAAAAATCAACCTGATATAGCTAGTTTAACACAAAAAGAACTACATCTACATCTGAGCAATTTAAACATTGACAAATTCACAGGCCCGGAAGGCATTCATCCATGGATACTGAGGGAATTGAGCTCCATAATTAACAGACCATTGTATCTAATATTCTTAGACTCTCGTAACAGGGGTAGTGCCACAAGTGTGGAGGAAGGCTCACGTGGTACCAATATTTAAGAAAGGTAAGATGGTGGATTCGGGCAACTACCGTCCGATAAGCCTCACATCAGTAGTGTGCAAAAATTTTTAGGGCATTATAAGAGATGACTTGCAGAAATACACTCACTGGCCACTTTATTAGGTACACCATGCTAGTAAGGGGTTGGACCCCCTTTTGCCTTCAGAACTGCCTCAATTCTTCGTGGCAGAGATTCAACAAGGTGCTGGAAGCATTCCTCAGAGATTTTGGACCATATTGACATGATGGCATCACACAGTTGGCGCAGATTTGTCGGCTGCACATCCCTGATGCGAATCTCCCGTTCCACCACATCCCAAAGATGCTCTATTGGATTGAGATCTGGTGACTGAGGAGGCCATTTGAGTACAGTAAACTCATTGTCATGTTCAAGAAACCAATCTGAGATGATTCGAGCTTTATGACATGGCGCATTATCCTGCTGAAAGTAGCCATCAGATGTTGGGTACATTGTGGTCATAAAGGGATGGACATGGTCAGCAACAATACTCAGGTAGGCTGTGGCGTTGCAACGATGCTCAATTGGTACCAAGGGGCCCAAAGAGTGCCCAGAAAAAATTCCCCACACCATGACACCACCACCACCAGCCTGAACCGTTGATACAAGGCAGGATGGATCCATGCTTTCATGTTGTTTACGCCAAATTCTGACCCTACCATCCGAATGTCGCAGCAGAAATCGAGACTCATCAGACCAGGCAACGTTTTTCCAATCTTCTACTGTCCAATTTCGATGAGCTTGTGCAAATTGTAGCCTCAGTTTCCTGTTCTTACCTGAGAGGAGTGGTACCCAGTGTGGTCTTCTGCTGCTGTAGCCCATCTGCCTCAAAGTTCGACGCACTGTGCGTTCAGAGATGCTCTTCTGCCTACCTTGGTTGTAACGGGTGGCAATTTGAGTCACTGTTGCCTTTCTATCAGCTCGAACCAGTCTGCCCATTCTCCTCTGACCTCTGGCATCAACATGGCATTTCCGGCCACAGAACTGCCGCTCACTGGATTTTTTTTCTTTTTCGGACCATTCTCTGTAAACCCTAGAGATGGTTGTGCGTGAAAATCCCAGTAGATCAGCAGTTTCTGAAATTCTCAGACCAGCCCTTCTGGCACCAACAATCATGCCACGTTCAAAGGCACTCAAATCACCTTTCTTCCCCATACTGATGCTCGGTTTGAACTGCAGGAGATTGTCTTGACCATGTCTACATGCCTAAATGCACTGAGTTGCCGCCATGTGATTGGCTGATTAGAAATTAAGTCTTAACACACAGTTGGACAGGTGTACCTAATAAAGTGGCCAGTGAGTGTATATTGTAGATAATAATATAATAACTGACAACCAGCATGGATTCATGAAAGATAAGTCATGTCTAACTAACATGTTGGGTTTCTGTGAGGAGGTAAGTGCAGATCTGGATGTTGGTAATGTGGCTGATGTGATTTATCTGGATTTTGCCTTATACTGAAGCTACAGAAGCAGGGACTGGAGGAAACTATTGCAGATGGGTAAGGAACTAAATGACACGAAACAAAGAGTTGTCTTAAATGATTCATTCTTTAAATGGGATATAGTGAGCAGTGGTGTAACACAGGGATCTGTGCTAGGACCAGTTCTTTTAACCTCTTTATTAGTGACCTTATGGATGGCATTGAGAGTAAAGTGTCAGTCTTTGCTGACAACACCAAAATATGTAGGATATTAAAATCTGACCTTGACATTAGAATATTGCAAATTGAACTGCATCAGTTGACTGAAGGGGCAAACACTTGGCAAATGAGATTTAATGTAGATAAATGTAAAGTAATTCACTTAGGATGGCGTAATCATGTAGCTGCATATACATTATATGGGAGTACATTCGGGATAAAAGAACAGGAGAAGGACTTGAGTATTCTGGTTACAAGTAAGCTGAGCAGCAGTACTCAATGTCAGGCAGCAACCGCAAATGAAAACAAGATTTTAGAATGTATAAAAAGAGAGATAACATCCCCCGATCCCAACATATTATTACCCTTTAATAACTCACTGTTGAGGCCACATCTAAAATACAGGATTCCGTTTTGGGCTCCACATTTTAAAAAGGATATTCAGAAGTTAGAATCAGTTCAAAGACGGGCAGCTAGATTATTACAAGGGATGGAAAGCCTCTCATATAATGAAAGGTTGGAAAAGTTGGTCTTGTTTAGCTTAGTGAATGCTCGCTTCATGGCTCCACCATTGTTTACTGGAAGCAGGATAACATCTCTGCACGGAGGATCCCGGGTTATGATCGCACTAGTTAAAATAACTAATAAAGTGCGGTCCGCAACCCTAACACCATGTAACCCACCTCTAAGCTATTGAAGCATTTAGATTTATAGACATTTAGACTAAGGTCATACAACAATATTTCATAGAATCCTAAAATGTTAAGAGTTGGAAGGGACTCCAGGGTCATCGTATTCAACCATCTCAGACAAATGTCTGTCCAGCTTCTGTTTGAAGACTTCATTTGAAGGTGAACTCACCACCTCTCATGGCAGCCTGTGCCACTCATTGATTACCCTCACTGTCAAAAATTTTTTTCTAATATCTAGTCTGTATCTTCTCACTTTCAGTTAGATTCCATTGCTTCTCGTGTTTCCATGTGCAAATGAGAATAAGGATTCCATCTATACTGTAACATCCCTTCATATATTTGTAGACAGCTAGAAAGTCTCCTCTTAACCTTCTTTGCAAAACTAAAAATTCCTAGATCCTTTAACCGTTCATTGTAGGACATAGTTTGCAGTCTGCTCACCATCCTGGCATCTCTTCTGTGAACTTACTTCCATTTTTCAATGTCTTTTTTTTTAAATGTGGTGCCCAGAAATGGATACAGTATTCCAGATGAGGTCTGACCAAGGAGGAGTATAATTACTTCACGCGATCTAGATGCTTAACAAGAAAGGTAACAGGGGCACTCCCATGTGTGAGCCCTCTCAGACTAACATAGTGGAGCCAAATGATGGACAGGCTCACCTGAATGAGTTGCGCAATTAAATACAAAACTCTGGTAAAGTTTGACTGCAGCACTTGTCTTCAGCAGGGATAAATATGCCAAAAGAACAGGTATCATGCATCATTAAGGGATTCATCACAACTCTGGGTCTGCTGAAATTTAAATGTTGTTTTTTCCTTTTGGTCCAGCAAGAGTTAATGTCTCTTGCTGATAGTTCTTTTAGACTGGTCAGCTAATGTTGGTATGCAACCACTCCCACTTCCCTTTAAATAGTCACATGATCCATCAGCTGATCATTGGTTACATAGTTCATCTTCTATGCAGACCAGTTTAGGGTGTGGAGCTTTCCTGTGATGCTGGACTTGCTGCTGTTTGAGTTCTGATTCCTGGTGCTGTTTGGTCTGCTGTTATGGAGCTTATCAGCAAAGCCTGAGCTGAGCATTACCCTTTTTGTCTTCTGTATCCTGTTTGTCTCTTCCCCAGAGTGTTACTATCTACAGTGGTGAGGCTAGCATCCTCGCCGTCCAGTGTACTAGCCAGGGTTAATAAAGGTGACAGTCAGGGATTAGGCACATGATGGTAGCGGAGGAAGGACCCGGATTTGGCATTAGGGGAGCTTAGGGACAGGCAGAAGTTGGTGTCAGGAGGTGTCCCATCTCTCGCTCCTTACCTTTAGGGCCGTCCTCTCCATTTTCCATCCTGTCGTACTTATATGCTGTGCCATCCGCCAAACTTTTATGTGTTCGAGCGTGACATTATAACCCATCTGCACCATTTTCCAGAGTCCCTATGGCTCAAGCTAAAGCTTTTTGACTCCTAATTCAGACTCTCATGGATGAGGTTACTAAGTTTCTGTTACAGGTGGTGCAGTAGTTTCAGCATATGTCTGGGTTCTTAGTCTAGGCTCATGCCCTGGCTCAACCGGAACCCAAAATATCTCTCCCAACAGGTTCTCTGGAGGGAGAGATAAATTTATGGTTTTTAAGGATGCCTGTAAATTATATTTCAAGCTCCGTCCTCACTCGTCAGGGAGTGAGGAACAACCAGTGGGGATTGTAGTCTCCCTTTTTAACGGTGATCCCCAGTCCTAGGCCTTCTCCCTGCAAACTGACTCTTAATCTTTGCAGTTGGTGAACGAGTTTGTTGCAGCTTTGGCGCTGGTGTACGGTGATTCTGATAGCATCTCCTTGGCTGAGTCTGAACTCTGTAAGATGAAGCAGGGGGCCCAGCTGGCTGGGAAGTACCGCTCGGAGTTCCGGAGATGGGCCACTGACACTCAGTGGAATGACCCTACCTTTAGGAGTCATTTTTGTCAGGGTCTGTCAGCTAGACTTCAGTATTCTCTGGTGCAATATGCTACTCCAAGGTCATTGGATTCCGCCATGGCCCTTGCTATCAGGGTGGATAGACAAGAGACATACACTGACTCTGCCCCCTGTTGTTCTTCATAGGTAGGAGGTTACACAGGTGCTGTCAGACAAACCCATGTAGATGGGGAATGTCTCCTCTCATACTAGGTTGTCTGCGGTTCACTGTGGGACAGGGGCATGTTTTTACCGTGGTCTTATGGATCATTACATTAAAGTCTGTGTATTTCGCACCAAAAATGGTACTTCATCGCAAAAGCCACGTTCCCTTGGTCGTTTGGAGGGAGACAACCAACCAGAGTGTGTACATTTCCTCCACTTTTATGTCTCCGTTTACCATTTTGGCAGAAATAGTGGTTGGTGGGAAAACTCAGACCATTCCGGTTCTTGTGGACAATGTAACTGGAGTCAGTTTGGTGGTTCTCGCTTTGCTCAGACCCATGGGCTAATCTGTAGGGCACTATCGAGATCCATTCCTATTCACGCTATTCATTCTGCTCCTTTCAGCCAGAAGAGTTTGATTCAAGTCATTCATAATGTGAACTTGCGCATAGGGACTCTTCATGAAGAGGGTATGCCTAATCCCTTAAAGGGAACCTGTCACCATTTTTTGGCCTATCGACTAAAAATATCATCTAATAGACTGTGAGCTATACATTCCCCAACTACTTGTGAAACCCCCTGACTACCCATGAATCCCCCATAAAAACCTTTTATATTGCTCCCGCGCTGTATGTAAATATCCTCAGTCTGCTCCGATGGGCATTGGTTCTAGTCCCTCTCTCCACCCCAAATCGACGTGCTGTATGCATTCCGTTCTGTGAATAGCATTGTTCATGTACAGGTCCCGCGTGTGCGCATTCAAATTGCCTCCCACGCATGTGCAGTATGCTTTTCCCAACTGCGAGCAAAGCTGAAAAGCATTAGAGCGCATGCACCGGAAGTACCATGTCCCGGAAGTATTTCGCTGTATACTGGAACATAGTTCACCAGTTCACTGTCAGAGATTGACAGCTGCATTTAATAGGTCAACAGTCATGGGTGGATCTTGATTGCACCCACAGCTGTTATAGGCACATGTCAGCTATTCAAATCTGCTGACATGTGCCAGAAAAGATGTGGGCCCAGCACCGGAACCCACATCAAAGGGGGAGACCCGACATACGCAGTACATGTATGATGCATTTTGTGAAGTGATTCATGTCAATCTCTTGCTGGCAGTTCTTTTAGACTGGTCAGTAGAGATAGGCGGGCCCCAGGATGTTCAAGTATGGTGGGTTTGGCCCAACAGTTAAAAAAAGGTTCGGGTACCAGAACAGTACCCGGACCCAAACCTAAACCCAAATCACTTGAATGGGGGGCCCAAACATCCAGCGTTTACCACGTGCTCATGTGCATGATAGCGCGTCAAACGCTGCTTCTGATCGGTGGAAAAATCATTACTGTCGGTCAGTGAGCTCAGGTCCTACTCAGTTAAATGACAGCGAGAGCCAGCAGCTTTGGTCGGAGGTAAAATGTTTACCTCCGGTCACTTCCATCAGATGATGGGACTACTATTCCCATAATCTATGCCTGGTGCTGCTAATAACAGTGAGGGCAAGTGGTGGCTGGTGAGAGTATTCATCAGCCAGCATCTGCACTCTAAATGAATAATTTAAAAAAACAGTGTGGGTTCAACTGTGTTTTTGATATCCATGTAGCAAAACTGACAGCTGGGGGCTGAAGTATCAATGTTAGCAAGGCTGATTATTAAGAATAAAAGGGTCCTCACGCTGTTTTATAAAATATTTAAATAAATAAATTGAAAAAACGTTTTGGGACCCCCTATTTTTAACAACCAGCCAAGCTAAAGCAGACAGCTGGGGGCTGGTATTCTCAGGCTGATGGATACTGCCCCTATCCCCAGCCTAAAAATAGCAGCCTGCAGCTGCCCAGAAAAGGCGCATCTATTAGATGCGCCAATTCTTGCACTTTGCACGGTTCTTCCAACTTGCCATGTAGTGGTGGCAAATGTGATGTGTACCCTAAAAAATAATTTTGTATACTTGCTGATTAAATTTTGACCTTTCTAACTTCCTAACAAAAAAAATGTTTAAAAAATGATGCTGGTGTAAAGTAGACTTTTGTTTTTTGTTAACTATTTTGTGTGGTATAACTACTGTATATACTCGAGTATAAGCCGACCCGAGTATAAGCCGAGGCACCTAATTTTGCAATGGAAAACTTGGTAAGCTTATTGACTCAAGTATATGCCGGGTATGCAATGTCCCCTCATCCCTGTCCTGGTATGTGTGACTCCCCTTGCTTTATGCATGGCTCCTCCGTCCTCCCCCTGCTGTATGCATGGCTCGGTGTCCTTCCCATCCTCCCCCATGTATGCAAGGCTCCCCCGCCCTCCCCCTGTATGCATGGCTCATCTGTCCTCCCACTGCTGTATGCATGACTCGGCGTCCTCCCCGTGTATGCTTGGTTTACCCGTCCTCCTGTATGCATGGCTCCTTTGTCCTCCCCCTGTTGTATGCATGGCTCGGCGTCCTCCCCATCCTCCCCTGTGTATGCATGGCTCCTCCGTCCTCCCCCTGTCCTCCCCGTCATACTCACCCCCTCCTGGTGCGGTCTCTGCACTTCCCGGCTTCTCTGATGGTCTCCGGGGCCAGCAGCTTCTTCCTGTGTACTTTGTGATGTGGTACAGCTCATTAAAGTAATGAATATGCGCTCTACGCCTATGGGAGTGGAGTAGCATGCATATTAATTACTTTAGTGAGCGGTACCATGTGACCACTGAACACAGGAAGAATCTGCTGGCGCCGGAGACCATCGGAGAAGCAGGGAAGTGCAGAAACTGCACCAGGAGGGGTGAGTATGATGTGACAGCCGCCGGCTCCTGCTGTTCCCCCTGGGACAATGACTTGAGTATAAGCCGAGAGGGGCACTTTCAAATGGGCTGATAATCTCGGCTTATACTCGAGTATATACGATATCTGATTTAGGGCCATAAAAAAATCAGAATTTAAAAATTGTGACATTTTCATATTTTTTGTAAAATTTTGATATTTTCATAAATAAACACACATCATATCAGCCAAAATGTACCACTAACATGAAGTACAATGTGTATCGAAATAACACTTATTACCTCATAAAATGACACTGGTCAAATTGTGATATTTTTCCTTTTCAGGAATGTGAAAGCAGACTTGGGGGTGAAGGAGTTAAAATAAAGACTGTACAATTATGGTACTTTAAGTGAACAGTTAAGTTGTCACTAGGGTAGAGATAATCCTGTGGAGGTTTGTGATACGCGATGCAGTCACCATATGGTTCTTGACTTCATTGAAGTGAAGATATCTTAATTCTTCATGGTTTAGTAATGAAATTGATGCAGGCAATGTCTAGACATAAATATAGCAACCCCAAATCTCTTAGCTGACAATACAAAGACATACAAATGATTGATGACTTTTAAAACACGACATCTTGCTATTTTCTTTCAATGTAGTTTATCCCGCATTATTTTACATGGATTTTCTGCTTCATCTTGAATCTAAAATGTTGTGTACATTACAGAACCCTAATAATTTACTTGTTCATGTGTTATCTTAAGACATTTATGTTGACCATGGGACCACAATTTTAAAATCATTGGTATTATCAATAATGACGTGCCAGTAGCCGGCTAGAGAAAAACTTATAAGCAAGAACTGCCTGTGGAGCAATTTGAATATCCACATTGTTAACCAGGACAAAATCCAGTAACATAAAATGGGACCATAACTTTTTCTTTGGCCCAAAATGGAGTTTTCAGAGCAATGATGGAGCAGTTACAGAAACTGACAGTGAAGAGCTACCATAATTTAAAGCGAATCTATCAAGTTTTGCTATCTCATCTGAGAGCAGCATGATTTTGCAGCAGTTACGCTGATACTAGTGATGTATCACTTACTGTGATGTGTGTTGTATTTTTTTTTTATAAAGTCACTGTTTTATCACCTGCTGATCTGCCAATTCTCTGAATGCTGAGCTCTGCATAACTCTGCCCACAATAGTGATTGACAGATTTCTGTGTACAGTTTCCTTAGGCGGAAAACTACAAATCAGTTATTGAGAGTGGGGTTATAAAGAGCTCACAAATATAGAGGTCTACATGGCAATAAGTTTACTAGTTTTCTAGTGATAATTTTCTGCTCATAAGATGGAGATTTTATTAAAAGCAGTCCAGTCTCTAGATTATTCTGGTTTCAGATAAGATGACAAAAACCTGGTGATAGATTTCCTTTAACAACTTTGCTCAAGATGAGGCAGGCAAATATAATGTTTACAATATCAGTAAGGGCACAAGCTTAATTGTTATGTAAGGGTTCTGGACTGTGCTGTCACATTGCTTTCCCAATCACCAATCACGTCAAACTTGTGTATTGTGAACAGCCTCAGGGTCTTTGTAAAACATTGTGATGTAATGTGCCATGTAAAATGTTCCAGTGTAATGTATAGTGTGATAAGTGATGCAAGTGTCATATAGTTGTGGCCAAAAGTATTGACACCCCTGCAATTCTGTCAGATAATACTCAGTTTCTTCCTGAAAATGATTTCAAACACAAATTCTTTGGTATTATTATCTTCATTTAATTTGTCTGAAATGAAAAAACACAAAAGAGAATGAAGCAAAAAGCAAAACATTGATCATTTCACACAAAACTCCAAAAATGGGCCAGACAAAAGTATTGGCACCCTCAGCCTAATACTTGGTTGCACAACCTTTAGCCAAAATAACTGCGACCAACCGCTTCCAGTAACCATCAATAAGTTTCTTACAATGCTCTGCTGGAATTTTAGACCATTCTTATTTGGCAAACTGCTCCAGGTCCCTGATATTTGAAGGGTGCCTTCTCCAAACTGCTATTTTTCGATCTCTCCACAGGTGTTCTATGGGATTCAGGTCTGGACTCATTGCTGGCCACCTTAAAAGTCTCCAGTGCTTTCTCTCAAACCATTTTCTAGTGCTTTTTGAAGTGTGTTTTGGGTCATTGTCCTGCTGGAAGACCCATGACCTCTGAGGGAGACCCAGCTTTCTCACACTAGGCCCTACATTATGCTGCAAAATTTGTTGGTAGTCTTCAGACTTCATAATGCCATGCACACGGTCAAGCAGTCCAGTGCCAGAGGCAGCAAAGCAACCCCAAAACATCAGGGAACCTCCGCCATGTTTGACTGTAGGGACCGTGTTTTTTTCTTTGAATGCCTCTTTTTTTCTCCTGTAAACTCTATGTTGATGCCTTTGCCCAAAAAGCTCTACTTTTGTCTCATCTGACCAAAGAACATTCTTCCAAAATGTTTTAGGCTTTTTCAGGTAAGTTTTGGCAAACTCCAGCCTGGCTTTTTTATGTCTCGGGGTAAGAAGTAGGGTCTTCCTGGGTCTCCTACCATACAGTCCCTTTTCATTCAGATGCCGACGGATAGTACGGGTTGACACTGTTGTACCCTCGGACTGCAGGGCAGCTTGAACTTGTTTGGATGTTAGTCGAGGTTCTTTATCCAACATCCGCACAATCTTGCGTTGAAATCTCTTGTCAATTTTTCTTTTCCATCCACATCTAGGGAGGTTCTGCTTTAAACTTCTTGATGACACTGTGCACGCTAGACACAGGAACATTCAGGTCTTTGGAGATGGACTTGTAGCCTTGAGAATGCTCATGCTTCCTCACAATTTGGTTTCTCAAGTCCTCAGAAAGTTCTTTGGTCTTCTTTCTTTTCTCCATGCTCAATGTGGTACACACAAGGACACAGGACAGAGGTTGAGTCAACTTTAATCCATGTCAACTGGCTGCAAGTGTGATTTAGTTATTGCCAACACCTGTTAGGTGCCACAGGTAAGTTACAGGTGCTGTTAATTGCACAAATTAGAGAAGCATCACATGATTTTTCGAACAGTGCCAATACTTTTGTCCACCCTCTTTTTTATGTTTGGTGTGGAATTATATCCAATTTGGCTTTAGGACAATTCTTTTTGTGTTTTTTCATTTAAGACAAATTAAATGAAGATAATAATAACAAAGAATTTGTGATTGCAATCATTTTCAGGAAGAAACTGAGTATTATCTCACAGAATTGCAGGGGTGTCAATACTTTTGGCCATAACTGTATGCATAGTGTATACTAATGTAGTGCAGTGTTATACATGTATAGTGCTTTGTCAGGGAGGTCAGCCCAGCAACAGAATGCAGGGACAAGTTAATGTTTTTAACTAGCCCACAGTGGAGGGGCTAGTGCTAGGGAAAGAAGACTGCTTCCTGTTGTTAGGCAGATAGGACTTGAAGTGTAACATGAGCAGAGCTGCCATTGGGTGTTCCACAGTAAATGGAGTCCTAGGGATGGGGATAGTGAGATCCTAAAGACAAGATAACTGATTAGTCACAGTGGCCTTCTGGCGGAGGTATCCATGAATAGGACGCTGAGTCATGAATCTTTTGAGCTTGCAATGCAGAAGGTAATGGGCCTAAAAAAGGATTTAGTTCATAGGACTAGTGGAAGTCCCGAGCAGTAGAGCCAAGACGCCAGTAGTGGAAGAAATAGGATGCGGATCTGCTGAGCGTGTGGAGAGACTTCCTGATCAGAACTGTGGTGACAAGCACCTGGAGTTAGAAGGTCACAAAGGGTAATGAATAGAGGCGAGCGAGTTCTGAAATGCTCGGATGCTCATTTCGAGTAATGAGTTTAAAGGGAGTCAATGAGAAATTTCGAGAATTTTTTCGGCAGACTCTAAAATGAGGTGTGTGGGTCAGTGAAAATGTTTAAATGGATGGAAAAAATGCTAAATGGAAGGAGAACAGCAACATGAAGATCCCTGGAAGCATCTCTGACTCCCAGAACGCTGCTGACGTGGGTCATCCATGTTACGTGGGTGAGTTTGCCAAGCTTCACAGCCATCACCAGGTTACAGTCATTATCACACATGACCGTGCCTAGTTGAAGGTTCAGCGGTGAGAGTGACAGATCTGTCTGGTTTGCTATTCCTTTCAAGAACTCTGCCTCGGTGTGTAGTTTGTCTCCTAGAGAAATTAGCTTCAGCAAAACCTGTTGCCACTTCGCTGAGGCAGAGCTGCAGAGCTTCCAGCTTCTGAATGATGTGAACTACGTGCTCTAAGATAGCACATTGCAGATGGAGGATGAGGAGGAGTAGGAGGGGGTGCAGGAACTGATGTAGGAGATGGAGGAAACCCTGATAGAAATAGGGCCAGCAATCTTCGGCTTTGGGATCACATGTTCCGTGCCGGGGTGGGACGCGATCATAATGTTCACCCAGTGTGCCTTGAGGGAAATGTAACATCTCTGGCCACAAGCACTTGTCATCTTGTCGGTTATCGGTCGTGAAGTGGATAATCCCAGTAACTGATTTGGTAATGGCACTGGTGATGTTCCTGGACATGTGCTGGTACAAGGCGCAGACACCACAATGGGAGAAATAGTGTCGGGTGGAGACCGAGTGACCAAATTTGTATACCTGTAGCAAAAATTTTTTTTGTTTTTTATTTAAAACCAACGAAATTAAAACAAACCAAGTTCTACAGTATATATGACAATAGTGAATTATTGAACAAGCACATTTCTATACCTGCAGCAAGCCAATTTTTGTTTTTATTTCAAACCAATGAAATTTACTAAAAACCAAGTTCTACAGTATATATGACAACTAACCCATCTTTTTTCTCCATTATTTCAATTTTTTAACTCGATGGTTAAAAGTTTGCAAGAAATTAAACATATTTTATTGAAAAGTTTAAGTAAAAGAAATCTGTGTGACAAACTATCTTTGTTGTAAAAATAACTAAAAAATATTAATGGTAATAGTTAATTTTTTAACAACCAATTTCCTACTCCTGTAGCAGGCCAATTTTGATTTTTATTTCAAACCAACGAAATTTCACAAAGTTCAAGTTCTAGCGTATACATGACAATAGTAAATTTTTAAGCAAAGAAATTTCTACACCTATAGGATTAGCAGGACAATTTTTCTTTTTATTTGAAACCAATGAAATTTCACACAAACCAAGTTCAAGAGTATATATGACAATAGTAATTTTTTGAGGAACCAAATTTGTAAAAAAAAGTAGCAGACCAACTTTCTTTTTTGTTTTAAACCAACAAAATTTCCCACAAAGCAGGCTCTACAGTATATATGGCAATAACCAATTTTTGGAACAAAAATATTTTGTGTACTATACCAGGCCAAGTGTTTTTTAGAAATTTGAACCCACTGTAATTTTACACAAAACGTGAAACTATATGGAATCCATAAAAAAATTTTTGAAAGTAAATATTTTGAAAGTGTAGTTGATGTACTCCTACACTCATGAACTCTTTGCAGAAAGTGCAAAGCCAAGAAAATGCTGAAGATAGTAATACAGTACTCCTATTCAGGTGTCCTCTTCTTTCACGGGAGGCTGGGCGGACTACCTCCACCTGCTTCCTGGAACCTGATTCCCAGGTGCCTGAGCGCTAAGTGACCCGGCTTAAAATAGTGACTGCACCCCCGACATTTAGAAATGGGAAAAAGCCCCCTGTGTCACCTGCACCATCATATGTTCCTGCATTGGAGGTGGGGAACCACAAAGGACAGTACAATAGCCCCATCTCAAGCCACCTTGAGGAGTCTCTTTCAGGCCCTTTAATTTCTCAAGAAGGGTTCATCCTGCTCCCTACCTCCAAGGATCACACCCACTGCATATCAGCGATGTTGACCATGTATTTTGAGGAACGCGACCTTGGTTCCAGCCGTCAGCTCTTGCAGCCTTCAAGTCAAGTGTTCCATTTTGACTGCCTGCTAGGTGAACAAGATGTGATGACAAGTCCCAGACTCTTCTATGGACCCCCATATCAACTGCCAGTCGTACGTAACGACCTCCCCTTGCAATGTCAACTGTTGGTATCTTCCAGCTAGCTGGCCCGCTAGCATGTCTCCTGCCCATGTAGCAAAAAGCACGTAAACCTCTATGAATGACTAATCCAGTCCATAGGAACCCCAGCGTTGAAGACAGCAACCTGGATTTGGTTGTGGGTTAGGGCCTTGGTGGTTCCAGTAAAGCGTCAGGTTCAGAACCACAGGCTCCTGTCACCTCCACTGTTGCTCCAGCTTCCTCTGGCTCCGATATTTCTTCAGTCACTCCCTTGGGAGTCTCACGTGATTCTGTCATTCTGTCATCTTTATTGCCCACAGATCACGTTGAACTGCTCTAAGGGTAAGTTCACACTAGGCTTTTTTCAGCGGTTTTTTTTTCTACAGCTCCTTTCCTGCCAAGAGATCAGGTTTGCTGCAGAAAAAAAAAAAAAAAAAGGATGTTTTCCTTGTGCTTTTCTTGTAATTTTTGTGGCTTTTTTGTGTGTTTTGGGCATGCTTGATTTGTCTCTTGTGCATGCTGATAAAATTTAGTGTTGAAAAAAAGTCTTTTTCCATAGATTCAGATTTTGACACAAAAAATGCAGCAAAACATGATCCCTGCGTTTTTTCACCACCCATTGAAGTCAATGGGGAAAAACGTAGAAAAAATGCTGAAAGAAGTGACATTCTCGATGTCTAAAAAATTGCAAAGCACAAAATACTGATGACAAAAAAAAATGTGTTTGCTTGAGATTTCTGAAATCTCATAGGCTTTGCTGGTACTGTAAAATGCAGATGAAAATTAGCATAAAAAACGCAAAAAAAAGCAGCAAAAACACCTAGTATAAACTAAGCCTAACTCTACCAGGAGACACAGAGCTTGTTGGTTACACTATTAGGCCGGGGTCACACTAACTGACGCAAAATACGGTCCGTATTTTACATTCGTAATACGGATGAATGACCCCTAAATAGTGCTCTGTATGTAATCCATAAGCAAGGTGTGGTCGCGTATTTTGCGCATGTAAACATCCGTATGTAATCTGTAAGTAATCTGTATGGCATCCGTATGGCGAGATTTTCTCGCAGGCTTGCAAAATGGACATTTAACGATTTTGAGGCCTGCTAACTATTTAAATCATTAGCCTACACCCTATTTATTGGCTCTGGAACAGGTGGCTGCCTCCATTGTTTCCATTTGTGACCTTGCCTTTACTTGGTGTGTTGGTGTTGTATCTGCAACATGGCAGACAGTCTGAGTTACAACACAACTGAGCAGGTTCTCTTCAACTGGCTTTTGTCACGCCACTTTGGTCACCCATACCCAGTAATAGTGGATCCGCGGAGGAGGAGATGCATGTGGGTCCATTCACTTTTGAGGCAACGACTCACAAGAGGTCATTTTCACCGCCTCTATTCTTCTCTATGGGATCATCTGGAAAAAATTTTCCAATACTGTCGCATGAGCCTTGCAACATTTGATCTCCTCTTGGAGACAGTGTGCCCTGGGATAATCTTTCAGGACACAAGGATGCGCAAAGCTATATCTGCAGAGGAGTGTCTTCTACTCACATTATGGTATGTACTACACAACCACATTCTCTATGTTCATGATGTGTTGCCCAAAGTATTTTTTTGGGGTTTTTGAACTAATTTTTTGGCCCTCATCTTATTCCAGACATATTTAAACTTACAGACCAGAATGTTATGTGTAATATGTACTGAATATCACGTAGCCATTGTGCAAGCAAAAATATGTGTGTTAGTAGATATGAGACAATAAAAAGTTTGGTATGTATGTACCTGGTGTTTTGTTTATTTTTGCATTCTAAAATGTTCCATTTCTGTTGTTCTTCACTTTCCTGTCCACTGGCCTGTCTTATGCTGCCCTCCACCATGAGTTTCTCATTGGAATATCTACCATTTCTGGCATAGTCAGGTCAACATGTAGTGAAATATGGTCAAGACTACATCAAGTCGTCATGCCCGAGCCCAGGATGGAAGACTGGTTGAGGAGGGACTTTGAGGAGGAATGCCAGTTTCCTAATTGTATTGGGGCCCTTGATGGCAAACATATCCGGGTGCGTAAGCTGCCGATCTCTGGCTCCCAATTCTTCAATTATAAGCAATACTTTTCTGTTGTATTGTTTGCTATGGCCGACCCTCAATACAAGTTTATAATTGTTGACATTGGGGCCTATAGAAGGATGGGAGACTCCAGAGTCTTCAATACTTCCATTATGGGTCGGCGGCTACGCACCAACCAGTGGGATCTACCCCCACCATGCCAGCTATCAGGCTCCACTCAAGAATCAGTCCCTTATGTCCTTATGGCAGATGAGGCATTTCAGTTAACGAGCAATGTCATGAGGCCATATCCCCGGCGCAACCTGGACCACCGGCGCAGAATTTTTAACTTGCGCCTATCACGTGCTCGGCGACTGGTGGAGTGTTCCTTTGGCATTCTTTGTGCAAAATGGCGGGTACTCCAGTCTGCCATTCAGCTGAGTGAACAAAATGTTAATGAAGTTATAAAAACATGTGCCGTTCTTCATAACTTCACCAGGATACATGATTGTTCCTCCTGGTGTTGTGCGTGGGTCGGACAATGTGCGCAGGGCGAGACCACATATCAACCCTCAATGTAGACCGCTCTCTGGGCTCAAAGTGCGTGATATTGTCACAAATTACTTTATGTCACCTGAGGGGGAAACTTCTTGGCAAGAGCATGCTGTGTCTATGTTATAAATTTTTTATTTCTGTCTGTGTAAATATATATATTTTAAGGCCTTATGATTTTCTCACTGTTTAATTGCCTTGGTAAGCGTATGTTAGTATGCTGACACCTTTTTTTATAATTGAGACAGAGATGTAAAATGTAGTAGACAAATGTTTACTTTTGCCTTATTTTTTTTTGCTTTGAAAAACATATTATTGCCATATGATAAATGTGGTAATGGCCCAAAGTGGCCTTTTTGCCGATGTGCAAATTTGGAAACAAAACATTTTCAGAAAAACAAAAATACAACAAAACCATTATGCAAGACCAAAATGGCTACATTACAAATTTTGGTAGGTCGGGGGAGGAGAAGGCGGAAGACCAGCCTGTGTTTGCTGCTGGCTACTTTGCCCAGCTTGGCCATCGCGCTGTGTGGGGGCATACTGTTGCCCATGATGTGGGTAGTGTACTGCCTCCTGGGATTGTGCTGGGCACTGGGCTGACTGAAATTGTAGAGGGGCCTCTTGTTGGGGCTGGTGGGTCCATGGCTCATACCCACCAAAATAGCCATGTGGTCCCCAACCAGGTTGGGACCAGCCTCCAACACTGGGTGGGAACAAGTGGCCATATTGGTGAGGTTGGCTAGAAGCAGACATATGTGGCTGCTGTGGAAAAGGTTGGGTAGGGGGAGGAAGGGGGTGAGGTGTAGGCACACGTATTTGAGGATCCTCAGAGCCTGCTTGAGCAAGCATGTGTGTGGGGTGTCTAAGGCGCATCAGATTCCTTGGGGAAAGCTGCCACCTCTCCAGATATTCAAAAAACTCATATGGGGTATTGGGGTATTGGGGTGTTTGCTTGCATCAAGGAGAATCTGAAAACATCCTCGAATACGTAGCCTCACCTCACGGGAAATGGCCCGAAGATAACGGGCCAGGCTGCATGAGTACGCCTCCTCACCATCATCATTATTGACTCTAGCCAGATAGTTCAGTACCCCTGTGTCAACATTGGTATGAGTATCTTGGGCAGGGATCTGGCGCCTTCTTCTTCCTCGCCGGGATGGTCCAGCAGGCTGTGGGGATCCCTGGATATGGGCAGTTGGGCTGCTGCTGATGTTGCCCTGCTCCTCCTGTATGGCGGATCATGCAGCAGCAGACGGTCCTGCTTGTGGATGTGGTCCTGGTGGTGGGGTTTGTGGTGCAGGCACTGGGTTTTCCGGAGAGGAATCTTCACCCATGCTTCTTTGAGGGGGAGAAGATGGGCCAGCCACCTCTTCCCCTACAGCCCCAGGATCTATGATGGGCTCGGTATCTGAGCCAGTTTCTTTCTCCGTAAGGTTGGACTGAGTTCTGTTATGAAATAGAACAGAGCCCAAATTAAATACAGTTTTTTTGGCCCTGTAAAGTATCTGTGCAATGTGGTGTGAGGTATCTACTTACGGTCTCAGATCCAGAATTGGAACGAGGAAGGAGAGGCGGTCATAATAGATATATTTCCTCTTTATGTCGCCCGCATCACCACTCCTGGCACGCTGCTGACGTTCCCGCCTTTATTGGTCACGAATGCTGCGCCAGCGTCTCATCACATCTTCCACTGCAATGTGACAGGAAATATTCTAAATTTCACATATTTGCTAGCTCAAATTTGCTGCAAGTAGCATAGTCATGTGGCCTTCTAGGGTGTGCTTTCTACCCAGGCTGGCATATATAATAGGGGCATCCAGCCCAGATACACAGGGTCACAATAGTTCAGGGATCAAGTAACTACACTTAATAACTTGGTTGGCTAGGAGGATGAGGAGCTTGTGGCCTGGGCCAAATTATGTCAGTGTAAAACAATGGATCACATAAAAATTTACACGCCTCATGAGGCAAAAAGGCCAAGCACAGGAAGGGGGGGGCCCTGATTCTAAATGCCTTTTTTGATGTGAGGTAATTTTAAACACTTTTTGGGTTGTACTTACTCATTTGCTGCTGCTCCTCACATGGCCGATCACCAAAATCGTGGGACATCTGGCGACATATGCGCCTCCATGATGCCTCCTTTCTTGCCCGGTTGGCATAATGGGCATCACGTTGGTCCCAGATTTCGGGACGCTCCTGCACTAATACAATAAGCATCTCCACATTGAGGAAATATGGTGCCATGATGCTGCAGGACTCCGTGGAGGCGTACTTCCTGGATGTCTGGAGCGCTTTTTGAGCTAATTAGCATGTCTAAGCTTCCTGATGATGGATTGGCCCATTTCCTGTCACCTGCCAAAAGACCTGCGTATTTCTCGCAAGTCACACGTGTGGTCCATGTGTTATGCATATTTTTTGCGCACCCATAGACTTGCATTGGCGTACTACGAGCATAGTACGCTGACAATCGCAGCATGCTGCGATTGGCACGGACCGTAGAATACGGATGAGAAATATACGGCTGTTGGGAGCTGACCTATAGAGAATCATTTATCCGTGTGTAATGCGTGGTTTTAACGCCTCTCACTCGTCCGTATTTCACTCTAGTGTGACCCCGGCCTTAGGAAGCATACAGACTGGCAGTCAGAGAATATCAGGAACAGTTTCTTTTTGAACAACGGCAGGCAGATTTTACCAACAACTGAATACAGCAATTTTGGGGTTTCTGGCTGGATATCAATACAAAATTTCCAGTACCTCATAGCTACTTTCACAAGAGCAGTCAGCAATGTGTACATACACAAACAGATTAAAATAGGTTCAGGAAAAAAACGCTCGCTCTCTACATGTCTCCTGGTATTGCAGTCTCGGGTAACTTAAAAAATCAAAAAAACCTGTCAGCTCACCATAGTTAGTGCATGGCCCTACTCTCTTAATTAGTAATCTATTGTGTATTTATAAACGCCAGCACAATGTTCTGGATAAAAATGGATGCTTACCCATATCTTCACCAGCAGGTTAAATGCAAGCACAATCAATATGGATTGATGCATTTCTGATTTTACAATCCTTAAGGCCCTTTTACATTTAGCGATGCACCAGCGATCCCAACAACGATACGACCCGGTCAGGATCACTGGTGCATCGCTAAATGATCGCTAGTGAGCTGCCACACAGGCAGATCTCACAGCGATACAGCAGCGATACAGCGGACGATACTTACCTTTCAGACGCGGCGATTCTGATGTCCTCCCGCCCGCCTCCACACGTCGCTCGTTGGCACCAGCAGGAAGCCCAGCAGGAAGCACCCGACGAGAAATGGAGCTGCGCGATCTCGCGCAACCAACGACAGACAGTGGGGGGAGCCGGTCGGAGGTAAGTATCACACATAGCGATATCGCTGCTACGTCACCAAATCGGTGATGCTTTAGCGGTATTGCTAGCGATGTCGCTATGTGTACAACCCCCTTTACTCAGAATCCATATCTGATGTCTGTTTTGGACTATCAGTGAGGACTGTAAGGTCAGAAACAAGTCAATCCCTGGCATGCTTTTTTCTCCATATCGATGTTGCTTGCTTTTAATGTGTTGTTAAAGATATAGATAAGCAAATTATTTTATCCATAACATTGTGCGGGCTTTTGTGGATACACAATGGATTAATCTCAGGTAACTCATAATCTGATCTTAACTGGTTTACACTAATTTGTCAACAAACTCTCTCACAACATGTATATGTTGTAATTCAAAATAATTTATAAATACCAGATTTCTGTCCATTAAAATTTACCTCCTAAATAAGTCAGTGTAAGTCAGCAATAACCTTGGTTTTGTGGTGAACTTTGGATTTGCATGGAGACATGGACACATCTATACAGTTGTGGCCACAAGTATTGACACCCCTGCAATTCTGTCAGATAATACTCAGTTTCTTCCTGAAAATGATTGCAAACACAAATTCTTTGGTATTATTATCTTCATTTAATTTGTCTTAAATGAAAAAACACAAAAGTGAATGAAGCAAAAAGCAAAACATTGATTATTTCACACAAAACACCAAAAATGGGCCAGACAAAAGTATTGGCACCCACAGCCTAATACTTGGTTGCACAACCTTTAGCCAAAATAACTTGCGACCAACCGCTTCCGGTAACCATCAATGAGTTTCTTACAATGCTCTGCTGGAATTTTAGACCATTCTTCTTTGGCAAACTGCTCCAGGTCCCTGATATTTGAAGGGTGCCTTCTCCAAACTGCCATTTTTAGATCTCTCCACAGGTGTTCTAAGAGGCATCGTGATTACTTGCTAATCTCGCCCCCTGCAGAGCAGCTCTGCCCCCCAATACATCACCACACACAATCCCGCCGCCCACCCCATTACCACACACAATCCCACCCTCACCACATTACCACACACAATCCCGCCCCCCAACACATTACCACACACAATCCCACCCTCACCACATTACCACACACAATCCCGCCCCCAACACATTACCACACACAATCCCACCCTCCACAACACCACACATAATCCCGCCCCCCCACCACATCACTACACATAATCCCGCCCCCCCACCACAACACCACACATAATCCCGCCCCCCACCACAACACCACACATAATCCCGCCCCCCACCACATCACCACACATAATCCCACCCCCCACCACATCACCACACATAATCCTGCCCCCCCACCACATCACCACACATAATCCCGCCTCCCCACCACATCACCACACATAATCCCGCCCCCCCACCACATCACCGCACATAATCCCCCCCCCACCACATTACCACACATAGTCCCGCCTCCCCACCACATCACCACACATAATCCTGCCCTCCACCACATCACCACACATAATCCCGCCCCCCCACCACATCACCGCACATAATCCCGCCCCCCCACCACATCACCACACATAGTCCCACCCACACCACATCACCACACATAATCCCGCCCCCACCACATCACCACACATAATCCCGCCCCCCACCACATCACCACACATAATCCCGCCCCCCACCACATCACCACACATAATCCAACCCCCCACCACATCACCACACATAATCTCGCCCCCCCATCACATTACCACACATAAACCTGCCCCCACCACATCACCACACATAATCCCACCCCCCACCACATCACCACACATAATCCTGCCCCCCCACCACATCACCACACATAATCCCGCCTCCCCACCACACCACCACACATAATCCTGCCCTCCACCACATCACCACACATAATCCCGCCCCCCACCACATCACCGCACATAATCCCGCCCCCCACCACATTACCACACATAATCCCACCACCCACCACATTACCACACATAATCCCACCACACACCACATTACCACACATAATCTCTAAGAATACTGTACAAGATAGACATAAAGAAAATTACAATTAGAAAAATTGCAATTAGAATAAATCAGACAAGTGAAAAATAAAAACAAAAAAACAAAAAAAATAAAATAAAAATAATGTCAATTGATGCATATGGACAAAAAGGAGGAGCGACAAACTATGATCGTCATGTCAATCAAAATCTTGTCAAAGAAATACGGACATAAGGGATCGTTCCACAGAAGAGTGACTCATAGAAATGTCTCCTTATCCATTCACATGTAGAAAAACCATGTTAAGAAGAAAATAAGGGCAATCCATTTCATATCACATTTTAATTAATGGTACTCATATAGAAAAAATCTATTCAAGGCAGTGAAAGGATATAGGTGCTCCAAGGTATTGAGTGCATAAGATGGCACTATCAGTAAAAGTTGTGTTATATGTAGATTGATTATTCTGGTTCTCCTGGGAGCCTAGCCGGGAGCATATGCCAGTGATCACAGGGCCAGGACCAAGGGAGAAAACTAATGAGGTTTGGTTGTCTCCATATTTACCTGGATGCTGTATTTCATGGTAATGTGCTAAATGGTGTTAAAGGGAATCTGTCACCCCTTTTTTGAGATATCATATAATGATATCATTCAATTGTGTGTCACATAAGGATTCTCTTAGTACTTTTGCTTCCCACTGACCCCGCACCTTTCATGCATAAATACCTTTTTTATATCGGTTCAGATGTGTGTAAACTGCCGCTGTCCGGTGCCCTGGGCGGGGCTTATTCACCTGCTCCCCCCCTCTCTTGCTCTACACAAGAAGAAATGCGTAGAGCAAGACAGGGAGGGGGGAGCAGTTGAATATGATATGTTATCTCAAAAAAGGGGTGACAGATTCCCTTTAATGGTAGGGCGACTAACCGTCGCTTTTGCTGTGCACTGAAAGAGATCGTAGACGAATGTAAACAAAGAGAGCTAGGTATGCTGGGAGCCACTAAACGTGGGTCTAAAGTGGAGCGCTATATAAAATGTTCAGGTACCTGTGAAGATGGCTTCTCTGGCCTGCGGTCTGTGCCGCTGGATTAAATAGCGTTGGGAGTATGGCGACATCCATCGCTGTGGTATTGCGCTGTACATAGGAGTATATCGTAAGAGCAGGCTACAGGATAAGGTGCTGTGGGAGTCAAGAGCCCTCTCTCCTACCTGGGGTGGTGGCTCTTCTGGCGTGCGGTCAGTACCGCTCTGTGTGGAGGAGGCCATGGGTGTATAATGGACTTCCGGATTTTTATCACGGCCCCGATGATGTAAAGAGTTGCGTCATCACGGTCACGTGATTGGACAGTTCGCGCCTGCGCTGTAAGAGCAGGGGCGTTTGAAAGATTTGCTGCATAGTAGTTCAGGGCGCCTGCGCTGCAGGGGGATATTAGTGTGGCGCTGTGCTTACCAGTATAAGAGGCACTCAACTCCCTTGTGTCTTAGAAGGAGAAGCATAACGGAGGCATTAAGTCTTATATTTATGCGTGTGTGTGTACTATATAAAGCGCTCTGTGGGTAGTCAAGATGAACATATAAGGCTAGGCGCATTGCTCACATTCGTCAATAATATCAGCATTGGTAGACATACCTGTACCCCCGTCTAGGTATGGGGGAGAGTCCCTTTGGTATACATATGACAAAATCAGGGTAGGGGAAGATGTACCATTGTGAACAGGTATATGGATTACACTATATACGCTATAGGAATCACCTTCCAGTCACTCTCATGTCCACAGTGAATGGATAGAATATTATGAAAAGCCCATTAATAGGTATTATTAGTGAATACTGTACCGAGTGAATAGGGGTGCCCAGTAGGGAGGTAAAGAGCAGATTTAACAGTTCTATTTGAGAAAGGAGGAAAAGAGAGAATAAATTAGTGTTCAAAATTATACATAGGACAATATTTTACATTATACGATAAAATCTCTTTGCTTCACAGAAAACTCAAGACATCATACTCTCTATTAAGTCCGTTTGGTTCCAAGGTTTGCAGTCTAAAAATCCAATATGCTTCCCTCCTTGTGAGGGTTTTGGTCCTATTTTGACCTCTTCTGCTTGGTTCCACCTGTTCCAAAACTTGGAGTTTCAATAGAGAGATGCTATGTCCCTTCTCCAGAAAATGATGAGGCAAAGGAAGGTGTGTTATTTTACACCTAATATTCGATTTGTGTTGGGATATTCTATCCCGCACCATCTGTGTCGTTTCGCCCACGTAGGCCAGGCCACATGGGCACTTGATCAGGTAGACCACGTGTGATGATTCACACGTGTAGAAACCTTTAACTGGAATTGCTTCTCCTGTCTGGGGCTGGAAAATTTCATCCCCTTTCTGTATGTTGTTACAATGTAGACATGTCAGACAGGGAAAAGTCCCTCGTTTTCGTGTCCAGAGAAATATCTGTCTTGGTACTAATGTACCTGAACCTGCATCCACTTTCACCAATCTGTCTCTCAGATTCCTGGGTCTACGGTAACATGGGAGGAAGTTCTGTTGAAATTCCGGAATTCCAGGGTAGCTATTGGATAGTAATTTCCAGTGGCTATTGATAGTGGCCTGGACCTTTCTTGAGTAGGAATGGTACGTATTCACAAAAGGTATACGTTTATTGGGAATTCTAGTTGCGGGGCTCTTATTTAATCTAGAATCCATCAACAACCCTCTCGGATATCCCCTCTCGGTAAATTTATTTGTCATCTCTCCCAACCTCTGTTCCTTCACACCTCCATCAGTGACAATCCTCTCTACTCAGCAGTATTGGGAACTAGGGATGGATTTTTTAATAGCCGGGGCGTGGAAACTCTTATAATGCAAAATACTATTCCTATCTGTTGGTTTGATGTATAAGTCACTCGAAAGTTCTCCTTTGTCATTTTTACAGATCAATGTATCTAAGAAGCTCATTTTCTCTGTACTGTATTGAAAACTAAATTTGAGCTCACGCCAAACGCTATTGATGTCTCTGTCAAAGTGACGTAATGTGTCACTAGGACCATCCCAAATACAAAAAATATCATCGATATCACCCAAGCTCTTGAGTGTTGAGTGAATAGTGGGTTCTTATATACAAAATCTTCCTCAAAGGCCACCATGTAGGCCACCACATACGGGGGCGCTACATGTGAGCCCATCGCGGTACCTTGCCGTTGTATATAGAACGAATCTTAGAAAAGGAAGTAATTCTCCTTTAATACTAGTTCTAGTAGGTCTGAGCAAAGATTGCATATCTTTCTGTTGATACCCGCTCCCTCCATGAGTCTCTCTGTAGCATTTATGCCCTTTTCATGTGTGATTGACATGTATAAACTAGAGTTGAGTGACTTTTGTTTTTTTTAGGGTCGCGTTTCGTTTCGTGAAACCCGACTTTTCCAAAAGTCGGGTCGAGCAAGATCGTCCGATTATAGGGAAAAGTCGGGGTCGTCCCGAAACACGAAACCCAATGTAAGTCAATGGGGAATAAAAGTCGGCAGTGAGAGGAGGACAGGAAACACACCTACAGTGCCCATTTGAATGCCAAAAGCATCAATTCTTCTTACTTAAGCTTGTCAACCTTAATTAACTTCATAATACAAGTTACGCACTGAAAAATGGGGGTTATTTTGCTAAAGTTGTGGGGCGGGGAGGGCTGGCTGCAGGTTTTCATGTGCCCTGGGCGAAAGAGCGCCCCTTTAACACATACCACAACTCATCATGCTCCGATACGGCAGAGAAATAGCGGTATAGTACAATGAAAAATACCTCACTTTTTACATCTCATGACGAGGCCCATCTATTTCTCCATACAAAATCATTGGTCCCATATAATGTTTGAAACAGTATATGATGAGCTCCACATAATGCTACAGTATATGTTGGTCCCCATGGATGAAGCTCCACTGTCTTATGGGCCCAAATAATGCTCCAAACATAATGGGCCCCATTTCTAATGCTCTAGTGTATAATGGGCCCTGTAAATGCTGCTCCAGTGTCTGATGTCCACCTTTGGAATGTTCCAGTGTATGGTGGGCCCCATCTATCATTCTCCAGAGTATAGTGCTCCCCAAAAATTGCTGTCCCAACATTGAAAACAATCAAATAAGTCTCCTCGCTAAGGAATCCCTGTACTTGTCTGGTCTCCTCGTCGTTCCCATCTCACTGCACAGTATTTCAACTTTGCAAGTGCTGTGATCCTGAGCAAGCAGGGGGGCCCACTCGTTGGCGACGGCACTGGCACAGGGCCCCTGATAGTACGGTGGTGTGTCTGATGGCGGGTGGGCCGAACCTGCACTTTCATCTGCAGCTTCCTCTTTGTCACCGTGTAAGATGGAACTGTATATGGGAAGGGTAACCTGAGTTTCATCAGGGTCAGATTCAGGTCGTGTAGCGTGCGAGGGGAATGTAGTGGTCTGGGTCAATGTACCAGCAGATTCATCGAGCAGTGGCTTGGCATCAGTGCACTTGTGTCGCCCCCAGGAGTACGGTCGCCACAGTGGCATTACCTTCTTCCTAGGGAGTGTGATGTCATGCTAGGGAGCAACGAACGATCTCTCTAGCAGGTTAACTGATTGGGCGGCGTTATTCCCACGAGTCATGACCCTCCAAACAGCGTTCATGAAGGCAAAGTGTTTGTTTTACGTGGGCAGTATGGTTGCAAAGCTGAACCTTAAAGGAATGTCCAGAAGGGCACCACCAGGAGTGGAGCCTACAGTTAAATTCGACTCCACCTGGGAAACCTCAACCATGCCAGCTACAGAACAGATGCACACATTGCAAGCTTAATTCCGTTAACGAACGAGACTCCGTCATGCCCCGCGGTCCGAGTCCAGCTTACTAGAGGGACACGTGAGGCTCTGGCACATGAGATTGGCCAATAACTGGTGTGTCATGCCCTTACATGTCCGTGGCTGCATGTCCGCTACACTGAAAAGGCCAGCGTTTGTCGCTTACAGGTGCAGATAACTCGCTGAACAACGTTAGTGATGGGGATCACTGACTACAATTATTACCCGCGAACAATGATTTCCCAGTAAGTGCAGGTCAACCGCAGTTCCGGAATTAGGCCTAACCGTCATTCCTGAAAAAATGAAAAACTTACGTGTGCAAACCACAGGTGCTGTAGCTTGCTTAACAGCTCGCCAGCCGTTCTCACGCCCAGTATGGATTACACGTGATTGCACAAAGGTGAGAAAGGGTACCGTATCCCCAGATAACATGTATGGATAGCGTACACATTCAAAATATATGTCTATACATCAGGAGGCAGGCTCAGATGGTGTTAGGCCCAGTATGGATTGCACGTGATTGCACAAAGGTTAGAAAGGGCACCGTATCCCCGGATAACATGTATGGATAGCGTACACATTCAAAATATATGTCTATACATCAGGAGGCAGGCTCAGATGGTGTAAGGCCCAGTATGGCTTGCAAGTGATTGCACAAAGGTTAGAAAGGGTACCGTATCCCCAGATAGCATGTATGGATAGCGTACACATTCAAAATATATGTCTATACATCAGGAGGCAGGCTCAGACGGTGTTAGGCCCAGTATGGATTGCACGTGATTGCACAAAGGTTAGAAAGGGTACCGTTTCCCCAGATAACATGTATGGATAGCGTACACATTCAAAATATATGTCTATACATCAGGAGGCAGGAAGACGGTGTTAGGCCCAGTATGGATTGCATGTGATTGCACAAAGGTTAGAAAGGGTACCGTTTCCCCGGATAACATGTATGGATAGCGTACACATTCAAAATATATGTCTATACATCAGAAGGCAGGCTCAGACGGTGTTAGGCCCAGTATGGATTGCACGTGATTGCACAAAGGTTAGAAAGGGTACCGTATCCCCAGATAACATGTATGGATAGCGTACACATTCAAAATATATGTCTATACATCAGGAGGCAGGCTCAGACGGTGTCAGGCACAGTATGGATTTGACGGCCCAGACTACACAGCGGAGGAGCAGGGAGAGGTAAAGATTGCAAATGCTGGGGCCCTGCCCAAGCAAGGGGGGCCCACTCGTGGGCGTCGGTACTGGCACTGGGCCCCTCATAGTACGGCGGTGTGTCTGATGGCGGGTGTGCACCACCACCGTCAGAGACACTTGATTGCACTATGAAGGACCCTGTGCCAGTGCCCGCGCCCAAGAGTCGGCCTACCCACCTGTCCAGGGCAATGGCACTTGCACGGTGTCGTGCGCTAGGTGGTGACCCCGGCCATGGGGGGGGAGGCAGCACAGTTAGGGAGTTTTAGAAAGTGGCATATGTTGATGTTGGACATTCAGCTGATGCAAAAGGTGAAATAGGTCAAGTCCCAGGAAGAGGTGGACCAAAGCAAGCCATTTTTACCAGTTGTGTGAGCGGTACTTGAAAAATCAGTCCATAACATTGTCATGAAACCCCTGTCTCCAACGCCACTTCTGCTGTGTGCACCACGAACACCTCTGCCAAGCTGCCCCCGGCCCGTACGGCTCGTGTGAGAACCATCACCGCTGCTGTGTGCTGGGAATGCCTCAAGCAACCGATTTACCAGAGTTGCTTGTTTATTAGCCAATATTAGGTCAAGGTTCTCCTGTGGCATGATGTTTTGTAATTTGCCTTTATAGCGTGGATCCAGGATGCTGGCCAACCAGTAGTCGTCATCGTTCATCATTTTGGCAATGCGTGGGTCCCTTTTTAGGATCTGCAAGGCATAATCTGACATGTGGGCCAATGTTCCTGGTGTCAATGATGCACTGCGAGTGCTGGTTGGAGGAGCACTTTCTGGCAAATCCACATCCCTCCAGTCACGCACAAACCCTGTACCAGACCTTGCCACGCCAACATTTTCACTTGCCCCACGAGATGCATCCTCCTCCCCTAAGTAATCATCCCCATGATCCTCCTCCTCCTCCTCTTCTTCCTCCACCTCATCCAGGAGAGGTCCCTGAGCAGACAATGGCTGAATGTCATCAAGGATTCCCTCCTCCTCTTCCTCCTCATCAACATTGGCTGCAGACGCCTGCTCCTTAAGGTGCGTCAAAGTTTGCATGAGCAGACGCATAAGTGGGATGCTCATGCGTAGGATGGCATTGTCTGCGCTTACCAGCCGTGTGCATTTCTCAAAACACTGAAGGACTTTACAGAGGTCTTTCAGCTTCGACCACTGCACACCTGTCAACTCCATGTCTGCTCTCAAAGTGCCTGGCCGTGTATCCTCCCACAAATGCATTATGGCCTGCCTCTGCTCGCACAGCCGCTCCACCATGTGCAGGGTGGAGTTCCACCTTGTTGCAATGTCGATAATGAGGCGGTGGTTGGGAAGGTGGAGCAATCGCTGCAGCTTCTGCATACGAACGGAGTGTACAGGCGACAGGCGGATGTGCGCGCACAGTCTTTGCACCTTCTGGAGCAGGGCTGTTAACTCCGGATAATTTTTGAGGAAGCACTGCACCACCAGGTTCAAGGTGTGAGCCAAGCAAGGTATGTGGCTGAGTTTTGAAAGGGCTATGGCTGCCACAAAATTACGGCAGTTATCACTAACTACCTTGCCTGCCTCAAGATGTACACTGCCCAGCCATGACTCAGTTTGTCGCTTCAAGTACTCGGCCAGCACCTCGGCGGTGTGTCTGTTGCCCAAACACATCATCTGCAACACAGCCTGCTGACGCTTTCCACTAGCTGCTCGATAGGGGGACACATCGTGTGCAACAGTGGCAGCTGCAGATGGAGTGCTCGTACGACTGCGCTCTGTGGACGAGCTTTCGCTTATGGAGGAGGAGGAGGGTCGAACGCCTACAGCCAACTGTTTCCTATACCGTGGGCTAGGCAGCACTGTCCCACCACCGCTGTCCCCTGTGGACCCTGCATCCACCACATTAACCCAGTGCGCAGTGATGGACACGTAACGGCCCTGGCAATGCCGACTGGACCATGCATCAGTTGTGAGGTGCACCTTTCCGCTCACTGACTGCTTGAGTGCATGGACAATGCGGTCTTTCACATGATGGTGGAGGGCTGGGATGGCTTTGTGAGAGAAGAAGTGGCGACTGGGTAGGTCATAGCGTGGTACTGCATAGGCCATGAGTTCGCGGAAAGCTGTGCTTTCCACCAACCGAAAGGGCATCATCTCAACCGAGATTAGTTTGGCAATGTGGGCGTTCAAACCCAGTGTACGCGGATGAGAGACTGAGTACTTTCTTGACCTACTCATAGTGTCTGGGAGGGTGAGCTGGACTTGAGAGCTGCATATGGTGGAAGTAGCGGTGGACAGGGCGGACTGAGAGAGGGTTGATGATGGTGATGGAGTTGGTGTTCTTTCTGATGGCCTAGAATCAGTCTTTCGTTGATATAACAGTGGGATTCCCTGACTGCTGTGGCCTTGCAACGACACCTCAACATTTGCTGCTGTGCTAACCGGTGGGCTTACAGTGGGGGAAACAATGTAGCGTTGCTGACTACCTTCGTTGTGATCAGTTGCACATGTGGCACTTGAGGTTTGTTGTTGTGTCCACGCTTGCAAGTGCATGCTGGTTAAATGTCTAAGCATGCAACTGGTATTCAAATTTTTCAGATTTTTTCCTCGGCTAAAGGTCTTTGCGCACTTCTTACAGATAACCTTGGCCTGATCATGAGGATTTTGTTCAAAAAAGTGCCGCACTGCACTCTTCCTACTTTGGCAGACATTTTGCGGCCTAGCACGCTGTGATCTTTTGACCCTCTGGACAAGCTGTCCAGCAACTCTTTTGATGTTTGGAACCTGTCTTTGGAGTGCTCCGGGCCTGCCAGATAACAGCTGTTGCGATGTCGATGTCTGCTGTGGATGCTCCTCATCTGAGCTATTGGCAGCAGCACCCTCTTCCCCCAATGGATGCCAATCTGGGTCAACAACTGGGTCATCCATCACCTCCTCTTCTATGTCATGTGCACCTTCCTCTGTGTCACCGTGTATGGTGGTATAGTGTGCGGGAAGGGGCACCTGAGTCTCATCAGGGTCAGAATCTGGCTCTGTACACTGCGAGGACAATGTAGTGCTCTGAGTGAATGTACCAGCAGAATCATCCATCAGCGGCTGTGCATCAGTGCACTCCATGTCAGATTCATCTTGGCCTGGGTAATTCACCATTTGACTTGATAATCCAGGCATGGTATGTGAAAACAGCTCCATGGAGTAATCAGTAGTATGGCCTGCGTCATCCTTCAATCTTGGTTGGGGTGTAGGACACAAGGAAAGGTGTGGTTCATGAACATGAGCCTCCAATGACGACTCAGTGCTTTTACTTTTTACAACTGAAGAAGAGGAGGCGATAGAGCTGGAGGCTGAGTCAGCAATGTAAGACAAAACTTTTTCCTGATGCTCTGGCTTTAAAAGCGGTTTGCCAACTCCTAGAAAACTAAGCGTTCGAGGCCTTATGTAGCCAGACGATGACGCAGGCTCAACACCTCCTGCATTTGGTCCTATTTTGCTCTTGCCACTACCATCAGATCCACCACCAACACCATCATTACCAGCTGCCAACCCCCGCCCAATTCCACGGCCTCTTCCACCAGCCTTCCTCATTTTTGGTAGAAATGTAGACAAAATCCAACAAACTATATAGTAATGTAAAACAAGGTACAAGGTGTCTATAGGACAGGGGAGATTTTGAATTTCTGCAGACACTTGTGGACACTGGACACTTTTGGATTGTGTGAGGCCCACTGATATCTGAGCGCTATGTCACAGGCTCGATGGCACAGCTGTGACAAAAGTGACGAGAGGATAAGGGAGATTTTGAATTTCTGCAGACACTTGTGGACACTGGACACTTTTGGATTGTGTGAGGGCCACTGATATCTGAGCGCTATGTCACAGGCTCGATGGCACAGCTGTGACAAAAGTGACGAGAGGATAAGGGAGATTTTGAATTTCTGCAGACACTTGTGGACACTGGACACTTTTGGATTGTGTGAGGGCCACTGATATCTGAGCGCTATGTCACAGGCTCGATGGCACAGCTGTGACAAAAGTGACGAGAGGATAAGGGAGATTTTGAATTTCTGCACACACTTGTGGACGCTGGACACTTTTGGATTGTGTGAGACCCAATGAATATCTGAGCGCTATGTGACAGGCTCGATGGCACAGCTGTGACCAAAGTGACTAGAGGATAAGGGAGATTTTGAATTTCAGCACACACTTGTGGACACTGGACACTTTTGGATTGTGTGAGGCCCAATGAATATCTGAGCGCTATGTGACAGGCTCGATGGCACAGCTGTGACCAAAGTGACTAGAGGATAAGGGAGATTTTGAATTTCTGCACACACTTGTGGACACTGGACACTTTTGGATTGTGTGAGGCCCAATGAATATCTGAGCGCTATGTGACAGGCTCGATGGCACAGCTGTGACCAAAGTGACTAGAGGATAAGGGAGATTTTGAATTTCTGCAGACACTTGTGGACACTGGACACTTTTGCATTGTGTGAGGCCCACTGATATCTGAGCGCTATGTCACAGGCTCGATGGCACAGCTGTGACAAAAGTGACGAGAGGATAAGGGAGATTTTGAATTTCTGCACACACTTGTGGACAATGGACACTTTTGGATTGTGTGAGGCCCACTGATATCTGAGTGCTATGTCACAGGCTCGATGGCACAGCTGTGACAAAAGTGACGAGAGGATAAGGGAGATTTTGAATTTCTGCAGACACTTGTGGACACTGGACACTTTTGGATTGTGTGAGGCCCACTGATATCTGAGCGCTATGTCACAGGCTCGATGGCACAGCTGTGACAAAAGTGACTAGAGGATAAGGGAGATTGGATTGCTTTTAAAAAAGCAGTTTGCAGAGCAGTGGGTAAACAGCAATGCCAGCCTGTCAGGAAGCCTTAAAAGGCAGCCCAACAACCAACACCACTGATGCACCACTATATAGCCTCCCCTTGCACTGCACACACAGTGACTGGTGTGTTGTGCAGGCCAAATCGCTAGCAGCAGAAGCAGTTTTTTTTTCTTCTCAGCAGGACAAAAAAAAATTGGGATTGCTTTTAAAAAAGCAGTTTGCGGAGCAGTGGGTAAACAGCAATGCAGGAATGTCAGGAAGCCTTAGAAGGCAGCCCAACAACCAACACCACTGATGCACCACTATATAGCCTCCCCTTGCACTGCACACACAGTGATTGGTGTGTTGTACAGGCCAAATCGCTAGCAGCAGAAGCAGTTTTTTTTACTTCTCAGCAGGACAAAAAAAAAAAATTGGGATTGCTTTTAAAAAAGCAGTTTGCGGAGCAGTGGGTAAACAGCAATGCAGGAATGTCAGGAAGCCTTAGAAGGCAGCCCAACAACCAACACCACTGATACACCACTATATAGCCTCCCCTTGCACTGCACACACAGTGACTGGTGTGTTGTGCAGGCCAAATCGCTAGCAGCAGAAGCAGTTTTTTTGTCTTCTTCCCTGCCTAACCCTCTCCCTACAGAATCAGCAGCAACCTCTCCCTATACTGAGATCGGCAGAAGTAAGATGGCGGTCGGCGTGCACGCCCTTTTATACCCCCTGTGACGCCCACCAAAGCAAGCCAATCACTTGCATGCCCTTCTGAAAGATGGTGGTGACCCCTGCCTATGTCATCCCGTTGCCCACAGTGTCCGTGGATCCTGATTGGCTGAAAAAGAGCGCAAAACAAACTTTTGAAACGCGACTTTGGCGCGTAAGTCGCCGACCTCGTGGCCGACCTCATCCTAGGGTCGGGTTTCGTTTCATGAAACCCGACTTTGCCAAAAGTCGGCGACTTTTGAAATTTTTCGACCCGTTTCGCTCAACTCTAGTATAAACTATTCACGTCCCATGTGACTAAAATGGATGTTGATGTCAGAGAGCTTAAGTTCTTAATAAGGGTAAGGAAATCGTTAGTGTCTTTCAAAAATGACTTGGTAGTTCTAACCAGTGGTGTGAGAATCTTCTCCAACAGCATTGCAAGTGGTGATAAAATGGAGTCCGTAGCAGCTACAATAGGATGACCTGGTGGTTTTTCCAACCTCTTATGAATTTTTGGCAGAATATAAAATACAGGTGTGATGGGATCTGTTTTAAGAAGAAAATCTCCCAATTTCTTATCTATTGTACCTTCACTTTTATGGTGTTCTATTATGGGTTGGATCTTCTTGATAATTGAATCAAGGGGGTTATTTGGAATCTTCATGAATATTTCTCTATCGTTCAATTGTCTGTGGATCTCACTGAGATAGTCTGCACTATCCATAACCACTATGGCCCCTCCCTTGTCTGCCGGTTTGATAATTATAGACTTGTCAGAGGATAATACATCCAAGGCCATTCTTTCTTGTTTTGAAAGGTTATTGTGATAATGATTCTTCCCTGATTAACTTCCCTGCTCAAGTGATGTATGTCTCTTTCTACCAAGGATATGAAGGTTTCAACATGTGGACTGTTTTTTGGGGGCATGTAACTGCTATGTGTCCGAAGTCCTAACTCTTTAAATTGTAGGAGGGTTGGGTTGGTTTGTCCTGTAGCTGTATTGGGTCGTTGGGAAAAATGTACCTTTAATCTCAGGTTCCTATAAAACCTTTGTAAGTCCATATTTAATTCAAAGAAGTTAAACTTTTAGGATGGACAAAATGATAATCCCTTCTGAAGTAACATCAACTGGTCCGAATCTAGAGTCTTTGAAGAAATGTTGATAACTAAAGGTGTATTACCTGAGATCTGGTCGTTATGTTGGTTCTGGCTTCCCCGGTGACACTGGCCACTCTGCCTCATCTTCCTCTTTGGTGGCCCTGGTTTTGGCCTAAAAAAGAAGTTGAGGTAGCATTGTTGTTTATACCAGACCTGCTGTCTGCTGATCCAGAGGAACTTTGTGAAGTTCGAAGTTGAGGGAAACGTTTAGAATTAAACTTCACCTGGATGCAAACAGAAAATTGAATCTTCTTTTCAACAAATATTGAGTGCCAAGTTCATTACTTTTTCAGAAACGGGCTGGATACCCTACTTGTGCACCTATCAGAGACTGTTTAGTTTGAGTGCCTTGTTGTTTCTGCCAACAATTATATAATCAATAGTGTTGAGAGATGCCTTCTGATATCGGGAAATATCGGATTGGATTGGATCGGACCGATACCCCAAAAATATTGGATATTGCCGATTCTGATACCTGAAACCAATGCAAGTCAATGGGACGCAAATATCGGAATGAAAATAAACCCTTACTTTCCTTGTAGGTTAATTCTACATGAAGGAAAACAGCTAAGAATAATGTAGAATGTATTGGGGGAGTTGGAGGAGACATTAAAGGCATAGAGGTTTAGCCCAATCAAATGGAATAGCAGGAATTAATTTTTTTTTAAGACGTTCGGAGTTGCAAAGATATTGACTATGTTAAGCTTTTCTATATTTTGTCAGATATTTATGTTTCACTACTTCCATGCTCTTCACCTTCTTTTTTACTTCTCCCACACTTTCTCCTAGCTAGGAGGGATAGCTAATACTAGAGAAGAGAGAGAGAGGATTCAAAAAGATTTAAATAAACTGGAGAAGTGGGCAGCAACTAACAGAATGGTTTTTAACAGGGAGAAATGCAAAGTACTACATCTGGGCAATAAAAATGAAAAAAGCATATACAGAATGGGAGGAATAGGGCTAAGTGACAGCACATGTGAAAAAGACTTGGGTATACTAATAGATCACAGACTGAATATGAGTCAACAGTGTGATGCAGCAGCAAAAAAGGCAAATGCAATTCTAGGATGTATTAACAGAAGCAAACAGTCTACATCACGTGAAGTCATTATTTCCCTCTACTCCTCTTTGGTGAGACGTCATCTGGAATATTGTGTCCAGTTTTGGGCACCACATTTTAAAAAAGACATCAACAAACTGGAGCAAGTTCAGAAAAGAGCGACCAGAATGGTGACCGGTCTGCAAACCCTGTCTTATGAGGAAAGGTTGCAGGATTTGGGAATGTTTAGTTTGCAAAAGAGAAGACTGAGAGGAGACTTAATAGCTGTCTACAAATATCTAAAGGGCTGTCACATTGTAGAAGGATCAACTTTATTCTCATTTGCACAAGGAAAGACTAGAAGCAATGGGATGAAACTGAAGGGGAGAAGACACAGATTAGATATTAGAAAAAACTTTTTGACAGTTAGAGTGATCAATGAGTGGAACAAGCTGCCATGAGAAGTGGTGAGTTCTCCTTCAATGGAAGTCTTCAAACAGAGGCTGGACAGACATCTGACTGGGATGATTTAGCGAATCCTGCTTTGAGCAAGGGGGTTGGACCAGATGGCTCAGGAGGTCCCTTCCAACTCTACGATTCTATGATTCTATGATTCTATGATTCCTCATTGGCTGAATAAAATCAAACCGGCTCATTGCATTATGGGAACTTCCGATTCCAGTATTCGATATTCTAAAAGTATCGGAACTCAGTATTGGAACTCCGATACCGTGAATATCGGCCGATACCCGATAGTGCATTATCGGAATGCTCAACACTAATAATCATGCCAAAGACATCTAAGAGTTGTCTTATTTAGTAAGTTCTAGTGTAGTATTGAGCGGCGCACTTATTTTTCTTGTTTGAACTGTTTAATAGTTTGCAATGTCCGATATTGCCTGTATATGTACCCTCTGAATTGTGAAGAGCTGCAGAATATGTTGGGACTATATAAAGATTATTATTAGGTGCGAAGAAGAGGTGATGACAGAGCTCACAAAGATGTTCTAGTTTGGCACAACTTTTTATCTGACTTTACACATAAAAGATATGGTATAATGCTATGTAGTATTTCACTGATGGAAACATCGGCAGCTCCAGAAATAGGTATCAGATGTTGTGACGTGATACCAGCAGCTGAATAAAAGTGAGGTTTTGAAATCACTCGGTCTGAGTAAATGAAAATTCTTTTCATGCGGTCATCCAGTGAATACGTTTATTTCCAAAAATATAGATTGATACCAATGCAGACCAGCTCACGAGGATTTAGCTCACTTTTCATCTCTTCTCTATTTATCAAACTGCAGCATGTTAAACATGTTTTTCGGTTTTAGAGGACCTATGTCCTTAGGTGCAATTTGTTTTATAGAACAAATACATTTTCTTTACTCACCCTCCCCGGGTCCAGCACTGAGCTTCCACTGTTGCTCCTGGTGTCAGTTATTGTCTGCAGTGCTGACGCCACATCTGCAGCACTGCAGCTAATTACTGAACTTAGCGGCTCTGTCTGAGTAGAAAGCAAAAGCTGCTCACAGCTGGTGAACTCACTGATTGCTTGCAGCGCTGCCGTCATATCAGCGCGGCAGACTAAATAATAATAATAATCTTTATTTTTATATAGCGCTAACATATTCCGCAGCGCTTTACAGTTTGCACACATTATCATCACTGTCCCCGATGGGGATCACAATCTAAATTCCCTATCAGTATGTCTTTGGAATGTGGGAGGAAGCCGGAGAACCCAGAGGAAACCCACGCAAACATATAACTATAACATATAAACTAATAAGGTAAAAAAAAGCAGCCACAATGTTTGTGCCAATAAGTCATTAGCTAGTTCGGCTGCACTGACTTCCTGGGGAGCTGGTAAACTTTAGACGCCGCAACCATGAAGCGCTGTAGCAGCCATAACAGTGATGAGGAGCAGTTCAGACTGTGCAAGAATCTTTATTCTCTGCCACTTTGACACCCAGCTATCATCAGGACTCATCATAGCAACAATCCCATCAAAAGAGGAGCTTGTACAGTCATACACCATCTCCCTATTGCCCTTCATCTGTAAGTAGGCATCACAGTTATCACAGCCATCATATTCAAACTGGTCAATTGTCTTCACCAACGAGCACAATAAACACGCTCTCAGGTGCCTCAAATCTTTCGGAACCGTTTCCAACGCCATCACTGCCCAACCGGAAACACGTCAAAGAAAAACCACTGGGAGCAGCGGTGTAGTCTCTGCGCCAGACCTGGGAATGTTGAGTCAAGCTGAGTTTGTTTGCTTTTTTTAAATAAACAAACTGCACCTGTGTACAGTGACTTTATGAAACCTGAAAGCCTCAATAAGTTGAGCTTGGATGCAAAAAAAAAAAAAATGTTATCACAATGGAGTCAATGGTAAATTCAGCCATTAAACTATTAAATAGTTAATCCCATCTATAAAGAGAAGTATAATTGGATAGTGCTTATAAGGACAAGGTACTTTTTCACTTAACTTGTTATTTAAGTTATGTATCACTCCCCTAATAATTAAACATTTATTTTTATTTTTTTTGCTTACTGTACATTGCCTAGGTTACCAATCACTGCTGCAGTGCTTACAAGTTCTTTTTTAATGAGCTTGTAGGCACTGCATTGAAACTGGTTGCGATAGCTGGAGCACATTTTAGCTCATGATCAATACCAGCTTTTGTGCTTCTGCTCTCTTCCAATACTGTAAAGGCAAGATTGCCTTTTGTAGCAGCGTCGGAGAACACACCATTCGAGCCAGCAACACTATGATGCCACTGGTCCAAACTGTTAGATAATCAGTCGTAAAGTCACGAGATTGAGTAGTGGTGCGCCCCTGAAAAGAAAGAGTCAGACCAGACTAAGGCCTTTTTCACACATCCGGATTTTGCCATCAGGCGCAATCCAGCATGTGTGTAAAGAAACGGATCCGGGTTTTTTTTCAGCCGGATGCGTTTTTTTGTCATTGAATAGCACATGCGCCGGATCGCGCCACATGTGCTTCCGTTTGTTCCGGTTTTTACCGGATCTGACTGAAATCTGCTGTCCGGTGGCCGGACAGAACGCGTGATGCAACATTTTTTTGTCCGGCGAAAAAAGCCGGACATGCATGCATGTGGCACTTCCGGCTCTGTGGGCCAATGAAAGGCAATGGTAACGTCCGGCAGCCGGATCAGGCTTTTACCTGATCCAGTCACCGCTTGCAGTTTTCCTCCTCTGTGCATGCCCGGATATCTCCCTCACTCTCTCTCTCTCTCGAAAAATGGTCCTCCCCTGTACTGCGGTGACGACTGCCGAGTCCGCCGTAAGTTGCGCCGCAGCTACTTCCGCTGCCTCTGCTTCCGGCCGTCCGGCTTTTCGCCGCACACCGCCGGAATCTCCCCGACGGATGTGTGAAATTAGCCTAATCCTTTAAAGAGGGTGTCCATGCTTAGGATACATGTTCTCTATCACTCTCTGGGACTGCAGACTGCCAAAATGTGACAGTGTGTAGTGCATATGTTGTCACAATTCCCTAGTTTTCCCTATGAGAGCTGGTAGTAACAATAATTCATACACCGACTACATGTGTTCACCTTGTCTCGATATAAGTGAATTTAGAGAAGCTTGATGAGAATAGTTGGCACATGACTGCAAGTATGCAAATCACTAACATATTGGTCATCCGACCGTTCACTCGTATCAGCAACTGTGACAGTCATATAGAATCCCTACAAACATTTGCTTCATCTTTGAACAAGTTTTTTACAGTACAGCGATTTGTAGTTAATATAGAGTGATGCTAACTTTCAATGTGATAAATACAAACTTATTGGAACGTAATTAGCTAAACGTAAAATTCCTCATGGTTGTCTGAGGTTCCCAGCCAAGGACTAACCAGGATCAATCAGTAACAATAGATATGAATTTTTGGTGACACAGATCACCAGTATTATGTAACATTGGTCGAGTCTGACATGTTCTTGAACTAAACTAATGATGTTAGCAGCCAGGATATCAAAATTTTTCCTTGGTTTGATTGCCATTATAATGAACATGTGAATCTTGATATACAGGAAAAAAGATATTGAAAAGACTAATGAGACAATTTACTGTTGGTAATTATGTTCATAATCTTATTGGTGATTAAAACCCACTCATAAATTAAGATACATTTATAATAGATAGTCTAGGAGTTGGCACCAATCTCAGCAGCTCATGGTAAATAAATTGGAGAAGAGACTCTTCTGTCACCTTGAAAGTGACGGCTCCCTGCTAGTAATCAATCAAATGATTTATACATTGTAAAGTTTCTCTCTTTGCTCAGTGACAGTAGCCGAGTTCATTTCTTTGTGCTTTAGCAGGACACAGCAAGCATGTCTCAAATTACAAAAGGAGTATTATAGAGAATAAATGAGGATCATCAATATGTTTACCTGAACGATTATATATATAGGGTATATATCTACATATGGCCTACATATAGGTGCAATCAAAATTAGTGAACTCCGCACTTAAAATTTGGTCTATTAGCAGCATTTACAAATTTCCAGCTGTCACCTTCTCTGGCTTTACTAATAGCTCATTTCCTCTGTGACTTCAAGTACTTGAGCTGTCAGTCAAGCGGGAGAAGGCAGTGCTTTGCCATGCCCAATGCACATCAGTCACTTTTGCAGATTAATTGAAACAGTGATTTTGCGGTAATGGCATGAATATTCAGGATAGACATGTGCTTGCACGAGCTACATGGATGACACATACATGGTACTGTAACCATGCTTCAGCACTGATGCACTGCTGAGCCAGCTGTCAGTCAGTGCCGGGGCACGGTTACAGCTGCCACTCACTGTATAGTTAGCAATGACTGAAGTTGCACTTCCAAGACTGAAAGCCAGAGGTTGCCGCACTCTTTCACTCAATTACAGAAAAACACGGAGTTAAAAAATCCACTAAAAATGTCATACATTTTCAAGTTATCAAAGGACAGGTATATAAGCAAATATATTATTATTACTATTATTATTCATTTTTATAGCACCATTTATTCCATAGCACTTTACATGTTAAAAAGGGGCATACATAGACAGGTACAATAAACATGAGCAATACAAGGCACACACAAGTACAGAGGGAGAGAGGACCCTGCTCGCAAGGGCTCATGGAACGCCCCGCAGGGCCGGGGGGTACTCGGTACCGGGCCTTTCAAGCTCTTTTAAGGGGGAAAGTGTCGCGGTGGTGATGGTGACCCGGTCTGTGGCCCTGGGGGTCCAATGTAAATGATGGTAGTTCAGATGAAGGGGGAAGATGGTAGGATAATTAATAGGGGAAAAAGGATTCGTGATGCCCCCTATGGTATTAGGCAATACAGGTGTTAAGTCGACGCTGCTCTGCAGATCCTCTGGGATGGTGTTAGGGCAGCGGGGATGGTAAAGCTCTCCACAGGTAGAGCTGTGTCCCAGGGCAGTTGAGCCGGTGACGGTGATGGTGCTTGCAGTGTGAGGCAGGCAGTTGTAAAATAACTCCAAGGACACAGTTAGGTGCAGATTCTGGGTTTTTACTCACAAGTTTCATGTACACGTTGGTCCACTTAGTGCTGCATCCTCCAAGGGAGGGGTCTGGCAAACTCCCAGGCAGATTGGGTACACCTTTCAGGACTCCTCCTTGTGTCTTCTCTCAAGGCCGTGTCTCTGCGCTGAATTCTCCTCACTTTCCCTTCCCTGCGCCTTCACAAGTAGTGCCCCCAGCTGGTAGCCACGGATCTCCTCAGGCGATGTGGGTCAGGCCCTGAGGTCCGTTACTCATACCGCTGCCTTTTGGAGGGTGCTTGTGGCTGAGGCACTTAAAATTACCTCAGCCTCCAGCTTCCTAGCTGAGTCCTATAATCCACCACTAGTTTCAGGGGCCGGCTCCCTCGTTCTGGCCTGGCCCTTCCCTTCCAGGATGCCGGCCCCATGGGTGGCCATTCACACTACCCGTGCCCCTAGGACCCCTTCTTCCCAGTCCAGGAGCGTGGTTAAGATGTTGCTCTCTTTTCCACCCACAGTCCACTGCAGCAATCCTGCTCTCCTGCTGTCCTGTCACCGACTGACTAGTTTCTGGAAGGATCTCTTTACTTCAGAACTAGCTCCTGTTAGGCGTCGGGTTCCTGTCGCTGCACAACGGGAATCCCAAGCCATGCTTCCGGCGGTCTCCCATTACTCTCCAGCCGCAGAGGAGGTCGCTCTGCCCAGACCTGCTCCGTGGGTTTTCTTGCTGCTGCCACCTCTGGCACAGCTATGGCAATACATGCTGTTCAGCAGCGAGATTCTCCAGGGACTAAGTCCCCATGTCGGACCACTGAGCATGCCCATGGAGTGATCTCCCATTGGAGATCGAAGGTCACGTGCTCAGGTCCTGCTCCTGTTCGGATTGGCCCATCCGAGAAGCCAGGAAGGTCCCAGACGCTCACGGCTATAAAAGGTTCGCATGGCCACTTGGCTATGCGCTAGGATAGACTGTATTTTCAGACTATAAGGAGTGAGTGATGTATGCACGCATGAATGTCTCTGGTGACTGACTCATTATGAAACCCCTACCCTTGGTACGTATGTGTTGTGCAGCCTAGCCTGCTAGCGCCCAGGCTTAGGCGTAGGTAGGTCAGAGTCTGAGTCAGGCATTAGTCATCATCAGTGACTCGGCACACCTCAGGGCAAGTGCTCCACACTCCTTAGCCAGCATCCATAGCGGCGTTCGTGGCAGCGACGCAGTGCGCTCAGTGGCCTAGAGGGACTCTAACCCCGTGTCCTAGGGGTAGAGTTCTGTGGCCGTTTGCTGTGCGCTCTCTGGCCGGGCTCTGTGAGCTAAACAGGCCCCGGCATCCACATTCAGCGGCTGTACGGTTCTGTGAATTAACAGAGTCCGCTCCTGTTCACACTGGGTGACATAACCCACGTGTGACTGTCTTCATGCCGCTCTACTCTTCCGCCATTATCTAGCAGCAATGTACCACCTCTGCACGGTGGACCTCAGGCTGCGAACGCACTCACTACTATTTTATAATCTGGTGCATTCCGCCAGCCTTAACAGCTCCTCCCACCAACTGTCACCTTTCTCACTCTGATTGCATGCCTAATAATCACTCCACTACCTAAGCTCCTCCCACTCTACCTACCTTCTACACTAACCCCCCACACCCTTTCCTAGCCAGTCTGGGATGAGGCCATCCTCCCGAAGGTTACACCCAGGTGCCCTGACTAGCTAGTGTGTGTTGAGTGCAGTGTTAGAAGTCCTGGGTGGTGATCCCTCCTTACCTGAGGGTGGGATACCACACCTCTGGATGAGGTGCAGTACCTCTGTGGCGACCGGACCTTCTGGGGCACCACATACCCCCCTCATTAAACACAACACGTCTGTGGGCTGGAACAGAGCAAAAATAGATTTTATCAGAAACATACAAAATTTTGAACACGCATGTCAACAGGTAAATTCAATAACACAACTTCCGTTTATGGGAGGCACACTTTCTTAAATGTTGCAAATAGCTATTCTTCTTTAAATAGATACCTTGTAGATTCAAGTTAATAAAATACCATCTTTTCAATATAAATATTCATATTACACTTTGAAGATTCAACATTTAAATGTAAACATTTGGGTAACGCATTTGCATAGAACATTATTTTATCAGAGTTCAGTTCATCCTTTGGTGTGATGCGGGGGACTCGTCCGTAAACCCCCAGCGTAGGCCTTGGGTGGGCTACAAGGCATAGTTGACCTTTACTTTGGACCACGTTCTTGGCCACGCCAAACGGGTTTTTCTTCTGTGGTCTATTAAGGCACATTCAGAGGCTCGACGTTAAACCAAGATGGAGCACCTTAAGATGTGCTAACTATTTACATTTAAAAGTTTTGATCACCCATAGTTCAGTGACCTAATTGTCTCTGTAAACTTTTAAGAAACATTAATAAAGACACCTAACCAGTTGAACTTTTGAAAAAAAAACCAAGAAATATTAATAAACATATCTAACCAGGTAAAATTTAAGCATTTATTTCACATTTTTACTCTGACTTCTTCTTCCAGGGTACCCCCTGACATTCACTACTCCCTGGCTGGGACAGTTCTGTATGGAGAACTACACCAGTGATCACTAACTGTTCTGGGTGTACCACCGAGGTTTGGGTAGCCCGATCACACACTATATTATAATGTGCCCATCCAGGTGTCGGGGCTGCGGGGACAGGAAGTGGACCTATCAGGGCATCCTCAGACCCGATGACTGAGTCAGCCACAGCTGCTGTATTTGGTGGTTTGACCTGCTCTGACTTCCATCCTCTTACTATGGTCAGAGACAGAGCCTGGAGCTATCGCTCCAGTTCCTCTGCATAGATGGTTTTATTCTCTGCACTCAGGCAATTGCCTCCTTCTGCATAACGTGCTGCTGCCATGTTTATTGCTCTGTCTCCTGTGTTCGTCCTGCTCACCCCTGACATCTTCCGGGGGCTGGCTTTCCTCAGCTCTTTATGCCTATCAAAGTAATACAGGAGGTGGGTCTTTCCTCCTGACAGACACCTTTGCATCACATAATGATGTTGGTGGTGGGTGGGCATCATCCTTGCACTCACTCTCTGGCCCCGCCCACCGCAGCTCATTCCTCTCAGCTCCTGCTGGCTGTAATTTGATAAGCCCACACAGCCTGTGACACAGCTATTTAACCAGCACTCAGTAACAGTGACGTAGTAAACAATGGCACAGTTAGGCGATGATTTAACAGCCTTACAAACTCACTATTACTCAATACAGATAATCCTTTTAGCAATACTACAAAATCTCTTTTACACAGTATAGTAAATTTCTGGCACACACTTCTGGCACTCAGTATGTTACAGTCTCTGGCACACAGTACTCAGCTTTGCTAGGCTCTAGGCACCCATCTTTTTCTGAGCTCCAAGTACCCTGCTTTGCTGAGCTCGATGATCCTGTTCATCGTGACGCCAAAATGGAACGCCCCGCAGGGCCGGGGGGTACTCGGTACCGGGCCTTTCAAGCTCTTTTAAGGGGGGAAGTGTCGCAGTGGTGATGGTGACCCGATTCGTGGCCCTGGGGGTCCAATGTAAATGATGGAAGTTCAGATGAAGGGGGAAGATGGTAGGATAATAAATAGGGGAAAAGGGGAATCGTGACACCACCTGTGGTATTCAGCAATACAGGTGTTAAGCCGACGCTGCTCTGCAGATCCTCTGGGACGGTGTTAGGGCAGCGGGGATGGTAGAGCTCTCCACAGGTAGAGCTGTGTCCCAGGGCAGTTGAGCCGGTGATGGTGATGGTGTTTGCAGTGTGAGGCAGGCAGTTGTAAAATAACTCCAAGGACACAGTTAGGTGCAGTTTCTGGGTTTTTAGTCACAAGATTCGTGTACAAGTTGGTCCACTTAGTGGGAGGGAGGGGTGCGGCAAACTCCCAGGCAGATTGGGTACACCTTTCAGGACTCCTCCTTGTGTCTTCTCTCAAGGCCGTGTCTCTGCGCTGAATTCTCCTCACTTTCCCTTCCCTGCGCCTTCACAAGTAGTGCCCCCAGCTGGTAGCCACGGATCTCCTCAGGCGATGTGGGTCAGGCCCCGAGGTTCGTTACTCTCTTTACCTCAGAACTAGCTCCTCCCACCAACTGTCACCTTTCTCTCTCTGATTGGATGCCTAACTATCACTCCACTACCTAAGCTCCTCCCACTCTACCTACCTTCTACACTAGCCCCCCACACCCTTTCCTAGCCAGCCTGGGATGAGGCCATCCTCCCGAAGGGTACAACCAGGTGCCCTGACTAGCTAGTGTGTGATGAGTGCAATGTTAGGAGTCCTGGGTGGTGATCCCTCCTTACCTGAGGGTGAGATACCACACCTCTTGATGAGGTGCAGTACCTCTGTGGCGACCGGACCCTCTGGGGTGCCACACTCGCAGTCTACAGGCGATGGGTGAGGATACACTAGGAGAGGGTAGAGTTGGTCGTGCAGCGGTTCATTAGACTGAAGATCAATGCAGGTTGTTGGTGTGTCGGAAGAGGTGGGACTTCAGGTTCCTTTTGAAAGTTTCTGTGGTAGGCGAGAGTCTGATGTGTTGGGGTAGAGAGTTCCAGAGTATGGGGGAAACACAGGAGAAATCGTGTATGCGGTTGTGGGAAGAATAGACAAGAGGGGAGTAGAGAAGGAGATCTTAAGAGGATCGAAGGTTGCGCGCAGGTAAGTACCTGGGGAATATGTCACAGATGTATGGAGGAGACAGGTTGTGGATGGCTTTATATGTCATAGTTAGGGTTTTGAACTGGAGCCTCTGGATCATAGGAAGCCAATGAAGGGCTTGGCATAAGGGCGAGGCTGGGGAATAACGGGGAGACAGGTGAATTAGTCAGGCAACAGAGTTTAGGATAGATTGGAGTGGTGCTAGAGTGGAGGCCAGAGAGTAGGAGGTTGCAATAGTCGATGTGGGAGCTGATGAGGGCATGCACAAGCATTTTTGCAGTTTCTTGGTCAAGGAATGTACAGATCTGGGATATATTTTTGAGTTGGAGGCAAGGGCTTGGATATGTGGCTTGAAAGAGAGGGCAGAGTCGAGGATCACCCAGCGGCATCGGGGTGCCTCGGGGTGATCATCGACTTGTCTATTTATAAAATATAAGTATAATATAATATAAATATAAATAGACAAAGTCAAATAGAACATATACCTGAACATAGTATCACATCTTTATTAAATACATCATTTCCCGAGGAAGCTCACGTGAAACGCATGCTGAGGCTGGTTACCTGCTTGTCCACGTGGGAAATATACAGTTGAAACCAGAAGCTTACATACACTTTATAAAAACACACATATGCATGTTTTTCTCAAGATCTGACATGAAATCAGAATAAACTTTTCCCGTTTTAGGTCAGTTAGGATTACCATAATTATTATTTGCCAAATGCCAGAATAATGAGAGAGAATGTTTTAAGGAATTTTTATTACTTACTGCAAAGTCAAAAGTTTACATACACTAAGATTACTATGCCTTTATATAATTCTGGACGGCCCTTATTATGATGTCATGTGTTTGGAAGCTAATTAGAGACACACTTGTGGATGTATTTTAATGCACACCTGAAACACACTGCTTCTTTGTGTAGCATCATGGAAAAGTCCCAAGAAATCAGCCACAGGAAGTAAATAGTGGACTTGCACAAGCCTGGCTCAATTTCAAGATACCTGAAAGTGCCTCGCCCATCTGTACAAACAATTTTACGCAAGTACAAACTAGATGGGAATGTCCAGCCATCATAGTGATCAGGAAGGAAACGGGTTCTGTGTCCCAAAGATGAACATGCTTTGGTCCAACAAGTGCATATCAACCCAAGGACAAAAGCAAAAGACCTTGTGAAGATGATGCCAGAAGCTGGTAAGATTGTGTCAATATCCACAGTGCAACGAGTAATGTATCAACATGGGCTGAAAGGCCAGTCTGCCAGGAAGAAGCCATTTTTCCAAAAGAAATATTAAAAAAGCTTGATTAATATTAGAAAATGCACACAGGAACAAAGACCTTAATTTTTGGATACATGTCTTATAGTCTGATGAAAGTAAAATTGAATTTTTTGGGCATAATGACCATCGTTATGTTTGGAGGAAAAAGGGAGAAGCTTGGAAGCCTAAGCACATCATCCTAACTGTGAAACATGAGGGTGGCAGCATCATACTGTTGGGTTGTTTTGCCGCAGAAGGGACTGGTGAACGTCACAAAATAGATGGTATCATGAGAAAAGAAGATTATGCGGCAATACTGAAGCAACAACCTCAAGACATAACCCAAGAAGTTAAAGCTTGGGTGGAAATTAGTGATGAGCGAGTATACTCGTTACTCGAGGTTTCCAGAGCATGCTCGGGTGATCTCTGAGTATTTGGATGAGTTTGGAGATTTTGTTTCTGTCGCTGTAGCTGCATGATTTTCAGCTGCTAGACAGCCTGAATACATGTGGGGATTCCCTAACAAACAGGCAATGCCCACATGTATTCAGCTGGCTAGCAGTCGCAAACCATGCAGCTACTGCAACAGAAACTAAATCTCCGAGCACATCCAAATACTCGGAGATCACCCGAGCATGCTCAGGAAATCTCGAGTAACGAGTACACTTGCTCTTCACTAGTGGAAATGGGTCTTCCACATGGACAATGACCCTAAGCATACTGTCAAAATCGTAACAAAGTGGCTTAAGGATAACAAAGTCAATGTTTTGGTGTGGCCATCACAAAGCCCTTATCTCAGTCCAATTGAAAATTCATGGGCAAACCTGAATAGGCAGGTGCGAGCAAGGCAACCAACAAACCTTGATTAATTACACCAGTTTTGTCAGGGACAATGGGACCAAATTCCGACAAACTTTTGTGAGAAGCTTGTGGAAGGATAACCCAAACCTTTGGACCAAGTCATTCAGTTTAAGTGCAATGGTACTAAATACTAATGAAATGTATGTAAACTTCTGACTTTGCAGTAAGTAATAAAAATGCCTTAAAACATTCTCTCTAATTATTCTGGCATTTGACAAATATTAATAATTATGGTAATCCTAATTGGCCTAAAACAGGAAAGGTTTATCCTGTCAGATATTGAGAAAAACATGCATATGTGTGTTTTTATAAAGTGTATGTAGACTTCTGCTTTCAACTGTAGGTAAGAGCCATGAATGGTCACTTTTTTTTGCTTCATTTTGTTTGATTTACTATATATAGCAAGTTTTTATAGCAGGTTTTTATGCTTGGCAGCTGTCACACACTAAAAGACGCTTTTTATTGCAAAAAATATTTTTTACATCACCATATATTGAGAGCTAAAATTTTTAGATATTTTGCCCCACAGAGCCATGTCAGGTCTTGCTTTTTGCGGGACGAGTTGACGTTTTTATTGGTATCATTTACGGGCAAGTGACATCTTTTAATCACTTTTATTCTGATTTTTGGGAGGCAGAATGAACAAAAAACAGCAATTCATGAGTTTCTTTTGGGGGGGGCATTTATACCATCCCACGTGTGGTAAAATTGATGAAGCATTTTAATCTTCGGATCAGTACAATGACAGCGATACCTCATTTATAAAATGAAAACTATTTTATATAAAAAATAAGTATTTTAGCATTGCTTTATTTTGAGAGTTATAACTTTTCTATTTTTCCAGTGATGGAGCTATCTGGCGGCTCATTTTTTGCAGGACAAGATGACGTTTTCAGAGGTACCATGTTTATTTATATCCGTCTTTTTGATCGCGTTATTCCACTTTTTGTTCGGCGGTTTCAAAGGTCGGGTCTTTATGGACGCGGCAATACTAAACGTGTACTTTTTATTGTTTAGATTTTTTTATTTAAATATTTATTTATTGATGGAATAAATATTGAGTTTTTTATTATTTTTTAAAATATTTTTACAAATTATTTAATTTTTTTTATTTAGTTCTAACTTTTACTACTGTAGTGCTGCAGCTTCTATTACACTAACCTGAGAGGCTTCCTGTCATGCACTGCGCATGACAGGAAGTCTCTCAGCTCTGGAGACCCATTGGAGACCCAGATGTCATCATTACAACATCAAGTCTTTATGGCAGCGATTGGGACCCTGCGTCATGACGCGGGGTCTCCAATCCAAAGGCAGAGGGGCTGTCAACCCCTCTGCTGGCTCCGGAATGCTGCGATCATGTTTGATCGCAGTGTTCTGAGGGTTAAAGTGCCGGGAGTGGTCCATCACTGCTCCTGGCACATAGTGCCTGGTGTCAGCTGTGAGAATCAGCTGATACCCGGTCGTGATCAGCCGCACTCACGGGGGGGGAGCGTGGCTGATCACAAACGACGTAGTATCCCGTCCATGGTCATTAAGGCCCAGGGCACATGGACGGGATAGTACGTCAAATGTCACAAAGGGGTTAATATTATTTTTTTGTGCTATAAATTCTGTTTGACTGATAATGTTTCTACACACGTTTTACTGTAGAATGCTATTAATCTTCAAATTATCCCCATATCTACAGGCAAATAGCGTTTTTTGACATAAAAGGTTGCCTTTAAAATCAGACATACAGCAGAAATGCTTCCGTGTTTGACTGATGTATAAGACTATATAACCATTTCCGTTAAGAAAATATAGAAATGGATTTTGTATACTATGATATTTTGTTTATATGTTGAAATCAATGAAAAGATATTTGGAAATAAAAGATTAATCTGCAGCTACGATGGATCTGTGGTTTAATTTACTGAACAGAGCAATATGTTTTCAATGGTTTGTAAAGGGAACATTACAAGCAAAGCATCATGAATATTAACAGAATTTGAAATGATATTGATATAATCAATATACTTTTAAGATATTTTCTGGAAAGAGATATTAAATAGAATATATCACAACTTATTTCCATTGGAATAAATATTGCTATTTTTTGTTTTTAAAACTTTTAGTGGTAGGAGAGAATGTAAATGTATGGCAGATTTTCATGCCAAGGCGAATACTTCCGGTTCCATAGTCTCTATAAAGCTTCATTCAGATGTTAGTTATTTTCGCGTATCAGAAAAAAATGACTCAGTTTAATCAGTATCTTTGATCAGTTTCATCAGATTTTCATCAGAGTGAAAACAGAGTTTGGTCAGAGTTTCATCAATTGTTCTCTGATGAGAAAAAAAAAAGTTTCTCCATCTTTTCCTGTCAGTCAATGACAAACAGACAGCACTCGGATGTCCCATTTTTTCATGGACCCACTGAATTTTATTGCCAAGTTTGATCCAACACTCAGATCAAAAGTGGACATGTCTCCATGATTTTGAATGGACCACTTGGTCCGCAAAAATCACGACATGTGAATAAACCCATAGACTATCACAGGTACAAGTGTAATCCATGAAAAACATAGAAAGCACTCATTTGCAAAATACTGACATGTGAATGAGCCCTTACACTGAGCTTTCTACGTGCCATAACCAGTGATATTGTAACACTGAGTCAATTTATGCAATTGACCTGATAACAAAGCTCCTGACCAATGCAGTATATACAGTATATGTCATATCATTCATGCGATCACAGTGGCTAAACGCATGATCAGTGCATGAAGGTGTTTCTAACAACAGGGCACCTTTACTCATAGCCACCCCTGCAACTACGACCGCTGTGATTGGCTTTTCTATTCTGAACAACCAATCACTGAAATTTCAGTATTTCAGGCAATGAAATTTCCTGAAACACTTATGTTCAGCCTATGATTGGTGCTATGACACTATCAATCATTGACTGCAACCTAGCAACGACAGCGTCACCAGGGCACACTCTGATTGTTACGATTGAATGATGATGTCAATCGCACCTATCAGAGTGCACAGAGGCGATCTGACCTCAGAATGATGGCTCTGCACTTCCTCATTCTAGCTTTGGATGTGTGCAGGGTGGATATATTGCTGTTCATTCGCACTATGCTGAGCCTTGCGGTGCCACAGACTTTTTGAAGCCTGTGCCATCACTGCTGGTGTTGTTCTTGTTGAAGAAGAAAGAAAATATTCTTGATCCCTGAACTTTCTTAATCTAACCCAATCCCCCCTCCCCTCTTTCACCCCCTATTCTCCCCTCTCCCTAATCCCTTCCACATTCCCCCTTCTGCCACCAAGCGCTGAACTGTACTTGATAGCTCGATTTTTGGCAAGTTTTTTTTGTTTATGTATCCTGCAGCCATCAAGCGCTGATCAGTGACCCAAATCACTGATCAAAGTCTGTGCTCACTGTTTTTCAGGACTTTTTTGTCCCTGTGTATTTCCACCAATTGCACCATCTCCGTGCGTGCATCCTGCAGCCGCTGAGCACTGATCAGAGACACAAATCTCTGATCAGCACCCATTATCGCTGTTTTCCATAACCTTTTTTGTCCCTGTCTATTTTTCCCCCCTTTGCACCACCTCCATGCATGTGTTCTACAATTGCCGAGCCGCTGATCAGATGCATATCAATGATTGGCATCCCTGCTCACTTTTGGCAAGGACTTCTTTTTTCCTGTATTTTTTTATCCCCTTTTTGCACCATATTCATGCATGCGTACTACAGCCGTCAAGCTCTGGTCAGTGACGCAAATCACTGATTGGCCTCCGGTTGTTTTTTTTGTGTGTGTAAAAAAAATAGATTAGTTGATAGGACTAAATTAGGGACAGTAAAAATATACTGTAGTAATTAACATGTACTACAGTATTTTTTACTGAATTTAGTCAGGGTTAGTGTAAGCAAAGCAGAAAATAAGAATCACATCCATGTGTGCTTCCTACAGCCATCAAGCACTTATCAGCGACATATCACTCATCGGCCTACGGTTGTTGTTTTTTTGTGTGAAAAAATAATATAAAAAAAAGTTACATTAGTTGATAGGACTAAATTCAGGACAGTAAAAATGTAGTCAGGGTTAATGTCAGTTAGTTGCGGGCTCTTGGTAATTTTTTTTTTACTGATGTCTGTTTAGTAAGTTTGTTAATTTACCAAATTTCTATATACTTTTTATTTTATTTTTATCATTTTCTTTCTAGATTATTTCCTTTTTTTAGTTTCTAAATAAAAAACTTTACATCAAACACACACACACACATACACATGAATATAATTTGGTATACACGCAAACACCTCATATGTGGAAATAGGTCCCGCTCGTCGCAAACCCGGTATTCAGTGGTGTAGGCCTTCCTTGCCTCGGACACTGATAGTGAGGGAGAAGACACCACCTTCCTTTATTTTTCCACCTACTCATCCGCTTCCTCAGTCATACTGAACTGTCATGCAGACACCCCAGGACAGAAAATAAACCAGCACCTACTGTTAATGATCCCCTATGCACATTATATTCCTGATTTTGTGGCGCAATCAGGAATTCAGTTAGATAGTACTTGCTTCACAAAAATTGACTTTTTAAAAGTCTTTTTCTCTGAGGATTTTGTAAATCTCATGGTGGACGAGTCAAATTTGTACACCCAGGAATTTTTATCCCAAAATCTGACTTCATCATTTGCCAACGGGACCTCTGTAGACTCCATAGAAATGATGAAAATGTGGGATCTTGCTCATCATATGGGGATAGTGAAGATCCCAAGAATTAGGCAGTGTTGATGTTTTGTATAACACTCCATTTTTCTTCATGGCTATGCCCTGGACATGCTTTGAGGCCATCCACAAATTTTTGCATTACAGTGATAATTTACCATGTCCTTCTCGAGATGACTGTAACTTTGACCTACTTTTCAAAGTTTGTCCAGTCATCACCTCTACGTACATAACTTTTATACCAGCATCCCACTCTTCAAGTCCCTCTCTGCACAAACTACTGCAGCATGCGGTACTGTCTGCAAAAAATCAGTGAGGCCAATTTGGCAGCTGATCAGAAAGCGTGAGCGCAGAGACCAATGTAGCGACATCATGCTGGTGGTCAAGTACAAGGGCAAGAGGGATGTCCTTTACTTGACCACCATACATGGTGATGGCAGCACCCCAAGCACTGTACGAGGTACCTCTACACAGGTTCACAAACCAAACTGTGCACTGGGGTACACCAAGAACATAGGGGAAGGTGATCTCTGATCAAGTCCTTCAGCCATACAGTGCCATGAGAAAAGCCAACGTGTGCTACAAGAAGCTCAACATGCACATTGTACAGATGGCAATGTATAACTCTTTCATGCTATCATGATGTGCAGGGCAGACCAGGACCTTTCTTCAGTTCCAGGAGATAGTCATCAAGGCCCTTATCTCTGGCAGTCAGGAAGGAGAGGCCCGCAGTACTTCCGGAACTAAATAATTTTTATGCTTTTAGACTAGATAGTTTTATCACACAAAATAGTTAATAAATAATATTTGACACATGTCTACTTTACATCAGCATCATTTTTTAAGCATCATTTTTTTAGTTAGGAAATTAAAAGGGTTAAAATTTTATCAGCAATTTCTCATTTTTACAGCAAAATTTACAAAACCAACTTCTTTAGGAACCACATAATATTTCAAGTGATTTTGAGGAGCCTGTAAAGCAGAAAATACCCAAAAGGAACACCACATTCAAGAAGTTTATTAACCCTTCAGGTGCTTTACAGGAATAAAAGCAACGTCAAAGAAATAAAATGAAAATTTTACTTTTTCCAACAAAAATGTTGCTTTAGCCGCAGGAAGGGAAAGAGCACAATTTGACTTTTGGAGAACAAAATTGGCTGAAATAAATAGCAGACGCCATGTCTTGTATGCTGAAGTAGTTGAAAGCATCCATAAGTGACCCCATTTTGAAAAACTACACTTCTCAAAGAATTTATTTAAAGATTTGATGAACACCCAAACCCATAGGTGCCTCACAGAATTTTAAAATGTTCAGCTGTAAAAATGAAAAATACATTTTCCCACAAATATGAAGATTTGCTAAAAAGTTTTCATTTTCACAAGGGAAACAGGATAAAATGGACCATACACTTTGTTGAGCAACTCCTCCTGAGTATACCAATACCCCATATTTGGTGGAAAACAACTACTCTTTTGGCATACGGCAGGGCTCGGAAAGGAAGGAGCATCATTTGACTTTTGTAATGCAAAATTGGCTGGAGTAGATAGCGAACGTCATGTCGCATTTGCAAAGCCCCTGATGCGCTTGAATAGTGGAAACCCCCACAAGTGACATGATTTTGAGAATTACACCCCTTTATGGAACTTATCTAGAGTTGTGGTGAGAGCTAGTGATGGGCGAACCCGTAGAAGTTCGGCTCCAGTGGGTTAGGCTGATTATTTACAAAATGTTTGGTTCGGGCAACAGAACAGTACCCGAAATTGAACCCAGACCCCATTCAGATGAACAAAGGGCCCGAACATTTGTTGGTTGCCATGCTGCCCTCTTTGTCACAGTGTGGCAAACGTGTTTGATCGGCAGTAAGATTGTTACCACCTGTCAGAGAGCTGCAGTTCCTACACTAACAGATGACAGCATGTGAACCAGCAGCTGTGACTGGCAGTAAAAAGGTTACCGTTGGTCACAGACATCGGCTGGTAAGAGTACTACTCTCCTCATCCTACACCTGCTGTCACTGATAGCAGCGAGAACAGGCGAGGCTGATGAGAATATTCATCAGCCGATGCCTTTCCTACAAATAAATCAATAAAAAAATGATGAGGGGGTCTCTTCTATTTTTGATAACGAGCGCTGGCAAAACCGACAGCTGAGGGCTGCAACCCCCTGCTATCAGATTTATCATGGCTGGTTATTAAGAATGGAGGAGTCCCACAATAGTTTTTTCAATTATTTAAATAAATAATTTCAAAAAATGGCATGGGCCCCCCATTTTTGACAACCAGCCAAGCTAAAACAGAGAGCTGGTGGCTGGCGCTCTCAGACTAAAAATAGCAGCCTGCAGCCACCCCAGAAAAGGCTTATCTATTAGATGTGCCAATTATGACAATTTACTCAGCTCTTCCCACTTGCCCCGATGCAGTATCTAGTGGGGTAATAGTTGTGGGTTTGAAGTCAGCTGTTTTATGGCCGCTGATATCAAGGCCACAGCTTAGTAATGGAGGGGCATCTAAAAGACACCATTACTAACCCCATAGTTAGATTGTAAAACAAAACAGCAAGAATAAAGTCTTTTAATTGAAATAAAGACACTGACACCTTTATTTTAAATAAAAGTAAAACAGAAAAGTTATAATCACCTTTACACCTAATCTATTGATGCCCATGTCCCCTTCCCCTGTAAACAACCAAAAATAATAACACACCATATTTCTCACCCGTCTGACGAGAAGATAATCCACTGAAGCCCATGTCACCTCTAAAAGACAAAAAAAAGATAAAACACCATATTCCTGTAATGGTCTAAGCAGGCCAACATTGCTGGCAGACCTGGAAGTCGTCATGACGAATTCAGGTTGCAATAGCAACAATCGGACCCTCGCGATTATGTTTTGGTGGCTGCCGATTGAAAGAGCCTCTTTCTCTCCTAGCCTTTTTAATGCTACAATCACTTTGATTACAGCACTTAAGGTGTTAAATGGTCCTGGGCAGTGCAGGCACCTCTTCTGGCAGTGACAGCTGGGGCTTAGCTTTCATTTAAGCTGAGGTTTCAGCGGTGATCGTATGTGCACTGCTACTGTGCCTGCATAATTGCCATGACATAAATTTACATAAATTTTCTTAAAGTTGCATCAAATGTTGTGAAGGGGTTAACTGTAGCATGTGCTTATAGATTAGCAAGTCACTGAATGCTCTTAGTAACATCTCACACTCACAAGACTCCTCTCAGCTGCAGTGCCTGACTCACTATAATTCTTTCCAAGCCAGCAGTGTGCAAGTAGATGCTTATCCTTTCATTATATTCACAAAAGGGATTTGAATAAACCATAAAGTTCTTTGCATCATTATCATGTAATAACTAGAGTTGAGCGACTTTTGGTTTTTTAGCGTCGCGTTTTGTTTCGTGAAACCCGACTTTTCCAAAAGTCGGGTCGAGCAAGATCGTCCGATTATAGGGAAAAGTCGGGGTCGTCCCGAAACACGAAACCCAATGTAAGTCAATGGGGAATAAAAGTCGGCAGTGAGAGGAGGACAGGAAACACACCAACAGTGCCCATTTGAATGCCAAAAGCATCAATTCTTCTTACTTAAGCTTGTCAACCTTAATTAACTTCATAATACAAGTTACGCACTGAAAAATGGGGGTTATTTGGCTAAAGTTGTGGGGGGGGAGGGCTGGCTGCAGGTTTTCATGTGCCCTGGCGAAAGAGCGCCCCTTTAACACATACCACAACTCATCATGCTCCGATACGGCAGAGAAATAGCGGTATAGTACAATGAAAAATACCTCACTTTTTACATCTCATGAAGAGGCCCATCTATTTCTCCATACAGAATCATTGGTCCCATATAATGTTTGAAACAGTATATGATGAGCTCCACATAATGCTACAGTATATGTTGGTCCCCATGGATGAAGCTCCACTGTCTTATGGGCCCAAATAATGCTCCAAACATAATGGGCCCCATTTCTAATGCTCTAGTGTATAATGGGCCCTGTAAATGCTGCTCCAGTGTCTGATGTCCACCTTTGGAATGTTCCAGTGTATGGTGGGCCCCATCTATCATTCTCCAGAGTATAGTGCTCCCCAAAAATTGCTGTCCCAACATTGAACACAATCAAATAAGTCTCCTCGCTAGGGAATCCCTGTACTTGTCTGGACTCCTTGTCGTCCCCATCTTCCATCTCACTGCACAGTATTTCAACTTTGCAAGTGCTGTGATCCTGAGCAAGCAGGGGGGGCCCACTCGTTGGCGATGGCACTGGCACAGGGCCCCTGATAGTACGGTGGTGTGTCTGATGGCGGGTGGGCCGAACCTGCACTTTCATCTGCAGCTTCCTCTTTGTCACCGTGTAAGATGGAACTGTATATGGGAAGGGTAACCTGAGTTTCATCAGGGTCAGATTCAGGTCGTGTAGCGTGCGAGGGGAATGTAGTGGTCTGGGTCAATGTACCAGCAGATTCATCGAGCAGTGGCTGGGCATCAGTGCACTTGTGTCGCCCCCAGGAGTACGGTCGCCACAGTGGCATTACCTTCTTCCTAGGGAGTGTGATGTCATGCTTGGGAGCAATGAAGGATCTCTCTAGCAGGTTAACTGATTGGGCGGCGTTATTCCCACGAGTCATGACCCTCCAAACAGCGTTCATGAAGGCAAAGTGTTTGTTTTACGTGGGCAGTATGGTTGCAAAGCTGAACCTTAAAGGAATGTCCAGAAGGGCACCACCAGGAGTGGAGCCTACGGTTAAATTCGACTCCACCTGGGAAACCTCAACCATGCCAGCTACAGAACAGATGCACACATTGCAAGCTTAATTCCGTTAACGAACGAGACTCCGTCATGCCCCGCGGTCCGAGTCCGGCTTACTAGAGGGACACGTGAGGCTCTGGCACATAAGATTGGCCAATAACTGGTGTGTCATGCCCTTACATGTCCGTGGCTGCATGTGCGCTACATTGAAAAGGCCAGCGTTTGTCGCTTACAGGTGCAGATAACTCGCTGAACAACGTTAGTGATGGGGATCACTGATTACAATTATTACCCGCGAACAATGATTTCCCAGTAAGTGCAGGTCAACCGCAGTTCCGGAATTAGGCCTAACCGTCATTCCTGAAAAAATGAAAAACTTACGTGTGCAAACCACAGGTGCTGTAGCTTGCTTAACAGCTCGCCAGCCGTTCTCACGCCCAGTATGGATTGCACGTGATTGCACAAAGGTTAGAAAGGGTACCGTATCCCCAGATAACATGTATGGATAGCGTACACATTCAAAATATATGTCTCAGGAGGCAGGCTCAGATGGTGTCAGGCCCAGTATGGATTGCACGTGATTGCACAAAGGTTAGAAAGGGTACCGTTTCCCCAGATAACATGTATGGATAGCGTACACATTCAAAATATATGTCTCAGGAGGCAGGCTCAGACGGTGTTAGGCCCAGTATGGATTGCACGTGATTGCACAAAGGTTAGAAAGGGTACCGTATCCCCAGATAACATGTATGGATAGCGTACACATTCAAAATATATGTCTCAGGAGGCAGGCTCAGACGGTGTTAGGCCCAGTATGGATTGCACGTGATTGCACAAAGGTTAGAAAGGGTACCGTATCCCCAGATAACATGTATGGATAGCGTACACATTCAAAATATATGTCTCAGGAGGCAGGCTCAGACGGTGTCAGGCCCAGAATGGATTGCACGTGATTGCACAAAGGTTAGAAAGGGTACCGTTTCCCCAGATAACATGTATGGATAGCGTACACATTCAAAATATATGTCTCAGGAGGCAGGCTCAGACGGTGTTAGGCCCAGTATGGATTGCACGTGATTGCACAAAGGTTAGAAAGGGTACCGTATCCCCAGATAACATGTATGGATAGGGTACACATTCAAAATATATGTCTCAGGAGGCAGGCTCAGACGGTGTCAGGATCAGTATGGATTGCACATGATTGCACAAAGGTTAGAAAGGGTACCGTTTCCCCAGATAACATGTATGGATAGCGTACACATTCAAAATATATGTCTCAGGAGGCAGGCTCAGACGGTGTTAGGCCCAGTATGGATTGCACGTGATTGCACAAAGGTTAGAAAGGGTACCGTATCCCCAGATAACATGTATGGATAGCGTACACATTCAAAATATATGTCTATACATCAGGAGGCAGGCTCAGACGGTGTCAGGCACAGTATGGATTTGACGGCCCAGATTACACAGCGGAGGAGCAGGGAGAGGTAAAGATTGCAAATGCTGGGGCCCTGCCCAAGCAAGGGGGGCCCACTCGTGGGCGTCGGTACTGGCACTGGGCCCCTCATAGTACAGCGGTGTGTCTGACGGCGGGTGTGCACCACCACCGTCAGAGACACTTGATTGCACTATGAGGGACCCTGTGCCAGTGCCCGCGCCCAAGAGTCGGCCTACCCACCTGTCCAGGGCAACGGCACTCGCACGGTGTCGTGCGCTAGGTGGTGACCCTGGCCATGGGGGGGGACGCAGCACAGTTAGGGAGTTTTAGAAAGTGGCATATGTTGATGTTGGACATTCAGCTGATTCAAAAGGCGAAATAGGTGAAGTCCCAGGAAGAGGTGGACCAAAGCAAGCCATTTTTCTGTCACCCTATGTGTCATCAGGGGAAGGTGGGACAAAATCCTTGGAAACCCATGCGTGGTTCATTTTAATGAAGGTTAGATCATCCACATTTTGGGTTGACAGACGGGTCCTTTTTTCTGTCAGGATTGATCCAGCTGCACTGAAGACTCTTTCCGATAGCACACTTGAAGCTGGGCAAGCGAGCTCCTGTAAGGCATATTGTGCCAATTCAGGCCAGGTGTCCAGTTTAGCGGCCCAATAGTCAAAGGGGAATGACCTGTGTGGGAGAACATCGATATGGGAGGAAAAGTAGTTTGTAACCATAGTTGACAACTGCTGTCTCCTGTCACTTTCCATCGATGCAGTATTACCAGTTGTGTGAGCGGTATTTGAAAAATCAGTCCACAACATTGTCATGAAACCCCTGTCTCCAACGCCACTTCTGCTGTGTGCACCACGAACACCTCTGCCAAGCTGCCCCCGGCCCGTACGGCTCATGTGAGAACCATCACCGCTGCTGTGTGCTGGGAATGCCTCAAGCAACCGATTTACCAGAGTTGCTTGTTTATTAGCCAATATTAGGTCAAGGTTCTCCTGTGGCATGATGTTTTGTAATTTGCCTTTATAGCGTGGATCCAGGATGCTGGCCAACCAGTAGTCGTCATCGTTCATCATTTTGGCAATGCGTGGGTCCCTTTTTAGGATCCGCAAGGCATAATCTGACATGTGGGCCAATGTTCCCGGTGTCAATGATGCACTGCGAGTGCTGGGTGGAGGAGCACTTTCTGGCAAATCCACATCCCTCCAGTCACGCACAAACCCTGTACCAGACCTTGCCACGCCAACATTTTCACTTGCCCCACGAGATGCATCCTCCTCCCCTAAGTAATCATCCCCATCATCATCCTCCTCCTCCTCTTCTTCCTCCACCTCGTCCAGGAGAGGTCCCTGAGCAGACAATGGCTGAATGTCATCAAGGATTCCCTCCTCCTCTTCCTCCTCATCAACATTGGCTGCAGACGCCTGCTCCTTAAGGTGCGTCAAAGTTTGCATGAGCAGACGCATAAGTGGGATGCTCATGCTTAGGATGGCGTCGTCTGCGCTTACTAGCCGTGTGCATTCCTCAAAACACTGAAGGACTTTACAGAGGTCTTTCAGCTTCGACCACTGCACACCTGTCAACTCCATGTCTGCTCTCAAAGTGCCTGGCCGTGTATCCTCCCACAAATGCATTATGGCCTGCCTCTGCTCGCACAGCCGCTCCACCATGTGCAGGGTGGAGTTCCACCTTGTTGCAATGTCGATAATGAGGCGGTGGTTGGGAAGGTGGAGCAATCACTGCAGCTTCTGCATACGAACGGAGTGTACAGGCGACCGGCGGATGTGCGCGCACAGTCTTCGCACCTTCTGGAGCAGGGCTGTTAACTCCGGATAATTTTTGAGGAAGCACTGCACCACCAGGTTCAAGGTGTGAGCCAAGCAAGGTATGTGGCTGAGTTTTGAAAGGGCTATGGCTGCCACAAAATTACGGCCGTTATCACTAACTACCTTGCCTGCCTCAAGATGTACACTGCCCAGCCATGACTCAGTTTGTCGCTTCAAGTACTCGGCCAGCACCTCGGCGGTGTGTCTGTCGCCCAAACACATCATCTGCAACACAGCCTGCTGACGCTTTCCACTAGCTGCTCGATAGGGGGACACATCGTGTGCAACAGTGGCAGCTGCAGATGGAGTGCTCGTACGACTTCGCTCTGTGGACGAGCTTTCGCTTCTGGAGGAGGAGGAGGAGGAGGAGGGTCGAACGCCTACAGCCAACTGTTTCCTATACCGTGGGCTAGGCAGCACTGTCCCACCACCGCTGTCCCCTGTGGACCCTGCATCCACCACATTAACCCAGTGCGCAGTGATGGACACGTAACGGCCCTGGCCATGCCGACTGGACCATGCATCAGTTGTGAGGTGCACCTTTCCGCTCACTGACTGCTTGAGTGCATGGACAATGCGGTCTTTCACATGATGGTGGAGGGCTGGGATGGCTTTGCGAGAGAAGAAGTGGCGACTGGGTAGGTCATAGCGTGGTACTGCATAGGCCATGAGTTCACGGAAAGCTGTGCTTTCCACCAACCGAAAGGGCATCATCTCAAATGAGATTAGTTTGGCAATGTGGGCGTTCAAACCCAGTGTACGCGGATGAGAGACTGAGTACTTTCTTGACCTACTCATAGTGTCTGGGAGGGTGAGCTGGACTTGAGAGCTGCATATGGTGGAAGTAGCGGTGGACAGGGAGGACTGAGAGAGGGTTGATGATGGTGATGGAGTTGGTGTTCTTTCTGATGGCCTAGAATCAGTCTTTCGTTGATATAACAGTGGGATTCCCTGACTGCTGTGGCCTTGCAACGACACCTCAACATTTGCTGCTGTGCTAACCGGTGGGCTTACAGTGGGGGAAACAATGTAGCATTGCTGACTACCTTCGTTGTGATCAGTTGCACATGTGGCACTTGAGGTTTGGTGTTGTGTCCACACTTGCAAGTGCATGCTGGTTAAATGTCTAAGCATGCAACTGGTATTCAAATTTTTCAGATTTTTCCCTCGGCTAAAGGTCTTTGCGCACTTCTTACAGATAACCTTGGCCTGATCATGAGGATTTTGGTCAAAAAAGTGCCACACTGCACTCTTCCTACTTTGGCAGACATTTTGCGGCCTAGCACGCTGTGATCTTTTGACCCTCTGGACAAGCTGTCCAGCAACTCTTTTGATGTTTGGAACCTGTGTTTGGAGTGCTCCGGGCCTGCCAGATAACAGCTGTTGCGATGTCGATGTCTGCTGTGGATGCTCCTCATCTGAGCTATTGGAAGCAGCACCCTCTTCCCCCAATGGATGCCAATCTGGGTCAACAACTGGGTCATCCATCACCTCCTCTTCTATGTCATGTGCACCTTCCTCTGTGTCACCGTGTATGGTGGTATAGTGTGCGGGAAGGGGCACCTGAGTCTCATCAGGGTCAGAATCTGGCTCTGTACACTGCGAGGACAATGTAGTGCTCTGAGTGAATGTACCAGCAGAATCATCCATCAGCGGCTGTGCATCAGTGCACTCCATGTCAGATTCATCTTGGCCTGGGTAATTCACCATTTGACTTGATAATCCAGGCATGGTATGTGAAAACAGCTCCATGGAGTAATCCGTAGTATGGCCTGCGTCATCCTTCAATCTTGGTTGGGGTGAAGGACACAAGGAAAGGTGTGGTTCATGAACATGAGCCTCCAATGACGACTCAGTGCTTTTACTTTTTACAACTGAAGAAGAGGAGGCGATAGAGCTGGAGGCTGAGTCAGCAATGTAAGACAAAACTTTTTCCTGATGCTCTGGCTTTAAAAGCGGTTTGCCAACTCCTAGAAAACTAAGCGTTCGAGGCCTTATGTAGCCAGACGATGACGCAGGGTCAGCACCTCCTGCATTCGGTCCTATTTTGCTCTTGCCACTACCATGAGATCCACCACCAACACCATCATTACCAGCTGCCAACCCCCGCCCAATTCCACGGCCTCTTCCACCAGCCTTCCTCATTTTTGGTAGAAATGTAGACAAAATCCAACAAACTATATAGTAATGTAAAACAAGGTACAAGGTGTCTATAGGACAGGGGAGATTTTGAATCTCTGCACACACTTTTGGACACTGGACACTTTTGGATTGTGTGAGGCCCAATGAATATCTGAACGCTATGTGACAGGCTCGATGGCACAGCTGTGACCAAAGTGACTAGAGGATAAGGGAGATTTTGAATCACAGCACACACTTTTGGACACTGGACACTTTTGGATTGTGTGAGGCCCAATGAATATCTGAGCGCTATGTGACAGGCTCGATGGCACAGCTGTGACCAAAGTGACTAGAGGATAAGGGAGATTTTGAATCTCTGCACACACTTTTGGACACTGGACACTTTTGGATTGTGTGAGACCCAATGAATATCTGAGCGCTATGTGACAGGCTCAATGGCACAGCTGTGACCAAAGTGACTAGAGGATAAGGGAGATTTTGAATCTCTGCACACACTTTTGGACACTGGACACTTTTGGATTGTGTGAGGCCCACTGATATCTGAGCGCTATGTGACAGGCTCGATGGCACAGCTGTGACAAAAGTGACTAGAGGATAAGGGAGATTTAGAATCTCTGCACACACTTTTGGACACTGGACACTTTTGGATTGTGTGAGGCCCAATGAATATCTGAGCGCTATGTGACAGGCTCGATGGCACAGCTGTGACCAAAGTGACTAGAGGATAAGGGAGATTTTGAATCTCTGCACACACTTTTGGACACTGGACACTTTTGGATTGTGTGAGGCCCACTGATATCTGAGCGCTATGTCACAGGCTCGATGGCACAGCTGTGACCAAAGTGACTAGAGGATAAGGGAGATTTTGAATCTCTGCACACACTTTTGGACACTGGACACTTTTGGATTGTGTGAGGCCCACTGATATCTGAGCGCTATGTCACAGGCTCGATGGCACAGCTGTGACAAAAGGGACTAGAGGATAAGGGAGATTGGATTGCTTTTAAAAAAGCAGTTTGCAGAGCAGTGGGTAAACAGCAATGCCAGCCTGTCAGGAAGCCTTAAAAGGCAGCCCAACAACCAACACCACTGATACACCACAATATAGCCTCCCCTTGCACTGCACACACAGTGACTGGTGTGTTGTGCAGGCCAAATTGCTAGCAGCAGAAGCAGTTTTTTTTTCTTCTCAGGACAAAAAAAAAAAATTGGGATTGCTTTTAAAAAAGCAGTTTGCGTAGCAGTGGGTAAACAGCAATGCAGGAATGTCAGGAAGCCTTAGAAGGCAGCCCAACAACCAACACCACTGATACACCACTATATAGCCTCCCCTTGCACTGCACACAGAGTGACTGGTGTGTTGTGCAGGCCAAATCGCTAGCAGCAGAAGCACTTTTTTTGTCTTCTTCCCTGCCTAACGCTCTCCCTACAGAATCAGCAGCAACCTCTCCCTATACTGAGATCGGCAGAAGTAAGATGGCGGTCGGCGTGCACACCCTTTTATACCCCCTGTGACGCCCATCAAAGCAAGCCAATCACTTGCATGCCCTTCTGAAAGATGGTGGTGACCCCTGCCTATGTCATCACGTTGCCCACAGTGTCCGTGGATCCTGATTGGCTGAAAAAGAGCACAAAACAAACTTTTGAAACGCGACTTTGGCGCGTAAGTCGCTGACCTCGTGGCCGACCTCATCCTAGGGTCGGGTTTCGTTTCATGAAACCCGACTTTGCCAAAAGTCGGGGACTTTTGAAATTTTTCGACCCGTTTCGCTCAACTCTAGTAATAACAATTTATCATACAAAAACATACAATATAGAATGTTATCATACCAGTATCTTTAGTGGGTGCCAGCTATCTTCCACTTCTTTACAAGCACACAAACCAATGAAACCAACGTGAAAGAAATCACAGTATGTACCAATCTCATCCATTTTACTGCATATCTCCTCATTTCCATGATGTAAGCAATTGCAATAAACTGCCAAAAAACCCTAACACGTCTTATGCTAGGTTCAGATTAGCGCTCCTGTGTGCAGCGTATCATCTGCATGCGCAAACGCATGCAAAAACGCATGCAAATGCATGTTTATGCAGCATTTTTATCCGCATCATCTCGCGCATGACGCCAAAAAAAGTTGCATGTGCATGCGTTTGTATGCGTTTTGGCATACGTTTACATTATTTATGTGCATGCGTTATAAATTTCCAATGCTTCACAGTAGCTTTTCCTTGACATCAGACACCCAGTAGACGTGTCTCATGGGATTTCAATATGTATAGACACCCTGCACTGATGAAATCCTCGTCTTTGGCTGCTGTATCTAGCTGCAAGATGGATCTTGACATAGACAGCTTCTATGAAGATCTGGATTTATAACTGAAATTGGCTGCTGCCTTTGCTGTGGCTTGTCAAGAAGAATGAAGAGAAAGATGGAGAAGATGTCATCATCACTATTGGCAACACCCCATCCTTGAACTCCGAGGGAGCCTACCACTCTTTGTATACAAAGCTGCAGCAAAACCCTGAGAAATTTTTTGAGTACACGAGGATGTCGGAACAGAGCTTCCATGATTTGCTGCTACGTGTCCAAGGATCCATTGCCAGGCAGGGCACACAGCTCCGTCAAGCAATTTCTACTGAGGAATGTCTGTTGGTCACCCTGAGGTGCGTAATTTGGAAAAAGAAACACCTGGCATTAATATGATTGCTATAAAAGACATGTGCTGACTTTTTTTTCCTCATTTTCTGTTCTGCAGATTCCTGACTACCAGAGAGACCTTATCATCACTCCATTTTCAATTCAGGATTGGAATGTCCACACTTTGGGGGTTAATGGAGACACCTGTCGTGCTTTAGGTGACATTCTGCAGAAAGAATTCTTCCTCCAGCCCACAACTGAAATCTGGCTGGAAAATGCTTCAAAATTCCAGGAAATCTGTAATTTTCCTAACTGTGCGGGGGCTGCGGACGGCAAACACATTTGGATTATGAAATATGCTGGAAGTGGAACAGAGTATTTCAATTATAAAAAATCCTTTTCCTTTGTTCTAATGGCTATTGCAGATGCTGAGTGTAGATTTCTTGTCGTGGACATTGGCTCATCTGAACGAGGAAATGACTCGCAGACTTTCAAAAACTCTGACATGGGCCAACGTTTGTATGGGAATGATTTTAATTTTCCACAGCCACAACCTCTTCCTAACACTGAAGGACCGCCAATGCCTTTTGTTGTGGTTGGGGATGAGGCGTTCCAAATGTGTGCCAACCTCATTAAACCACACTCAAGTCTGCACCCTGATTGGCTGTCAGAATGTACACATATTAAGTTATTAAAGGAAAAAAAATTGCTGCTGTGTGTCTGAGGACGGATGCATGATTCTGGTGAATAACTCATTATGAAACCCCTTCCCTCTGATATTACGAATGTGGTCAGGGACTGAGTTAGAACCAGCGCCAGCGCTCCTCTGCTGCAACATCCACAGCTGCTAGCGTCCGACATTGCGCTTGCATCATAGCATTGTCGCTTAGCGGCAGTGTCCACGCCGCGCTGCAGTAGCAGCACTCCTTAGCGTCAGCAGCTGCGACGCTGCACACATGGTAGGTCTAGACGGACATACTGCCGCCGTCTTGGGCTACTCCTGTGACCGGATACCGTGTTTGTATTTTTACTGAGTACTGTGACCTCAACAGGCTCAGTCTTTGTGTTTGTGTTTATTTTTGCATCTCTGTGACTTAACTGAGATTGCTCTGCGCACCTGGGTGAAGTTTTACCCTGTGCGCATTACTGCCATATTGCTCCGGCCACCACTTAGCAGCTTTTATATCACTGACTGCATGGTGGACCCTAGTGGCAAACGCACTTTATTATTATTTTTATTCAGTGCGTTCCGCCGTTCCTAACAAATTCTTTGCCATTCGAGTTCGGGTTCGGCTTAAAGTTAGGGCTGGGCTTAAGGTTTTAGTTGGGTTTAGGTACAGGGTTGCACTTTGTGTTAGGGTTAGGCTTAGTGTTAGGGTTCAGTGAAGAGTTAGGGTTGGGCTTCGAGTAGGGGTTGCGATTAGGGTTGGGGTGGAGCTTAGGGCTGGGCTTAGGGTTAGGGTTGGGATTAAGGTTAGGGTTGGATTTAGGATTCTAAATAAATTATGGCATTATGATGACTAGTGTTAAGCTCAAGCTCTCGCTACTCGAGTTTTCATTGGTGTGCTTGGGTATGCACCCAGTACTGCGGGTGCTCGAATGACATGCTCGAGTCCCCGCCACACATTTTATTCGGCTATTAGAGACAAAAAAAGTGCAGAAATTGCCCATGTATGGCAGGCAATCCCAGAATTTTTTTGGTGTTACCAGCCGCAAAACATGCCGGCGCGATGACTCGAGTATTTAACTCAAGCACCTGCGATAATCTGTGCTCACTCGAACACCCCAATATAAACTCGAGTAGCGAGCACTTGTGCTCAACACTGATGACAATATATTCAATATGACAACCTAATATTATCAACTTCTGTGTAGTACTTTTGGGTTCAAAATCCTCACTATACTCCTGTATAAAATACCTGAGAGCTGTAGTTTACAAAAAGGGGTCAGATGTGGGGGGTTTCTGCTGTTTGGGTGCCTTAGGGACCCTAAAAATATGACATGTTGCCAGAAATCTATTTCATCCAATTTGTTTTGAAAATTTCAGATATTGCTCCTTCTGTTGTGAACCCTGTCGTTTGTCCAAATGGAACTTTTTGACTACATGTGGGGTAGTAATAATAATATGCCAGCCCCACTAACAGGTAAAATCAGCGATTAAATGAAATTCATTTTTCTGTTTAAGGGTATGTGCCCATGATCAGAAACTGCTGCGGTTTTGAGACTGCATATTTCTGCACCATCAAAAATGTAGCAGCCGGATGTTACAGCATATTGAATGGGATTTTTAGAAATCCCATGTCCACTATTTATGTATGTGCGCCTGCGGATCACCCATGGACACTGACAAGCGGCACGTCTTTCAGATCCGCAGCATGTCGATTTCTCTTTCGGAGATGCAAATTTCAACAATAGAGTGTATTTGGATGTAGTCAATCTGCACGGTTCAGTGAACACATGCGGATTTACCTGATTAGGACCCAGAGTTTTGCACACAGCGAAAATACGCTGTGTCCAAAGTGCTGCTACAGTGGGTATGGAAAGTATTCAGACCCCATTAAATTTTTCACTCTTTGTTTCATTGCTGCCCTTTGGTAAACTCAAAAAGGTTCATTTTTTTTTCTCATTAATGTACACTCTGCACCCCATCTTGACTGAAAAAAAACAGAAATGTAGAAATTTTTGCAAATATATTAAAAAGGAAAAACTGAGATATCACATGGTCATAAGTATTCAGACCCTTTGCTCAGTATTGAGTAGAAGCACCCTTTTGAGCTAGTACAGCCATGAGTCTTCTTGGGAATGATGCAACAAGTTTTTCACACCTGTATTTGGGGATCCTCTGCCATACTTCCTTGCAGATCCTCTCCAGTTCTGTCAGGTTGGATGGTAAACGTTGGTGGACAGAAATTTTCAGGTCTCTCCAGAGATGCTCAATTGGGTTTAGGTCCGAGCTCTGCCTGGGACAGTTGAGAATGGTCACAGAGTTGTTCTGAAGCCACTCCTTTGTTATTTTAGCTGTGTGCTTAGGGTCATTGTCTTGTCGGAAGGTGAACCTTTGGCCAAGTCTGAGGTCCAGAGCACACTGGAAGAGGTTTTCATCCAGGATATCTCTGTACATGGCCGCATTCATGTTTCATTCAATTGCAACCAGTTGTCCTGTCCCTGCAGCTGAAAACACCCCCTAGCATGATGCTGCCAACCCCATGTTTCACTGTTGGGATTGTACTGGGCAGGTGATAAGCAGTGTTGGATTTTCTCCACACATACTGCTTAGAATTATCACCACAAATTTCTATCTTTTTCTCATCAGACCAGAGAATCTTATTTCTCATAGTCTGGGAGTCCTTCATGTGTTTTTTTAGCAAATTCTATGCTGGCTTTCATATGTCTTGCACTGAGGTGAGGCTTTTGGCAGGCCACTCTGCCATAAAGGCCTGATTGGTGGAGGGCTGCAGTGATAGTTGACTTTGTGGAACTTTTGCCCATCTCTCTATTGCATCTCTGGAGCTCAGCCACAGAGATCTTGGGGTTTTTCTTTATCTCTCTCACCAAGGCTCTTCATCCACGATTGCTCAGTATGGCTGGACGCCACGTCTAGGAAGACTTCTGGTAGTCCCAAACTTCTTCCATTTAAGGATTATGGAGGCCACTGTGCTGTTAGAAACCTTGAGTACTGCAGAGATTCTTTTGTAACCTTGTCCAATTCTGTCTCTGAGCTCCTTGCCAGTTCCTTTGACCTCATGATTCTTATTTGGTCTGGCATGCACTGTGAGCTGAGGTCTTATATAGTCAATATAATCAATTCCTATTGGTTTAATTAATCACAGCTGGACTCCAATGAAGGAGTAGAACCATCTCTAGGAGGATCACAAGGAAATGGACAGCATGTGAATTAAATATGAGTGTCTGAGCAAAGGGTCTGATTACTTAAGACCATGTGATATTTTAGTTTTTCTTTTTTAATAAATTTGCAAAAATTTCTACATTTCTGCTTCTTTTCAGTCAAGTTGGGGTGCAGAGTGTACATCAATGAGAAAAAATGAACTTTTATGAATTTAGCAACTGGCTGCAATGAAAGAAAGAGTGAAAGATTTAAAGGGATCTGAATACTTTCCGTACCCACTGTATTTCCTGATCTTGGGAACTTACCCTCAATGCACGACAAATGCAGTGGCTCTTTGTTACCTCATAGGGGAATAAATAAAGAAAGAATAAATATAGGGGAAGTAAGAAAAATAAATAAAACAAACCTAAGAAAAAAAAGCCACAAGTCTGAATCATTGTTTTCAGCCCAGACCCATCCCTCCAAAATAAAACCCCACATGTTAGATAAAGAAAAATAATTGTAACAGAGAAGAGGAAAATTATTTAAATTATATTTTAGTGGTCTTTTTTGGGAATAACAGACCAGTATCCATTTTTATTATTTACATTTTCCCCCCAAAAAGGTCAGAAATTAAAACGTGAAAATCATTACTAAATAAGATTCAAGCCAGGAATGAAAAAAAGTACCTGAATATAGCCCCCCAAAAATTGAAAGATTTTTATAGCTCACAAAATTGGATGTTCAAAAAAAAAAAAAGAAGGAAATAGCTTCTTGTAAACATGCATAGACCCCATTAAAACAAGTCATATACTGTACACAGATGAAAGACAAAATGTATTAAAAAAATATTACATTAGCTTACATTAGACTTTATTCAGAAGTCTTTTTTTTTACTTAGGCCATATTCACACTTTGAGTATTTCATCAGTTTTTTTAACCTCATCATGTGTAAGTCAAAACCAGGAGTGGGTGATAAATACTGAAGTGGTGACGTGTTTCTAATATACTTTTCCTCTAACTGTTCCACTTCAGGTTTTGGCTTACAAACACTGATGCAAATTACTGACCAAATACAGAATGTGTGAACTTGGCCTTACGATAAAAATGGACTGAGTTTCATCTGTGATTTTCATGAAAATTTCATCAGCGTTTGATTAGCTTTTATCACTGATTCTCCACCTTCTACCAGTCAGTGACAGCACAAAGATGGCATTGAGTGCTGTACGATTTTTTTCACTGACTCATACACTTACATTGCTGAGTTTGAGCCAACACTCATTTCAATATCGGTCATGTCTCCATGACTTTACATGGATCACTTCGTCCGCAAAAGCTCACAGACATATGAACAGCCCCAAGGATGATTATAACTACGAGTAATATCCAAGAAAAAGATGGATACCCTTCGTAAGTAAGAAACTGAAGTGTGAAGGAGCCCTAAAGCAATATTTTGCAAAACAATGACAGTGTCTGCAATAAATTGTTGAAGCCATTGCTAGTAAATAGAATTCAGATATACCGTATACCAAAAACAATGGTAAAATAGAGAATGGGAGTCAAGTAAAAGTATAAAAAATACTACCTATGTAAACTCAGTTACAACAATATCACAACAGTTTAAATAGAAGTAGATTAAAATGTGGTATAAGGCAAAAGCTAGGAAAGCAGGAGCACAGAACACAAGATGGGCGTTTAGCACAACGTACTTCATCAGGGGGTCAATTACCATGTAGTGCATAGCATACATGCACAAATATTAGAGCACTGTGCCGAAATGCGCAACCGTAAGGCTGTGTGCCCACGTTGCTTTTTTTAAGCGTTTCCTCAGCGCTTTTAGACCTGCGTTTCTGCCGCGGAAATGCTTAAGAAAAGCATCCCATGTAATCATAATTGAATCCGCACATGTTGTGCTAATGGTGCGTTTTTTTTTCCGCTGCGGAAACACTTAGCAGAAAAGAATGCAGTATGTTCATTAATTTTAAGAACAAAATCCACTGATACATAACAGTATATATATCAATTGGCAGACCAATGCCTATACCACAGGACAAATACAAAAATCAATTGGACACTCCAAGTAAGCATAAATCCTAGAAAAACAAATGAGTACTCTATTCCACAATGTAATAAAAAGCTGATTTATTTTTACAGTTAAATAACAATTAGAAAACAGACTCAAGAAAAACAAAGTGTATTACAAAGGCTCATGTGTGCTAGGACAAAAGCAACACTCTTGTAACAGCAAGGGGACAACTAGCAAAAAACCTCAATAGATTTCAAAATTCATGTGCACAAAGTGCTAGGTGCATGTAAAGTGTATGTAAGGTGCATAAAAGGGAGAAGGGCTGAATAAAAATCCCCATTATTCTTTAGTTGAATGGCATTCAGGCCTCAAACCCTAATAAAGGCCAAAAGTAAAGGCCAAATATAGCGGTATGCAAGTCTTACCCATGTTGTAGCTGCCAGTGTGTGTCCTCTAGCAGCCCCGATGCGCGTTTTGTGTGGGCTTCCTAGGGGGGGCTGTAAAGCAAAATCGCACGTTTAAAATCGCCGCGAATACGCAAAAAAAGCTACGTGTGAACCCAGCCTAATGATCCCCTAGTCACTGTGAATTCTTGGTACCAAGAGAAAGTTTACATTTATTTTAAAATTTAAAAATAGGGATGAGCGGACCCATGGAAGTTCGATTTTGTCGGGTTCAGCAGAACTTTCATTCAAAGTTCGGTTCGGGTACTAGTACTGGACCCTGAACCCCATTGAAGAAAATGTGTGCTGTAAAATGGCTATAAAACAGTCATACTAAGGGCTAGGGGGCTGCAAAAGAAATAAAAATGGGAGTACGAGCAGGACAATTTCCCTGCAAACAAATTTGGATAGGGAAATTACTTAAAATAACATGTAATAAAAAAAATATAAAAAATAATAATCTTGAACCAGGAGGCAGAGGTCCAAGTGGAGGAGTGGAGCAGTGCCTTATGTGTGTAGGTCACAGTACTTGTTAATAAATAAATGAATGAATGAATAAAAAAAAGACATGGGGTCTGCCCATTTTTAATAGCCGGCCAAAGGAAACCTGACAAGGTTATTCGAGGTCATGTCTCATGGGCGACAACATTAGTAACATCATCGCCAGTGAGACATGATCGGGAGTGACTTATGGAGTCTTGTTCTCGAGGTTGCATAGGTCACTTGCGGTCATGTCTCATGGGCAATGACATCAGTAATATCATCGCCCGTGAGACATAACCGGAAGTCTCATATGGAGCCTCATTCTCAAGGCTGCATAGGTCACTTGCGGTCATGTCCATTGGGTGTTGACATCAGTAATGTCATCATTAGTGAGACAAGACTGAGAGTGACCTATGGAGTCTTGTTCTCGAGGCTCCATAGGTCACTCCGGGTCATGTCATAAGGGCAGTGACGTTACTAAAATCATTGCACGTGAAATATGAAGGAGAGTAACCTATAAAGCAGAACAATGCTCCATATGTTGCAGGAGAGAATCGCTGGACATCATGGGAATCACATTGGATTAGGTCAGAGAGGCTGGGGTTATTTTTTAACAATAAATGGATATACCAGTTAATGTGTGGGGAGTCTTTATTCAAATAAACTTTTTTTTTCCTGTGTGTATGTCTTTTGGTTTTTAAATACAGGGTTAGTAATGGGGGTGTCTGATAGACACCTTTCCATTGCTAACCCCTGGGCTTGTGCCAGCTGACATTACACAGCTGACATCAACCCCAAAAACTATTACCCCAATTTCCACTGCACCAGGACAATCTAGAAGAGCTGAGGCTAAGCGCACAAATTGACACATCTAATGGATATGCCAATTGAAGAGTGGATGAGGACTGGTCTAGGCTGGGAAGGAGCCAATATCCATCGACCTTCCCAGCCTATTAATATCAATTCTCAGCTGTCTGCTTTGTTTTAGCTGCCTATTAAAAATAGGGGGCAGTGACGTTACTAAAATCATCGCACGTGAAACATGATGGAGAGTAACATATAAAGCAGAACAATGCTCCATATGTTGCAGGAGAGAATCGCTGGACATCATGTGAATCACATTGGATTAGGTCAGAGATGCTGGGGTTATTTTTTAACAATAAATGGATATACCAGTTAATGTGTGGGGAGTCTTTATTCAAATAAACTTTTTTTTCCTGTGTGCATGTCTTTTGGTTTTTAAATACAGGGTTAGTAATGGGGGTGTCTGATAGACGCCTTTCCATTGCTAACCCCTGGGCTTGTGCCAGCTGACATTACACAGCTGACATCAACCCCAAAAACTATTACCCCAATTTCCACTGCACCAGGACAATCTAGAAGAGCTGAGGCTAAGCGCGCAAATTGACGCATCTAATGGATATGCCAATTGAAGAGCGGATGAGGGCTGGTCTAGGCTGGGAAGGAGCCAATATCCATCGACCTTCCCAGCCTATTAATATCAATTCTCAGCTGTCTGCTTTGTTTTAGCTGCCTATTAAAAATAGGGGGGACCCCACATCTTTTTTTTGGGTTCCCCCATTTTTTATAACCAGCAAAGGCAAAGCCGACAGCTGGTGGCTGATTTTAATAGGCTGGGAATGTCCATGGGGATATTGGCCATTTCCCAGCATAATAAGATCAGCTCACAACTGTTTGCTTTCCCTTGGCTAGTTAAACATAGGGGGGCCCGAAATCCGTTTTTTCAATGTATTTATTTTACTCTGTCCCTACGCTAGTCAGATCACAATGGCGGCACACACATGATCCGGCATTTATTCAGGTCGGGCCACATGTTGTGCCTGCCAATCACAGCCATGCCAATACACTTGGCTTCAGCCTTTCAACAAACTTTATTCTGCAGTAAAGCATACTTCTGGGAAAAAGTCCATGTTCAGAGTTCAGTACGAACCCCAAGCTTAAGGCTGTGTACCCACGTTGCGGATTGTATGCATTTTTGCTGCGTTTTTCGACACGAAAATGCTGCGAAAATGCATACAGAATGCACCCCATGCATTCCTATGGCATTCCGCACTTGCTGTGCTAATGCTGCGTTTTTTTCCGCGGCGGAATCCCATAGCAGAAAAAACGCAGTAGGCTCATTCTTTTTGCGAAATCGCGGCGATTCCGCAAAGAATCGCTGCAATTCTGCACACATAGGAATGCATGAGATCCGCCAACTTTTCGCATGTGGCTATATGCCCACCATGCGCAATGTGAGCGGCTCATGTGCGGATGGTACCCACGGTCTGGAGGAGAGGAGACTGTCCTCCAGGCCCTGGGTACCATATCCCTGTAAAAAAAGAATAAAAAATAAAAATCGGGTTATACTCACCTTCCGGTGTCCCGCGCAGCCTTACTGATACTCACACCAACTCCCATTGCCAGTAATGCCTTGCAGCAAGGACTAGTGATGACATAGCGGTCTTGCGAGACCGCTACCGATCGTGAGTCTGCTACGTCATCAAAGGTCATTGTCGCAAGGCATCGCTGGGAAAGGGAGCATCGTGAGGCTCAGGGACGCTGCACGGGACGCCGGAAGGTGAGTTTATCACGATTTTTTTATTTTTCTATTATTTTTAACATTCTATCTTTTACTATTGATGCTGCATAGGCAGCCACAATAGTAAAAAGTTTGTCACACTTGTCAAACACTATGTCAATCACATTCCACGCGATGCTTCAAATCACCTGGAATGCTCTTGAATTCTGCACGTGAAAATTGCGTGAAAAACGCTTGTTTTTGCAGGAAAAATGCTTGCGAATTCCATGCGGTTTTCCTGTGGCGGGAGTTGCGGAAATGCTGTGGAAATTTCAGCAGCATCTCTGCAATATGGGTACATAGGAATTTGCACATCCCTACTTAAAAGTCTGCTAAAATTACAATCTGTTGCACTTTTATGCAAATACTTGTATAAGTTTAGGGAAATGATTTTAATTCAGCATTAAAAACATAATTAACATTTCCAGTAACAGTGCTATCATATTACTCTTCTGTTTATAGTTTGCACTTCTGCAGAATCAATTTATACTAATGAAATAAAAGCATACTTACATACTGTATATTGCAGGTTGGCATTATCTCACTGTGGGCAATGCTAATGTTGAATACAATATAACAGCTTGCATTTAAAAGATAACATAGTGTTAGAGATTTAAATATGGCTCTAAAAGTTGAAGGCAAAATAAATCTTTAAACATTGTAAATGTACAACTTAGGCTGGTTTCACATTTGCGTTTTTTTTCGCGGTAATTTAGCGCTAAATAGCGCATGCGTTTTTTTTCCTATACTTTGCATGGGATGCGCTTATGTGCGCATACACATGCGTTTGTACGCGTTTTACCGCGCATGCGTTTTTTTGCAGTATGCGCTCGGGCGCACAAAATGCAACTTGTTGCATTTTTTGTGCGTCCGATTTGCCTCAAAAAAACGCATGCGCGCGCAATGCGTTTTTTTACAGCAAGACACCCAATATAAGTCTATGGGTGCGCATATGTGCGCATTGGCATGCTTATGTATGCGTTTTTTTGCACATGCGTTTTTTTTTTGTTAACCATGGAATTTAGGGGTTTGGGTTAGAGTTAGGGTTAGTTAAGGGGGTTTAGGGTTAGGGTCAGGGTTAGGGTTAGGGTCAGGGTTAGGGTTAAGTATGGTTTGGTTAAGGGTTAGGGTCAGGGTTAGGGTTAGGGTTAGGGTCAGGGTTAGGGTTAGGGTTAAGTATGGTTTGGTTAAGGGTTAGGGTCAGGGTTAGGGTTAGGGTCAGGGTTAGGGTCAGGGTTAGGGTTAAGTATGGTTTGGTTAAGGGTTAGGGTCAGGGTTAGGGTCAGGGTTAGGGTTAGGGTCAGGGTTAGGGTTAAGTATGGTTTGGTTAAGGGTTAGGGTCAGGGTTAGGGATAGGGTTAGGGTTAGGGTTAGGGTTAGGGTCAGGGTTAGGGTTAGGGTTAGGGTCAGGGTTAGGGTTAAGGTTAGTTAGGGTTTGGGTTAGGGTTAAGTATGGTTTGGTTAAGGGTTAGGGTCAGGGTTAGGGTTAAGTATGGTTTGGTTAAGGGTTAGGGTCAGGGTTAGGGTTAGGGTTAAGGTTAGTTAGGGTTTGGGTTAGGGTTAAGTATGGTTTGGTTAAGGGTTAGGGTCAGGGTTAGGGTTATGTATGGTTTGGTTAAGGGTTAGGGTTAGGGTCAGGGTTAGGGTTAGGGTTAGGGTCAGGGTTAGGGTTAGTAAAGTCATGGTTTGGGTTAGTGTGAGGGGCCACCTAATGTTGGAAAAAAACGCAAACGCGGTAAAAACGCACTAAAAACGCATACAAACGCATAAAAACGCTGCGTTTTTTTCATGCATGCTCATAAAAATGCTTGAAAAAAACGCAGCAGTTGTATGCTTTTGTATGCGTTTTTCAATGCGTTTTTTTGCGAGAAAAACGCGCTGCAAAAAAAAGCAAGTGTGAAACAGGCCTTATATTGATAGTTTGGTAAACTGTGCTGTTGTTCACTTTGAATATTCGTTTATTTTGGGTGTTAATATCCTGAGAGTGGTATAATGCAGCAAATTATCCAATAATGTTATCCTGAAGTCAGTAAGTTAAATGGATATTCCCATTGTCAAGATCATATCCTAATGTGTAGTAGATATAATAGTAATAATAATAATATTAGCAAATACATCCAAATAGAATTGTAGTATAATTCTTCCGATTCGCTATGTTGCCGAACCTATGTGCGGGACATTGTAGTAGCTTAGGTATCCATGGTTACACTCACTAACAGCTAACTAACTGTCACTATATGAGTGGTAACCATAGATACCTAAGCTACTGTAATACCCTGCACATGGGGTAAATGACATAGTGAATCAGAAGAACTATACAACATTCTAATTGGAGGCATTTGCTAATATTATGCCTGCTACATATTGGAATATGATCTTGAAGATGGTATTACAATTCTTTAAGTATCTGTGGGTCGTCCTTCCAGGGCTGTGGGGTACTCGGTACCGGGCCCGATGAACTTCAATGGGAGATGTCACGGCAGCTGGGACCCAGCCCGTGGCCCTGGGCACCCATTATAAAAAGGGGAAAGTTTATAAGTGATTCGTGACGCCACCTGTGGTGTTCGGCAATGTAGATGTAAGCCGACGCTGCAGACAGATCCTCTGGGACAGATGGTGTGGTACAGCAGTGATGTTATAGCCCTCCACAGGCAGGACTGTAGCCCCAGGGCAGAGTAGGTGAAGTGACACTTAGATGGTGTAGTGTCAGGCGCAAGGGATGTAGCAGGGCTGGATGGGTTGGCGCCGGCATAAGTGGAGGAGACCAGGGCATGTAGTTCCAAAGCTTTACTCACAGTCTGTTGTGGTACAGGTGCCCGCATCCGTGCCGTGTCCGCCGGGTCAGGAGCTCAGCCAACTTCCAGGCAAGATGGAGTACTCCCTTCCAACACTCCGTCAACATATGTGCCTTTTCTGAACGTCTCCTCTTATAGCGCCCTTGAGTGAAGTACTCACAGTACTGAGGTACACTGGAGTCCCTCCTGTCAGATGTTCCTATGAACTCTACTTGTACGGCAGACAGCTGTAGCCTGCTTTGGGGACTCCTTACTACCTAGTCCAGGCTCACTATCGTTGCTGTTGTGCCCCCAAGTCTTGTGTGGGAATAAAGTGGTCACTACTTCTATTCCTCCGGTGTCTGCTGCAGGACCATAAGTATCCATACAACCTCGGGGACCAGACCCCGACCTTGCGCTTAGAACTTGGGAAGGGTTCTCTCTTCCAACCCTGATCCTTAGTCCTCCTTTTCTCCTTACGTTCCGTACTAATCCTTCTTTCCAATGGAGAATCAAGCTTCCATTCTCTGTCTCTTTCCTGTGCCAGCAGACCAAGATCACTGTGGCCTGCTGCAGCACTTCCTTCTTCCATCCCCCTCCCGGGGATCTTCTCTTTCTCACTCTCTGTCCTTCTACATCCTCACTCACTGACTGAATGAAAGACTGACTGACTGACTGACTCAACTCTTCCCGCTCTTTTATGTCAACTAAACTCCACCCACCTCCCAGCATGTTTCGTGTTCCAAGCAGGGAGCCACCAAGGGGTGCTATGCTACACTCCAAGCAGGGAGCCACGGAAGGTGCTTTGCTACACTACTTTGTGGTATGGGGTGCAGGTGTTGGAGTGTGGTCAGGTGTCTCCACCTTACCTGGATGGTGGGGCACCACACCTCAGGAGAAGGTGCAGTACCTCTGTGGCGACTGAACCCTCAAGGGCGCCACATACCCCCCCGTTAAACACAGCACATCTGCAGGCTGCAAGAAAACAGAAGTTGACAAATACAGGAACATACAAAATTTTTGTAATGCTAATACACAGTTCTTATCTAATCTTCTCAATATGAGAGGCGCTGTCTCTTGAACGTTCCAAAACCATTTTTACTAAATATCTATACTTTACTTTAGTACCTAATTCAAAAGTGCTTTTAGCAATAACTCACTATCACTTCAAGTAACATCATTAACACACTTCTTCACTTTCTCTTTCCTTTCAAATTTACTACTTTCTATTATTAACCTTAAGCGAAAACCGTTAATGCCTGGTTCGCCACCTGCATTTTTCAAATCTTCATCTTTATTCACATCTCTTTATTAAAACATTCTATGAACTAGATTCTTTATAAAAGCTATTCTCTATTAATACTGTCATAAGGCACATTATAAAATACTTCACATCAAAACTTCAATAATTCTTGTAAGTGCTGGACACCGCTCCCAGCCGGGATCTCTTGCAGTGTCCTTTAGGTAGGAGCCATGCTCCACGATGAGGTAGTTCTTATCCATAAAAGGGGCTATGTAAAACCAAGAAAGGGCACCTAAAGAGGTGCAACTATTTACAATAAAGTTCTGGATCACTCAGCGTCCATGATCTCCACAGTTCAGCCAAGAAAAACGCTGCCAATAAAACTGGGCAAAAACTGGAAAAACATGATGCATAAACAAAAATAACTTTAAAGCACAACAGTGCAAATACCCTCCTGGGTAACATGTAGTTTAGGTAAACATTATGGCTAGTAGTCCCCTCCTGGGGTTCTGGAAGCTGGTTGCTTGGGCTGCTTTCAGGGGAGATGCTCTGGGTGTCTTTCTCCTGTTGCTGGCAGTCTACAAATTGCAGGTACTCCTCTCCTGGAGTGAGGTTGTCATCTGCTGGTGTCAATGGGATGACAGTGGAAGTAACTGCAGCCTGTGCGGGCAACACCTCAACTGCCACTAATGGTATCTCAGTTGCCTGTGACTCTGCAGGAGTTACAGCTGGTACCAAGGGATGTTGTTCTGTCACTTCAGGTGGTACTGCAGTTAACGGCACTACTACCTTGGTTTCTGGCCTGACATCTGGTGGTACGCGGTGCACGCGGTGTATGGGAACTCAGGGGGCAACCCGGTTGCAGGGGTGGCAATCATACCTAATGTTTCCCGGTGGTGCAGTCTTGGCTCCGGTGCAGGCACGGTGCGGCTCCCGGTGGCAGCAGTGGCGGTTGGAACTGCCCGGTTAAGTCCTGGAGACGGCGGTGTAGCAGATGGTGGCTCCGGATCCACGGGGATCTCCGGTGGGACCTGCGCAGCCACGCTAGGTCCAGGCAGGGGCTCAGCTTTCTCCGCTTCAGGCCACAGGCCCTCAGATGACTCCTCTGGGCAGACAACGCTCAGCGGCGGTTGCAGCGCGGAGATGGTGTTGGGCGCTGCTAGTGATATTGCAGCCTCCCCTGGCTCCAGGGGCGCTGCCTGGGGTAGAGCTTGTGCAGCGGCGACGGGTACCGGTGGTGAAGGTACCGCGAGTGTAGGACCCTCCTGGGGGCGCTGCAGGTTCAATGTCCATAGGGCTTCTTACCTCAGCCGCAGACGGGTGGTCAGCTGAGCTATCTCATCCTCCAGCTGCTGATGGTCCAGATGGGAAGCCAGATCGGAGCCTTCAGCCATTGCGCCGGGGAGGTTCAGCTTAACCTCCCTTCGCTCTTCAGGCCTCCTCTCTCCTTCCATCATGGCGTTCTCTCCTTTCTCTTCTTGTCTCGCGTCTTTTCCCGCCACTGGCTTCCGCTCCTCCTTCTGGGGGCCGTGTCTTCTTCCTACTCCTCCATACCATGCCAGTATACGAACCCCTTGGGGGGTGGGCCATGTTGCTGTCGCATAGAAGTTCAGACAGGGGAGGCCAAGGACAGTTTGCGGTCTTTTCTTAGGACCACCCATGTTGTCACGCCCTTCTTCTCCGCGCTGGCGGCCATTTTTAGCATTCATTTTACAGTCTATCAAATTGGGTCTTTTGCACATTTCCACAAACTTTTAAGTCCAATAAATTGTAGGCACACAGAACCCGGTGGCACCGGGCTTCGTCATCCTGTTCATGACGCCAAAATTGGGTCGCCCTCCCAAGGCTGTGGGGTACTCGATACCGGGTCCGATGAGCTTCAATGGGAGATGTCACGGCAGCTGGGACCCGGCCCTTGGCCCTGGGAGCCCATTGTAAAAAGGGGAAAGTTTATAAGTGATTTGTGACGCCACCTGTGGTGTTCGGCAATGTAGATGTAAGCCGACGCTGCAGACAGATCCTCTGGGACAGACGGTGTGGTGCAGCAGTGATGATATAGCCCTCCACAGGCAGGGCTGTAGTCCCAGGGCAGAGTAGGTGTAGTGACACTTAGATGGTGTAGTGTCGGGCACAAGGGATGTAGTAGTGCTGGACGGGTTGGTGCCAGCATAAGTGGAGGACACCAGGGCATGTAGTTCCAAAGCTTTACTCACAGTCTGTTGTGGTACAGGTGCCCGCATCAGTGCCGTGTCCTCCGGGTCAGGAGCTCAGCCAACTTCCAGGCAAGATGAAGTACTCCCTTCCAACACTCCGCCAACATATGTGCCTTTTCTGAACGTCTCCTTGAGTGAAGTACTCACAGTACTGAGGTACACTGGAGTCCCTCCTGTCAGATGTTCCTATGAACTCTACTTGTACAACAGAGAGCTGTAGCCTGCTTCAAGGACTCCTTACTACCTAGTCCTGGCTCACTATCATTGCTGTTGTGCGACCAAGTCTTGTGTGGGAATAAAGTGGTCACTATTTCTATTCCTCCGGTGTCTGCTGCAGGACCATTAGTATCCATACAATCTCGGGGACCGGACCCCGGCCTTGCGCTTAGAACTTGGGAAGGGTTCTCTCTTCCAACCCTGATCCTTAGTCCTCCTATTCTCCTTACGTTCCGAACTATTCCTTCTTTCCAATGGAGAATCAAGCTTCCTTTCTCTGTCTCTTTCCTGTGCCAGCAGACCCAGATCACTGCGGCCTGCTGCAGCACTTCCGTCTTCCATCCCTCTCCCGGGGATCTTCTCTTTCTCACTCTCTGTCCTTCTACATCCTCACTCACTGACTGAATGAAAGACTGACTGACTGACTCAACTTTTCCCACTCTTTTATGTGAACTAAACTCCACCCACCTCCCAGCAAGTTTCGTGTTCCAAGCAGGGAGCCACCAAGGGGTGCTATGCTACACTCCAAGCAGGGAGCCGCCAAAGGTGCTTTGCTACACTACTTTGTGGTGTGGGGTGCAGGTGTTGGAGTGTGGTCAGATGTCTCCACCTTACCTGGATGGTGGGGCACCACACCTCAGGAGAAGGTGCAGTACCTCTGTGGCGACTGAACCCTCAGGTGCGCCACATCTGCATAGTTTGCGAACTTGAGAAAACAAAAAGCAAAAAACACAAATATCCTGAACTAAAAAGTAAAAAATAAACTGCAAATAATGCATAAAGGTAATAATGTGTTAATATGCACTAACATTGTGCATACACATTAGCTTACTTTTTCAGTTCAGATTCATTTTTTATTCATTTCATTGTGCATTCAGTGCATATATGGGTGTGACTGCCCTCTTACTGAACAGGGAAAATCATCCTGTCTGGCCTAAGCTTTTACTAGTGGTTCAGCCGCTCGATCCTTGTTCACATTCATGTCACTTGGCAAGTGAAAAGGTTTTAAATACTAGAGTAGGGACTGTCCCACAAGGGTTGCCGTGACGTGGCGGGATGGCTTGTACATTATTTTGATCAAAATTATGTTTACTAAATACCCTTATTATTATTACCTTTATGTATTATTTGCAGTTTATTTTTTACTTTTTAGTTCAGGATATTTGTGTTTTTTGCTTTTTGTTTTCTCTGGTTAATGGTCATGTGTTAATATGCACTTACATTGTGCATACACATTAACTTTCTTTTTCAGTTCAGATTCGTTTTTTATAGTTTGCGAATTTGTACAGTTGCATACAATATACTGCATTGACCCTCATTATAAAAAAGCAATAATATGCTATAACTAACATAAATAATTATTGTATGCCACATGAATGGCATTTGTTTGGTTAACATAGACTGTTATGAACTGTGCAATAAGGAATATGTTAAAAGGAACCTGTCCTTAAATTCATGCTGGCCAAACTATGAATAGCATGAATCAGAGCCTGGCTGCCCTATTATATGAACTTCTGGGAAATGCTGCATCGTTCCAGAGAAAAAGTTTGAACAGCTGGCTGGAGACCATAGGGGGAATGTGATTGGTCTGCAGTGCCACCAGCCAGCTTCTCCCTGCCTCACTTCAGTTAATTTGCAGGTCTCTCCTTAATGTGTACACAAAGAGAAACCTATCATTTACCTGGAGTGGAGCTGAGAGAAACTGGCCAGGGACTGCGCTGAACTAGTCACGTCTCTCCCTATGGTCTTTTGCCAGCTTTCCAAACTATTTTTTTTAAATGCTGCTTTGTCTGACAGGAGGATACATCTGACTGCAATCGTGTATCCATATGGACAAAACAGAATTCATCATCTTTCCCCCATTTCACTCGACCCCCCTAACAGACCTATCCATTAAAGTAAATGGCTGCCCCTCTCTCCAGTCCCACAAGCTCGCTGCCTCGGGGTAATCCTTGACACTGATCTCTCTTTTAAACCACATATTCAAGCCCTTTCCACTTCCTGCTGATTTCAACTCAAAAACACTTCACGGATCCGTACATTCCTCAACAAAAAATCTGCAAAAACCCTTGTCCATGCCCTCATCATCTCCTGCCTTGACTACTGCAAAATCCTGCTCTTTGGCCTCCCCTCTAACACTCTTGCATCCCTCCAATCTATTCTAGTCTCTGCTGCTCGACAAATCCACCTGTCCCCCCTCAATTCCCCGGCCTCTCCCCTCTGTCAATCCCTGCACTCCAGTTCAAAACCCTATCCATGACATACAAAGCCATCCACAACCTGTGTCCTCCTTACATCTGTGACCTCATCTCCCAGTACTTACCTGCATGCAACCTCCGATCCTCACAATATCTCCTTCTCTACTCCCCTCTTATCTCCTCTTCCCACAATTGCATACAAGATTTCTCCCATGCATCACCCCAACTCTAGAACTCTATACCAAAACATATCCGACTCTCGACTGTAAGAAGATGTACCGGACCGGGGGTACCTCTCTTGCGCCAGGTCTGGAACTGTCGGGGCTGTCACCATTGTTGCCCCACTATAAGATAGGGAATAACTTACTGATTTCTGGCGGTCCAACCACTGGAATCCACAAAGATCTCATGAATAGGGTTCTGCAGAGCCCCAAGCAAATAGAACTCCATTAATTCGCTATGGAAATTCCAGATATACAGCATCTGAATACACTGCTCAGCTGTGACAAGCAGTTTCATAGGCAATGAATGGAACAGTGATGTTCATACACAACCACCATTCAGAATGCATATACTTTTTATGAACTGTAATGGGTCTTATGGATACAAACTAGGTGCAAACTCCATAAGAACACAGCATAGATTCTGTCTTTGTAAAACCACTTAGCTGTAACTTTCTCTATTGAAAGTTGCATATATTGAGTTATCAAACAGGATATGACTTGCAGCGACTTCTGTATCAGTGCCTGCCTTCCCTGTCTCTGCTAATGTCCCTGGGTGTTGCCATTCTTTCATAATGGTCAACGGGGGGGGGGGGGGGGGAGGGCGAAAGTTCTAGTTCTTTGTCCTATGGGACCTGTAGTTCTGTCCAGGCTGGGAGATACTGAGCCAGCTTCTGTCAGTGCTTGGTCCTTGTTTGGTCTGGGTGGGGCTGCAATCTATATAAGCTCCTGAAGTCCTGCTGCCCAACGCCTGTTATAATCTAACTTGCCTTTGTGAACTTGTGTCCCTTGCCATATTGCTATATTCACAGCGGACAATCCTGATTTTGACCGCTGCTCACTAATTTACAATTTTCCTTCTTTACGATTTTGTTACTACACCGAACTCCTGGTTTTGACCTGGTTACAAGACCATTCTCTTGCCTCTGATTCGCTCCTTCGAAGATCAGCTCTTTCATGGAAGCAATCCAGTAGACGCGTTGTAAGACCAGATCACTGTACAGAGGTTAAAGGGTGAAGCCAGAGTTCCTCTGGAATCTGCCAGAAGGAGCTTGTGCTAAGTCAGTCCAAGGTAGCCTTTTTAGACCTCTTACAGATATAGCAGTTATCTTTGATCCCAATAATTGCATTAGAATGCCTGCCTTTATCAGACACCTTCTGCAGATGATCTGGGTACAGTTCATTCATGTTTGAAATATTAAATTACAGCTTAACATGAAAATGTGCAAAAGAATTTCTATTGACTTGTGATTTTCTTTATTTCAATGACTAGTCACTTAAGGTAAAAGGTTCATGCACAAAGGAAAACTACTTCTTCGCATATATATTTTCAATCAGGATACCCAGTATAATTACAATTATTTAAAAGCTTGAAGATGATGGCAGCAGCTTTAATTAACATGGTTTTAAATAACTTTAATTAGGTATAATCATATATAACGACAGAGAGATATTGTGTCCAACATCATTTTTGGAGCCACTTATTTGTCTTCACCAAATAAGCCTAGGAATGCAAGAGAACATTCCAGCATTCCACTAACATTTTTGGAAAATAAGACCCAATCCACATACGTTTCAGAAAAAAAAATGAAGATTTACACTATATTCTCTTATAACAGTCCCTCTTTAATCTATGCATTAGCGTGCATCGTCCTTAGACTGGATTGCAGCTTGAATATTCTAAGACATGCATATTTATTATATTTATATTTTGCACATACTATTTCCTATTGAGGTTATGTGAAATATATTATTTACAAATGTCATATTGGTAAAAATGTTTATATTGGACACAATATATGTCTTAATCTCATTACCTTTGTAATTTTTGTATTTAAATATTTTTTATTAAAGTTTTTATAAAACTGGGAGGTGGATAGGGAGGGGGCACAAGAAAAAGGGGGGGAAAAAGGGTAAATGTACATAGGAAGGGTAAGGGTCATAAAAAATAGAGAACCTTTGTAACAAAGCATACATTAATAAGTATACAAATACTAATGTCAATAAGAGGCACAATAATGCTGAACCTTTAAGGAGGAGACACAAGAAGGCTGTCTAGTCCATTCACTTAAGGAGGTGCATGAAAGAAATTTAAGCTCGTCTAAATTTACTGTTCCAGAAATTCCACTTATTAGTAAGATGAGAATATTATTGTTACTAACTGCAAAACTTCATTCGAAAGCATTATGTTGGAAATTTTGTCTAGGATATCTGAAAAAGTAAGCTAAGTTATTTTTAACTACCAAAAGGATATGAATAACTACCTCACCGACGGGTGTAATTGATCCAAGTCCAAAGAAAGCAATGCTTTTTGGGAAGTCAGGGTAAAATTGTCTGTAAGGGTGGTTTCACATTAGCGCTTTTTAAGCGCACGCACGGCCGGGGGTAGCTCCGCCCCCGAGCCGGCTCTCTGCCCGGCGTGCCCGCCCCTTGCTTGTAGCACCGCCTCCTAGCGCACAGCGGCGCCTGCGATCGGCGCACCCTATCTTTAGCATAGGGTGCGCAGATCGTGCGCAGGCCGTGCGCTAGTTGCGCTTTGTCCTGCGCTGCGCACTTTTGACGGTGCGCCGTGCGCGCCAAAATCCGAAAAGTTTGATTTTGGCGCGCACGGCGCACCATCAAAAGTGCGCAGCGCAGGTCAAAGCGCAACTAGCGCACGGCCTGCGCACGATCTGCGCACCCTATGCTAAGGATAGGGTGCGCCGATCGCAGGCGCCGCTGTACGCTGTGGCGCTACAAGCAAGGGGCGGGCACGCCGGGCAGAGAGCCGGCTCGGGGGCGGAGCTACCCCCGGCCATGCGTGCGCTTAAAAAGCGCTAATGTGAAACCACCCTAAAGGAGTCAATATGATGAGAAACCTGGAGCCACAGATGTTTTAGCTTTGGGCAACACCAAAAGATGTGGTAAAGATTCCCCTGTTGTCCGCATCCTCTCCAACAATGGGGGGAGTAGGCCTGGTTAATGTGGGAGAGTCTGATAGGCGTGAGATACCACCTGGTAAGTAGTTTGATATAAGACTCATGAAGAGTCATTGATATGGTAGATTTATACGTATTTTTTATGGCGAACACTGATGCACTTGCTCATAGCAACAGAGTCCAACACCTGAGTGCATCTTCCTCCCACTGTGTCCAACACCTGGGTGCAGCTTTACAGCAACAGCGTCCAGCACCCGAGTGCCGCTTTGGAGCAACAGAGTCCAGCACCTGAGTGCAGCTGTCCAGCAACAGTGTCCAGCACCTGAGTGCAACTGTCCAGCAACGGAGTCCAGCACCTGAGTGCAGCATCCAGCAACAGAGTCCAGCAACTGAGTGCAACTGTCAAGCAACAGAGTCCATCACCTGAGTGCAGTTTCCAGAAACAGAGTCCAGCATCTGAGTGCAGCTCTACACCATAGCTGACACTCCACCAAGCTTTGCAAGGATTCTTCACTGACACCATAGCTGCCACTCCACCATGCTTTACATGAACTCCTCGCCGACACCATAGCTGCCACTCCACCATGCTTTACACGAACTCCTCGCTGACACCATAGTTGCCACTCCAGGACTCTCCTAGCTCCTTCCTTCACCTATGATGGTTGGAAAAGCCCAACAATATCACCAACATGAGTGAGCACAACTGACACACCTTTATTGAGTAAACACACCTGTTAGTGATTCCCGTGAAATTACACTAACCACCACTGTGGGCAAAACTATCTCTAAAAACACCAGTGCAATGACCATACTGGCCACCGGGGGCAAAACTATCTCTAAGCACAAAGCTTAGAGAGAGAAAAAAAAAGGTTACCAGTGCTCTTATCTGACATGATCCAGCATGGATCATGACATCAGGTATTTTAAAAAGTGATAGGTTGTTTTTCCAGAGACGGGTATTCTCTGGGGATAGGCCTAGTGTGAATTGTGCTAAGACCGGGGAATGATCAGATAATGACTTATACAAGATTTTAATACTTCGAAACTTAGATAATGTAAAAATATTTGTAAGAATCAGATCAATTCGTGAGGATGTCATATGGACATCCCAATAGTGGGTGTATTCCCTTGAAGGCAAAATGTGTCGTAGTATTAATTTTGAATAAGCCAATTTTTTAGTACTAACAAAGTAAGAGAGAGGAGGGGGCGCTCCTAGGATTCAACAGGGTACTCCCAAAAGGTAGAGAGGAGTAGCAGTAATGCACCAGGAGCCGTAGCCACTTCCGAGCAGGACACGTGCCGCTTGTTCTGGTATCGCTGCAGGGACTATTTTCACTTGCTGCGGATGTAGATCTAAAAACCGTGTGTGCCAGAATAACGGGTGGCAATGGGTACCTTAAGATTAGGGAAGCCAGTCCCAGTGGTTTTGTCTGAGGGGATCCTGCGCTTGTCTTCAAATCCTCTCTTCAAAGGAGCTCATGGTGGAGAACGGTATCACTCCGCCCCTCAGCCCCACTCTGTCACACTGCAGGCCCGCTGGGATTGAAAGTCCAGAACATGGTTGTGCTTCTGTTTAAACAATAAAAATGGGTACCTCAGAACAGGGGATGATGAATTTAGTTATCTTCTTGTCAGATAATTGCTGCACATAAAATTTTCTCCTCAGGAAAGTCCATGGCACAGAGTGGTTTCCTTCCAACGCTTCCCCACTCTTCTCACCATTGGCTACTGGAAAATTGAAACTTCACTTTATCCCTGGACAAAGGAGCTTGATAGTAGAATCAAAGTGGTCCAGGGTGGTCAGGGATCTCTTCTGAACCAAATAAAAACTTTGAGTGGACCTCCAATTGCTTTATGGGTCGCTTTTAAGATATCAGACCGGGAGCTCTGGACTCCTGCTGCCTACATAGCCAGGGTCCTAGGCCACTCCCCCTTCCTTTGTCATTTTTAACCTTTTCCCGATGAAGCCAGTTTTTACCTTCTTGATCAGGTAAAAGTTTTCAAATTTGACACGTGTAACTTTATGCTGTAATAACTGTGAAACATTTCTATTTCAGAGATTCCGAGAGTGTTTTTTCAGGATACATTGTACTTTATGTAAATTGGAAATTTAGGTCAATATGATCTTTGTTTATTTTTTAAATTACCTGAAAATTTACATACTAAAAACTCTGTTCTATTTTTTGGTTGACAGAGCTCTATGAGTCTGTTTTTAGCAGGGTGAGTTGAAGTTTTTATTAGTACAATTTTGAGGTACATAGAAGTTTTTGATCCCTTTCTCTTCTCATTTTTCAAGAGGCAGAATGAACAAAAAAATTGCAATTTACAAATTGTTTTTATTTGTTCATTTTTTCATGTGGTTCACTGTTTGATAAAAGTGATAAAAGGGCTTTAGATCATAATTACAGTGATACCACATTTACAAAAGGTTTCTTAAGACTGATGGGATGATGGACAGAGATTCCTCTCTATCATAACATCATATCATGATTTTTGTTCACTTGAATACATAGAGAACTTTTGAGTCCAGTGGGCAGTTAAAACACTTAGCATTAAACAATGGTAAGAAAGGTTTCCCTTACCATAATTAATGCTGAATAAAGGACAGCACCGAATCTCTCATAAAATTAAAAAAGCCTTTATGTACAGCATGAAAATGGAATAATAAGCATTTACAACAAGGCATCACATTAATAATGATGATCATTTCATAGTTTTATTTAGCCTGCCCACATTATAAATGCTTTACTGGAAATAACTTATATAGAGGTTGTTTATGAAAGCATAAAGTATATTGGCCAACAGCGCTAATTACATTTATGGCACCATGAAATAGAGTTACCTGTTAGAATCAAATTCATTTTCCTTTCCTGCTGAAAATGTAGTCATGACCCAAAGTTCAGTTGTGTCTTTATAGTGCAATTTATAAGGGAACTGCATTTTGAAACATATTCCTTCCAGTATAATATAAACTCTTAATTGTTCAATGGTGTCAAAAATAGAAGACCTTGTGATTCTTGAAATCGCTAAAAAAACATAGTTAAGCATTATAATAGAACATCTATGATATCCTCAGAAGGGGATATATACAAATTGCTCTCAGTTACTTCTCTTGTCTAAAGTGCACAGCTATACACATTTGGTTTTGTTAGCTAAACATGAAGCATTCTGTGACACAGAAAAAATGGTTAAGCTTCTTCCTGTGGAGAGTGCCACATTGGCGTAAGGAGACTTTTTGGCTGTACAATTCTTCTCTTGAAATTTAAATATGCAAGCAGCCTTTTCAGAGATGATAAGGACTCAAATTCTAATGATATCTATCAATTCTGAAAGTCAGTATCAACCCCTTATAGGGCCTTACCTTATTGACAAAGATAGAATAGAAAGCCAAACCAGGAACTTTATTTTGCAGGCACGTGTTGTGGGAGCTTTTTTCTTTCTGCAGTATAAAATAATAGTACTAGTTTGGATAGATGAGAGGCCTTTGACAATGGAATAGTGGTAAAGTTTCACACAAGCTTCCGATTTGGCTTTCTATCCGAAGGCCTCTTTCACACATCAGTTTTTTGCCGTCAAGCGCGATCCGGCTTTTTTTTGTAAAACCGGATCCGGCAAAATGCAATGCCGGATCCAGTTTTTCCCCATTCACTTGCATTAGCGCCGGATGGCATTGCGTTTCATCTGTTTTTTGCCGGATCCGGCTACTTGTCTCATTCCGGCGTCTGGAAAAAACTGCTACTGTAACGTTTTTTGTCTCCGGCGAAAAAGCCGGAAGCGCCGGATCCGACACTTCCAGCTTTTTGCTACAATGAAAGTCTATGGGCGCCGGAATGCGCCGGATCCAGAAAAAGACGGATCCAGCCACCGAATCCGTTTTTTTAAGTCTGCGCATGCTCAGATACAATTGGCCAGCCCCCAGGAAACAGATATAACCTGCTAGACGGATCCAGCAGAAAAACGGATCCGTTTCTACAGTTCTCCAAAATTTATGCCGGATCCGTTTTTTCTAAAAATAGCCGGATCCTGCCTGACGGCAAAAAACTGATGTGTGAAAGTAGCCGTAAGTCATGTGGCAAGACCCTTTTATATATTTATATTACTCACTTATAAAGAGTCATTAATTCCACAGCACTTTGCAGACATTATTAGCACTGTCCCCAAAGGGGCCCACAATCTAGATTCCCTATCAGTATGTTTTGGAGTGTGTGAGGAAACCAGAGTACCCAGAAGAAATTCACGCAAATATGAGGAGAACATACAAACTCCTGGCAGATGTCATACTTGGTGGGATCTGAACCCTTTAAAAGTCCAATGAATACCTTTAGAATAACTACCTTCCTTAGATCAGACTTGAGTTTCTGTCATTCTGAAGAGCTTACATACCACAGAAATGTACAACATCCCAAGGTGGTATAGTCTACAAATATGAGTGTGAAACGCTGGACAGTTACTCTCATAATATCATTCCATATCATAGTACATTGTAACGTAAAGATAATATATAGAATTTACATAGTACTATATTTTAGTTACTAAATAATATGTATAGGTAAAGCTCCTTTATAGAGGTCACATATAATTGTCAAATAGATTCCACATAATACTGAAATTCAGATTGCAAAAATTAACACCATACAATGCTAAATAACACTGTGGGGGTTCATTTGCTCCTAAGATTACCAGTCATTGGGCCCCACTTGTAAACGGACACACTGAGCAACTAACTCAGTTTAATCTGCTTGAAATAAAATATTACGAAACAATCACTGATCTCAGGGAGACCAGTTAAAGAAAACACTGCGGCTGCCGGCAAAGGCGCTCAATCACAGTGAAATCCTAGGTGGTTTGCTCCCTGGGAAATACAAATATGCAAATAAACGCCATGGAGCCTCATTTAAGAGTCTCAAACACGGGACTAGCCAGATCCTCCTCCAGGAAGGACTCAGCCAAGGGGTTGCTCCTTTCGGAAACCACCATTACCACCATATTAAGTGGCCCTTTAAGTAAAGGTATTTCCCTTGTCATATCTGTAAACTCGTAAAGAGCTGGATATTGACTCGGCAGACTTTATTTGCATATTCGTATTTCCCAGGGAGCAATGCACCTAGGATTTCACTGTGATTGAGCACCTTTGCCGGCAGCCGCAGTGTTTTCTTTGACTGGTCTCTCTGAGGTCAGTGATTGTTTCGTGATGTTGGTCTACTAGGTATTGCTCCCACCTAGCCAGAATCCTACTCCACATTGATGAGGGGCAACACCCCAAAACAGCTGTCTGTGGATGGATACCTGGCCTGGGTATTTCCCTTGTCATATCTGTAAACTCGTAAAGAGCTGGATATTGACTTAAAGGGCCACTTAATATGGTGGTAATGGTGGTTTCCGAAAGGAGCCACCCCTTGGCTGGGTCCTTCCCTGGAGGAAGATCTGGCTAGTCCCGTGTTTGAGACTCTTAAATGAGGCTCCACGGACTTTATTTACATATTCGTATTTCCCAGGGAGCAATACACCTAGGATTTCACTGTGATTGAGCGCCTTTGCTGGCTGCCGCAGTGTTTTCTTTGACTGGTCTCTCTGAGGTCAGTGATTGCTTCGTGATGTTGGTCTACTAGGCATTGCTCCTACATAGCCAGAATCCTACTCCACACTGATGAGGGGCAACACCCCAAAACAGCTACCTGTCGATGGATACCTGGCCTTGGTATTTCCCTTGTCATATCTGTAAACTCGTAAAGAGCTGGATATTGACTTAAAGGGCCACTTAATATGGTGGTAATGGTGGTTTCCGAAAGGAGCCACCCCTTGGCTGGCTCCTTCCCTGGAGGAAGATCTGGCTAGTCCCTTGTTCGAGACTCTTAAATGAGGCTCCACGGACTTTATTTGCATATTCATTCAGATGTTGGTGATCTTCAGCAAGTGCAAAAAACTATACGAGTGTCATCAGTGATCTGGATATACAGTATGTTTCATCAGTAAAAAATTATAGATTTGGCATTCCAGTATTAATGGGAAAAAAGGAAGAATTTTATTTTATTTCACACAGGCAATCTCTTTTATAAGTAATTGAGGTTTTGGACTATCATTGGGCTTTCATCAGAACGGATTGCAACACAGAATGTCATAAGCACATATGAGAACAAAAGTCAATGCTATTGACATGGCTTTGGCTTCAGGGATAGACTCTGATGTGCCTATCCCCGAAGTGCTATTATTAGTGATAAGTAGAGATGGGTGAACCCGAATAGTAATGTTCGGCGACCGTACCAAACACCTACTGTTCGGGCATGGATACCGAACACAGACTTCACCAGAAAGTGTCATGATCCAGTGTTGGATCTGGCGGTATTAAATGCATTAAGTGAACTTTTTTTCCTTTGGTTCCAAAGTGTGTCGTGATAGCCCCCGGTGGCCATTAGAATTATCACACGTGGTGTCATTCATTCTAAGTTGCCCGGTGGTGGGGAATGGTATCGCACCTTAGGTTTAGGTTAATGTTCTCTTAATTATGGATCAGGTGTGACACCCTATAAAGGTGTGCTCAGGGTATGCAATCATTGTTGGTGATAGTTGTTCATTTGCAACCAACCTTGGTGGTGGAAGGAGCTGAAGAGAGTGCTCAGCTCAATCTGAGTCCGGGTGTGGAAGGAGTCACAGAAGGGAGTTCTTGGCAGCTATTCAGGAGGAAGGCTGCAGTCGGTCGCTGGACTCTGTGCTGGAGCTTTAGCACAGAGAGAGCTAAGTTTTCTGTTTCCCCTGTTTGTGACTTTCCTTATGTGTGTTCTAGTGCAGTGGTGGGATTAGTGTCCGCACCGACCTATTCCCTAGTGAGGGTTTAGGTTTAGGGCAAGCTAGGGTATTGAGGCACGCGTGCGGCGACAGGCGAGGAGCCTGTATAGGGAATGTTAGGAGTGTAGGGACTCTGGCTCAGGGGAGCTTAGGAGGTCTCCACGTCCCCCATTCCCTATCGCAGGGCCCACCACTGTAATTGTTCCCTGTGTTTACCCTTATTCTTTAAATTCGCCAGCTGGAGGCGGGGTATCCAGTTTTACGTGTATTTCTTAAATTCGCCAGCTGGAGGCGGTGTATCCGGCTGCACGTCCCATTATTGTTTAAATTCGCCCTGCTGGAGGCACTGTATCCAGGATCACGTGTGTCATAAATTCGCCCTGCTGGAGGCGCTGTGTCCAGTCACACGTGATCATTACAGAAAGTCTGTATTACTGTTCAGGTTCGGCCTCCTGAACACTGAGTATAATGCTTTTGATTGACAGAAATATCATCAACGCTGGTCAGACAGTCGCAGTTCCTGCACTGTCAAATGACAGGGTAAGCCCGCAGCTATGACAGGAGGTATAAAGTTTCCCTCCGGTCATTGCTGTTGGATGATGGGACTAGTGCTTCCACCATCTGATGCCTGCTGCCACTATTATCAGTGAGAGCAGAGCGGATGATGGGAGTATGCATCAGCTGGCACTTGCGCTGTAAATATATAATTAAAAGAAAAGCCCCAGAGTGGGTTCCCCTATATTTTTGATAACCAGCCAGGTAAAACTCACAACTGTGGGCTGCAACCCTCAGCTATCAGCTTTATCAAGGCTGTTATCAAGAATAGAAGGGTCCCCACTAGAGTTGAGCGATACCGTCCGATACTTCAAAGTATCGTATCGGATGGTATCGGCCGATCTTTAAAAAAAGTATCGGTATCGCCGATTCCGATACCGGAAGTCCCATTCAAGTCTATGGGACTTCCGGTATCGGAATAAGAAAAACCCTTTCCTGCCCTTGTACAGCCTCTCTGGGGTCTGTACGGGCCTTTCGGGGGGCTGTGCCGGCCTGCCAGGGGGTCTGTGCAGGCTCCGGTGGTCTGTGCCGGCCTGCCGGTGGTCTGTGCAGGCTCCGGGGGGCTGTGCCGGCCTGCCGGGGGGCTGTGCCGGCCTGCCGGGGGGCTGTGCAGGCTCCGGGGGGCTGTGCCGGCCTGCCGGGGGGCTGTGCCGGCCTGCCGGGGGGGTGTGCCGGCCTGCCGGTGGTCTGTGCAGGCTCCGGGGGTCTGTGCAGGCATCGTCCGATGGGACTACAAGTCCCATCGGGCGATGCCTGCTACCATGACAGTGATTGACACATTAGCCAATGATGGGACAGTAGTAGTCCCATCATCCGGCTAATGTGTTAAATGTAAAAAAAAAAAAAAAAAAATTACATGCTACATACATACAACATGCATACTACATACATGCTACATTCATACTACATACATGCTACATTCATACTACATGCAACATACATACTACATATATACTACATGCATGCTACATACATACTGCATGCTACATACATACCACATATATACTACATACATACTACATGCATGCTACATGCATGCTACATAACACATATATACTACATGCATGCTACATACATACTACATGCTACATATATACTACATGCATGCTACATACATACTACATACATACTACATATATACTACATGCATGCTACATACATACTACATATATACTACATACATACTACATGCATGCTACATACATACTACATATATACTACATACATACTACATACATGCTACATACATACTGCATGCTACATACATACTACATACATACTACATACATACTACATGCATGCTACATGCATACTACATATATACTACATGCATGCTACATACATGCTACATACATACTACATGCTACATACATACTACATATATACTACATACATACTACATACATGCTACATACATACTACATGCTACATACATACTACATATATACTACATACATACTACATACATGCTACATACATACTGCATGCTACATACATACTACATACATACTACATACATACCACATATATACTACATACATACAATACATACATAGACATACAGTACATATAACATAGAGTAACATACTTACCAATACTTGTCACATTGTTCCCCGAAGCCATTGTCTTTCCGGAATAAATATTAACATAACAAACCACAAAAATACTCACCCACGATCCGAAGCAGTCCACGAGTGTGTCCCACGACGATCTTGGGTAGAGAACGGCAGCATCAGATGATGCTGCCGTTCTCTACGGGCTGCAGGAATCCAATGACGGAAGGTAGGTATCCTTCCGCACTGTATTCCTCCGCCACTTAAAAAAAAAAAAAGTCCCTAGTCTCACTTTATGCCATTGCTGTGTGGGAAATTCCCACGCAGCAATGGCATAAAGTGAGACTAGGGACTTTTTTTTTTAAGTGGCGGAGGAATACAGTGCGGAAGGATACCTACCTTCCGTCATTGGATTCCTGCAGCCCGTAGAGAACGGCAGCATCATCTGATGCTGCCGTTCTCTACCCAAGATCGTCGTGGGACACACTCGTGGACTGCTTCGGATCGTGGGTGAGTATTTTTGTGGTTTGTTATGTTAATATTTATTCCGGAAAAGACAATGGCTTCGGGGAACAATGTGACAAGTATTGGTAAGTATGTTACTCTATGTTATATGTACTGTATGTCTATGTATGTATTGTATGTATGTAGTATATATGTGGTATGTATGTAGTATGTATGTAGTATGTATGTAGCATGCAGTATGTATGTAGCATGTATGTAGTATGTATGTAGTATATATGTAGTATGTATGTAGCATGTAGTATGTATGTAGCATGTATGTAGTATGTATGTAGTATGTATGTAGCATGTAGTATGTATGTAGCATGTAGTATGTATGTAGCATGCATGTAGTATATATGTAGTATGCATGTAGCATGCATGTAGTATGTATGTAGTATGTATGTAGTATGTATGTAGCATGCAGTATGTATGTAGCATGTATGTAGTATGTATGTAGTATATATGTAGTATGTATGTAGCATGCATGTAGTATGTATGTAGCATGTAGTATGTATGTAGCATGCATGTAGTATGTATGTAGCATGTATGTAGTATGTATGTAGCATGTAGTATGTATGTAGTATGTATGTAGTATATATGTAGTATGTATGTAGCATGTAGTATGTATGTAGCATGTATGTAGTATGTATGTAGCATGTATGTAGTATGTATGTAGTATATATGTAGTATGTATGTTGCATGTAGTATGTATGTAGTATGTATGTAGTATGTATGTAGCATGCAGTATGTATGTAGCATGTATGTAGTATGTATGTAGTATATATGTAGTATGTATGTAGCATGCATGTAGTATGTATGTAGCATGTAGTATGTATGTAGCATGCATGTAGTATGTATGTAGCATGTATGTAGTATGTATGTAGCATGTAGTATGTATGTAGTATGTATGTAGTATATATGTAGTATGTATGTAGCATGTAGTATGTATGTAGCATGTAGTATGTATGTAGTATTTTTTTTTTTTTTTTAACATTTAACACATTAGCCGGATGATGGGACTACTACTGTCCCATCATTGGCTAATGTGTCAATCACTGTCATGGTAGCAGGCATCGCCCGATGGGACTTGTAGTCCCATCGGACGATGCTTGCACAGACCCCCGGACATCAGCACAGCCCCCCGGCAGGCCGGCACAGCCCCCCGGCAGGCCGGCACAGCCCCCCACAGGGTGCACAGACCACCGGCAGGCCGGCACAGCCCCCCGGCAGGCCGGCAGAGACTCCGGGCAGTCCACACAGCCCCCCGGCAGGCCGGCACAGCCCCCCGGCAGGCCGGCAGAGACCCCCGGAAGGCCCGAAATGACGGCGCATCATGATGCGCACACACCGCGCATCATGATGACGTCAGGCCGTCAATCAACTGAACTTCCGATTCCGATGCCGAATTCCGATATTGAAAAAATATCGGAAGTCGGTATCGGAATTCCGATACAGCAAGTATCGGCCGATACCCGATACTTGCGGTATCGGAATGCTCAACACTAGTCCCCACACCATATTGTTTAATTATTTAAATAAATAATTTTTAAAAAAAAACAGCGTGGGGTCCCCCTATTTTTGATAACCAGCCAAGCTAAAGCAAACAGCTGGTGTCTGGTATTCTTAGACTGGTAAAGGGCCATGGATATTGGTAAACCCCAGCCTAAAAATAGCAGCCTGCAGCCGCCCAGAAAAGGCACCAATTCTGGTGCTTTGCCCTTCTCTTCCCACTTGCTCTGTAGCGGGGCACGAGCTGTCTGCTTTAGCTTGGCTGGTTGTCAAAAATTGGGGGACCTCACAACATTTTTTTCATTTGCTTATTTAAATAATTGAATAATATGGCTTGGGGACCCCAGGAGTCCGCCCATCTCTAGTGATGAATGATTGTGCTCTGCACTGCTTGATACTCGATTGAGTATCAGGGTGCTTGGGCACCCTAGTTACTCAGCAGAGTATCACGTGCTGCTCGAGACTATGTACAAGTCCCGCTCTGAATATTTTGCATCTGTTTTGCAGGCACTAAACATTCGGGGATTGCCTGCCAATCATGGTAATGCTGCACTCATGTTGACTACTTGCATTACTGTGATTGGCCGGCCACATTGCGCTTTGGGTCTATATAAGATCCAGTGATGCCATGCTTGCCACACTGTATTCGAAAATAGTGTAGGCAGAGCTACTGCACAAATTAAAGTGTATTGGAGTGATTATTGCCTTACGGTCTTTGCTACTGCAACATAAAACCAAGAGTCCTTTTCAGGGTTAAGTCAAATCTATTCTATTCTCTATTAATACTGCTATTAGCTGCATTTAGTGTTTGGAGAGCTGCCGGAGAAAGGATAGTATATTAGAGGCATCTAGGTAGGGGTTATTGCCTTCCAATCCTTGCTGCTGCAACATAACACCAAAATTCATTTTCAGGGCTAAATCTAATCTATCACATTACCTATAATTAACGCTGATAACTGAATTTAGTGTAGGGAGAGTTGCTGGAGAAGGGCTAGTTTAGCATTAGAGGCATCTAGGCATGGGCTATTACCTTACAGTCCTTACAAAAAGTACTTTTCAGGCCTGCATATATTCTATTCTAGTCCATAATAATACCGCATTTAGCTGTATACCTAATTTAAAATGCACAAGGCGTGTGGTAAAGGATGGGGAAGTGGATGTCCTGCTAATGGTGGTGTATGCAGAGGCCATGGCCATGGGCTAGGGAAAACTGTGCCTGCTGCGGTAGAACAACAAACACAATGATTATCTAGACCTAGCTTCCTGTCCTACTTTGAAGGGGGGAGAGGGACACCACTGTTGAAGCCAGAACAGTGCGAACAGATGATGGGTTGGATGGTAGCTAATGCTTCCAATCTGTTTCCCAGCTCCACCCTGTCTTCCACACAGTCCACGATAGTCATGGTAAGTCCCAGGAGACAAGTGATCCTACACTGGGACACACTGAGGAGCTCTTTACCTTTACATTTATTGCTTCTTTTGGCCTCTCGCCATGCGCTTTTCAAGAAGGACATTAGGAGCTTGTGCGTGGTGATGCTCAAATATTTGAGCAGCCATGGTCAGAAGAAGACAACACTGGGGAGCGGCAATTACTATCATAAGAGGTGGATGATAATGAGACACAATTGCCAAGTCATATGGTTAAGTGAGCAAGTCAGGATTAGAATCAGAATGTGGAAGTGGAAGTCTTACTGTTCCCAGCGCACTGTTCAGCTGTCCCTACTCCAGGCCTTGGAGTGCAAGTGGAAATACACAGCCACCCACCCACAGGCAAACATTAAATGGCCATACTTCCAGACTGCTTGGCCTGGAAATTTTGTTGTTTAGGATGTGGACACTGAGTCTTTGCCCAACCTCATGACGGCAACCGTCCCTCAATACTTAGTTCCCAGCCACCACTATTTTCCCTGGTGTGCAGCTCTCACCTTACACCAGCATGTGTCCCATCTTTAATAAATTAAACAGGATGTGTCTGACCATGTTACACACACCACAAGTGCAGATAAGGTAGTAAAATGTTAAAATTACATTTATCAGTGATTTTTTTTTGTTACCATTGAAAGCAATGAGAAAGTGCAAAAACGCACCAAAAATGCTACGTGTGAACCTGGCCTAAGGCTACTTTCACACATCAGGTTTTCGGCGTCAGGCACGATCCGGCGTCGTGCCGGAACGCCAGATCCGGCAAATGTTTCGTAAAACCGGATGTGACGGATCCGGTTTTCTGCCGGATCCGTCTTTTTCTTGACAGACAAAACCGGATCCGTCTCATCCGGTTCATCCGTTTTTCTATCCGTTTTTCGACGGATTACGCCGGATCCGGTTTTTAAAATTGACCCTTGTGGCCTTCCGAACGGGATTGGCTACTGGAAAACTATATATAGCATGTTCCTACAGCCCTTCTTTGACAGGTTGTAGAGGAGAAAGTGCAGGTTGGAGAGAAGAGCAAGTTACTGGCGAAGATGGATGTTGTCATTGGAAATATTTTGAAGAATTTGGCGGATTTTATAGCGGAGGCGAATCGTTTGAGGGTGATTGTTCTGGAGAAGGAGAGAGCGAGACAGCGGCGCATCAGGCATCGTAGACGACGTTTGTGGATCCACCCCATCACAGCCAAGAGAATGACGCGTGGGGTCTATTCTACACTCTGCATGGACCTTCGACGAAACCCGGATAAATTTTTTGGATGTGTTAGGATGAAAATGGAGAATTTTGATTACTTGGTGGAGCGCATTGCACACCTCATAAGAAAAGCGGACACCTATTGCCGCTTCTCTGTTTCACCCGCAGAGCGTCTGATGGTGACTTTAAGGTAAGCCACATTTATTGGATATGCTCGCATCAGAGCACACTTTCACTGCAATCTTGTTGGTGGTAGTTTGTATCTCCAAGTGTTATAGGTCAGTTTTGGTATGTAATGCTGTGATTTAAAACTAATTTATTGTTTTTTAATTCCCCACAGATTTCTTGCAACTGGAGAATCCCTTTCGTCACTGCATTTCCAGTACAGACTCGGGATTTCCACCATATCTGGAATAGTGAAGTACACATGCCGTGCACTGTGGGACTCCTTAGCTGAAGAGTTTTTACCAGAGCCCACAACAGAGAGGTGGATTGAAATTGCTGACAAGTTTCAACAGATATGTCAGTTTCCCAACTCCTTGGGCGCTGTGGACGGGAAACATATCCGCATTGTAAAGCCAGCTGGATCGGGATCGGAATATTTCAATTACAAGAAATATTTTTCAATTGTCCTCATGGCCATCGCTGACGCGGAATACAAATTTATTGCGGTTGATATTGGGGCCTATGGCCGCTCCAATGACTCTCAAGTTTTCAAACTGTCTGCCATGGGGCGTAAACTGTATGGAAACACCTTCCGGTTCCCACCACCTAGACCGCTGCCGCAAACATCTGGTCCACCTATGCCATTTGTCTGTGTAGGGGATGAAGCCTTCCAGCTGTCAGAACACCTTTTGAAACCGTACTCTAGCAGAGGATTGACAAGACCAAAACGCATTTTTAATTACCGCCTCACAAGAGCAAGAAGAATGGTTGAATGTACCTTTGGTATTCTGACAGCCAAATGGCGGGTCCTATTGACTGCGATCAACCTCAAGACAGAAACTGTGGACGAGGTGATCAAAGCATGCGTGGTACTCCACAATTTTGTTATCTGCAAGGAACCCATTTCCATTGAGGACACCTCTGAAGAAACCACCTTGCAAGATTACCATGACATTACCACTAGAAGTTCTGTGACGGTTTCAGTAATGAGGGACAATTTTGCACTATACTTTATGTCACCTCAAGGCAGAGTACACTGGCAGGATGACAGAGTGTGAAAGATTTGTGCCCTAACCAAACTTGTGTACCTTCTATACCAACAGTATATACCTTTGCCAACCAAAGTTGGCTATCTTGTCATGGTCTCTATTTTTAGCTTTAGGCCACAGGTGTGTACCTGGTTGTGTTTTATGCAAAGTATTTCACCTTTTAACAAAAGTTGTGTACATTGTTAGGAAATCACCAACAATAAACACAACTTTTTAGGTGAAATACTTTGCTTCAAACACAACCAGGAACACAACTGTGGCAAAAATCTAAAATTTACCCACAGTTATATACCTAGTTTTGAATACCATTTCACCTTTTAAATACCCTGTATTTAACCTTTTTCGCCGCAGAAAGAAATGACAGACAACCAGTGTAAAATAATTTAACTTTTATTGAAAAATGTTTTTTTTAGTAAACTTTTTTAAAATTTTAATAAACTTGTTTAGCTTTGAAACCATAAAACTGGTCATTTTTATTTAAATACACACATTATAAATCTGTGTAGTGTGTGGTGGAAATACTGCTGGAGGGGCTGCGGGACACTTCGACAATGGGAGTGTGGAGAGAGGACTGGGATCGTGGTGGGGAAGGAACAGTTAGAGGTGAAGGTCTGGAAAAAACTACAGAATGGGTGGACATGTGGGAAGCAGAAGAGGTGGTGGGTGGTGGAGTGGAGGGTTGGGCAGGGACTGTAGGAGCAGATGATGTTGATGGCAAGTTGTATGGGGAAGGAGTTTGGTACGGGGCAGGTTGCTGGAAGTGGGGAGATGTCTGGTACGGGGCAGGTTGCTGGAAGTGGGGAGATGTCTGGTACGGGGCAGGTTGCTGGAAGTGGGGAGATGTCTGGTACTGGGGAGGTTGCTGGTACTGGGGAGTTTGCAGGTACTGGGGAGGTTGCTGGTACTGGGGAGGTTGCTGGTACTGGGGAGGTTGCTGGTACTGGGGAGGTTGCTGGTGCTGGGGAGGTTGCTGGTGCTGGGGAGGTGGATGGTGCTGGGGAGGTGGATGGTGCTGGGGAGGTGGATGGTATGTAATAGGAGGGGGAGGATGGAAAGTGGCTGGAGGGGGTGTAGATGTAATAGGAGGGGGAGGATGGAAAGTGGCTGGAGGGGGTGTAGATGTAATAGGAGGGGGAGGATGGAAAGTGGCTGGAGGGGGTGTAGATGTAATAGGAGGGGGAGGATGGAAAGTGGCTGGAGGGGGTGCAGGTGGAGGAACTACTGTGGTGGGAGGAGGAGGTTGGGAGGTAACTTGCTGGAGAGCAGCGTGGCATGAATGCATTACATGCATCTGCTGGGCAGGAGAGAGCGTTTCCATGCGCTCCACAACAGACCTGAAAAAGGTGTGGTTTGGCAAAGATCTTGCTTCTGAATGCATGGTTTGCAGAAGTGTCTTCACCTCCAGAATGCTGGAGTTGATCTGCTGATAGCCTGCGGAGATTTGCTCTGACAAGACTTTTAGACAGTTCTGGAAAGATGCATTCAGATGCAAGAACTCTGGCGCATAAGTCTTTTCCTGACCCCTCTGCCGCTGCCGCCCAGTACCCGCAGGTGTACTAGAGGTGGCAGGGGCAGAAGGGTGGGGTAAAGGGAAAGCGATCTCCTCACCAGCAGCTTCATGTAATGTAGGCGGCCACGATGCTCCTGTGCTGGTGGATGGGACAGATGGGTCGAATGTGTGGGAAGGCTGGGAAGGTGCAGATGTACCGGGGCGGTCGAAGTGTCCCTCGGTGCCGGTCTCCTCATGGATCGCCTCAGAAGGGTCCAATCGTGCAGGCTCCCGAATGCTGCTCACCGTGCTGTGGAATAAAGAGAAAAAAAAACAATTAAAATACTGACATGGTATGGCCCTGGCTGAAAAAAAAATTTACATCTAACATTTTTTTTCACATGTGGTGTGTAATATTTACCTTCTGGTGACCATTGTTTCCCGGAGGAACGACAGGGCTTCTGCGTACTTGTACTTGCTCCTGCGTCCTCCAGATCCACTCGGGGCCCGCATCTCTTTATTGAACTCCTTCTTGAAACGATCCCTCACAGACCGCCACCGATTCACAATTCTGTTCCCTGAAACGAGAAAGGAGTGGTTAGTATACAACATCAGTGTTTCCCAAACTCCAGTCCTCATGGTCCCCAGGGGTCATGTTTTCAGGATTTCCATAGTAAATAGAAATCCTGAACACATGATCCGTGGGGACCACGAGGACTGGAGTTCGGGAAACACTGGTTTACATCAAGCAACCGGTACTGTATATACTTACGCTCTGTAATCTGGGCCCGAACATCGAGGTCCTCCCAGCGGCCCACAAGGAGCGAACAGATTTCCTCCCAGAGTCGTCGGGTAACGATAAGGTCAGCGTGGCGGCGGTCAGCCATATTCCAGAGCGGCTCCCTTTCTCTGACGAGATCGATGAGGTGGTCCACATCGAGTCCTCCATCCTCACCGTCAGAGTCGGGAGCACGCTGTGAAGGCTGTTAAAGAAAAAGACAAAAATAACATAATTAGCCTCCACATAAGAAATGAAATAAAAAGTGCAAAAAAACAAAGCAAAAATATTTATACTTACACGCTGGTGACCGCCGCGTTGCTGTCGCCGACGACCCTGGGAGGCACTGCGAGGACCTCTTGGCCGAGCACCAGATTGGGAAGACTAGAGAAGAAAACAAAAAATGTTATGTCTTTGGATGTAGGCATTTGTTTGCTGTGTGTGGTCTGCAGAACATTGTTTTCTATGTGTTGTGTGTAGTGTGATGTTGTGTTTCTGCGTTTGATGCAAAAAACTTACCAATTGTGAGCCCACTCCAGGTGTCTGTCCACCCCTTCCTTCTTCTTCTGGGAGCTCCTCTTCATCTTGTGAATCCTGTTTTGAAATAAAAGGCAATGAATAGACATATATTACAGAGAAGATGGATTTTGGAAATAAAAACTTACCGTCAAACGCTGACGATGCGAGGGAGGGCTCCCAGAAGATGATGTGCTGTCTTCCTGGTGGCCACACTCCATGCCTGTGGGTGGTGTTCCAGCTGCTGCCATTGCTGCTGCTGCTGCTGCTGCATCTATTGGGCGGCTGTTGAATAAAGAGAAACAAAGGGCCAATGAATATCTTGATATTCAATAGCCCTAGTTTGGAGGAATGGGGGATTTGATAATTACCGTCTCTCATCTGCTGCTGGCCTCCCCTCCTCAGCATGTTCCATTTGCTGCTCCATTTGGGGTGGTGGTGGTGCTGATGGTGCTGCAGTGGTCTCCTGCCTTCTCCTGCTTCGCTTGGTTGCTTTCTTGGGTGGCATGTTGGGTGTGGCTGTGGGTCCCACTGTCTTGCTTTTATATATGTCTTGTGGGCAGAGCTACTGAGCATGCTCAGACCAAAAAACCGGATCCGGCGCATTGCGGCGCTCATAGGCTTTCATTGTGTGAAAAAGCCGGACGCGCCGGATCCGGCGTGTCCGGCTTTTTCGCCGGAGACAAAAAACGTTACAGTAGCCGTTTTTTCCAGACGCCGGATCGCGACACATTGCTGGATCCGGCGAAAACCGGATGAAACGCATGGCCATCCGGCGCGATCCGGCGCAAATGCAAGTCAATGGGGGGGAAACCGGATCCGGCATTGCATTTCGCCGGATCCGGTTTCTGTCAAAAGCGCCGGATCGCGCCTGACGGCGAAAACCTGATGTGTGAAAGAGGCCTAAGTGTTGGATTAGGCTGGGTTTTTTTTTTCTCTTTTTTAAATTTGACTTATATACAAGCCATTATACAGGAAAGAATATTTCCTAGCATTTTTTTTCCTGTAAAATCCATTTTATCTTCGGTTTTGGATATTTTATTGTCACTCCTTTAAAATGGTGTAATACTCTGACAACATTGTTCCCAGCAGCAACCTGGGAGTCAGAAAAGTGTCTTCACTATGCTGATTCAATTCCTTTTGAGTGCTGTTTCCTTCCATTTTAGCAATTTTCCTGCCCCCCCAGATCTCGTGGGAGGGTCTGCTTGAAAAATGCTTGACTGCCATTATACCTGTTACTCGTGCCAAGTCCATCTGATGGTCTGACCTGCTCAGTTCGAGTAATGAGCACTTGAGTATTTTAGTTCTTGCTCATCACTAGCTATTATCTGACTTCTGAATTTTGTTCTCATATGAGTTTATGCCATTCTGTGTCATAATCTGTTCTAATGAAGGGCTAATGATAGGCTGAAACATCAATTACTTATACAAGTCAATTGCCAGTGTGAAATAAAATAAAAATTTTTCCTTTTTTCACATTATAACTGGAATTCCAAGTCCATAATTTTTTGCTGTATTGGGAGTGGAATCCTAATTGGGCACCCACCTGAGTCAGTTTTTTGTCATCAGTTTCATCAATGATTTCATGTATGAAAAAATAAATCAATTGCACGTCGATAGCATCCGTGTTCTGTAAGGGATACCAATGGAAAAAGGATATCTTACCGTGATTTTTTTGTGAACAAAGTCTGTAAAAAAAACAAATGTGAACACCTCCATAGACTACAATAGGTATGTATCCTATCTGTGAAAACCATGTGCGAACACCACTGTTGTAGAACACCTATAATCGTAAAATCCATGGGATAGTTTTACAGAATACCATCTTTAATTTCACAAGCAAATCAGGTGTTCAGACCACTATGCAAGCCATCTGACAAATTTTACAGCTAGCTCCATCCCTTACATTGCTGTCTTTAATTGAGGCAGTGGTGTCTTAATTCAAGGTTTCCCACAAGGACACATCCTAATTTTAAAGTAAAAGAGACAAAAAATTCATGCTGCCTGCAGAAGTTGCCATCATTATTGAAGCCATATATGTTTTACTCTGATAAGCTGCGGCATTTCAGAGAAAATATATTTGGTAAAACAATCTGGAAACCACGCATTTTGGGTGACCAGTCCACGGCAGGAACTTAGTGGCTTTTCCCCACCCTCTCCCCTAGACCGATATATACATATATAGGGAGAAACCTATAAGTCAATGAGAATGGGGCGGGGACAATCCACCGGGACACAGCTTTAGACCAGTCATCCAAGGCACATGGTTTCCAGATGGCTTTTCATCTAAGATGCACAGTTCCCAGCCACAGTGTAAAAGAATTATAGCTTCTCATTCATGCTGCCCATGGTTCTAGTAGCAATGAATCTCCTTTCAGGTTCCCTTTAAAACAATTTGCTCACATGGCAGACTTAATTTAATTGAAAATCAACAAAATAGTTGTACCAAGATTATATTGATTATAACATAATCTAACTCATCTATGTAGATTTCCAGAACATTAACACTGTGAGCCCTTAATGGAAACCTGTCAGCAGGATTGTGCACCATAACCTACAGACAATATCAGGTCGGCGCCGTCATACTGATTAAAATGATACCTTGGTTGATGAAATCCGTCTTGTGGTTGTTGTTAGATCTTTATTTTCAGTTTTCAGTTAATGATATGCCCGTGACCCGGGGCGGCCTGTTGGGGGGTCTTCATGTGGTGCTCTGATTAGCTATTCATAATGCAGACTGCTGACAGGTCAATGATCCCTCCCTGACCTGCCCCCTAGTTTACGTACTGAATATATGTATATACTGAAGAAAAAAAACCTTCTGCAAGCAGGTGCCAGCTGTAGCACTTGCATTGCAGCATAACCACATGTTTACTGTGTAAATAATAAATGTGCTTGAGAATATCCAGGCAGTATAAAAAAAATCCACTTGAAAATGGCGCCAGTTGCACCTGCGCAGTAGTAGCTATCAGTGTATATAGGAGTGATCCGATAGCTGCTATTGCGCGTTGTGCCAGCAACACCATCTTGCTAAAGAAAAAAAATCCTCCTCCAATATGGCGCCGCTCGTGCCTGCGCAGTGGCAGCTATTGGCAATTGCCGATACTACTACTGCGCAGGCCCCCAGAGCATGAGCATATCATTAACTCAAAACTGAAAATAAAGATTAAAAAACAACCACAAGACAGATTTCATCACCCAAGGTATCAATTTAATCAGTATAACGGCGCCGACCTGACACTGTCTGTAGATTACTGTGCAAAATCCTGCTGACTAGTTCCCTTTAAATGCCTTCAGTCCGATCCTATGGAGGATGCAGTTACAGCTTCGCACCTTCTATATAGAGAACATGCTGCATTAAGGAAATGGCATTCTCTATCAACACAGAGCATGCTTGTGTATTATTAAAGTAAATGAGATTTCTAAGCATGGCTGTTTTCCATTCCAATTCAGATGGAGACTATAGCAACAGTGAAACCGATACTGCCATCAAGCACACACTTGGCACGGTCTCTAAGAGCAAAATAAAATAGATATTAATCTTCCAGCAGCTTGGATTAAAAAGTGATTTTTAAAAATATTAATTTCTTTTTTTGCATGGACCATTTGCAAGATTTCAAAACATTTAATACTAGCAATATGTCATTTAAACCTGAAAGAATAGGGAGTTATCTCTTGCAATAATGATGCTCAAATCCTGTCTGGAATGCTAAACTCTTGAGACAGGAAATAAGTTGCCCACGCAGAATGCCTTGATGTATTATACCGAATTATGAGGTCAGCCTTTCCATAATGCGACCTAAACTAATTCTTGCTACTGTCTGAATGCAACATATAAATAAAGTCATTCTGAATATTAATCATGGTATGCCTCTGCGGAAATTAATTGGGGCACAAATAAATTATCCTTTAGGCAGCAAATACATAAAAAGGAGACTTTAACAAAGTGTACAAAATGGAAGATTAAAGCAAAAAAGCTTTAGGGTCTTTACAGAGGATCTGTCACCATACTATGCTGCTCTGTTTAACGGCAGAATTGCATTGGGATAGGACAACTGCATTTTTAGCCCAAATGACCCCTGGTTTTTGGCACCTCTCACCTATCTAACCATGCATGTAAAAACCTAGCAGTCATCATTCAATGGTGAGGGGGACAGGAATAGATTGTATCATGCTTATTGCATACAATGAACATAGAGAATATAAAAAGAAACGCTCATTTGTACATATTGCAGTACAATCATGTTACCTACATAAAAAGCATTGAGAACTTATTTTTAACTTTATCTCTCAACTACCACATTTATATGCCATGGAGAATAGTTTCATACACACTCCTCAACCTTGAAATGCAACTCCAAGATTGAAAATCACAGGATCAATAGACATGTTAATGATATGCAAATAATACAGTAAATATATAGTTTTTTTTTCAAAACATTTCGATTTATTCATCAAACAGAATAAGCAGCACACTCAGAATACACATGTTTACAGACTATTGCATCTAAAAAATTAGGATGGTTTCATGAGGAATATTCTGCCATGCTGAATGCACTTAGACATGCAAATCATCAGAATCTGCTGCTGGCAATTTATTGCAGTCACTGAACAATAACATCCCAGATCTGTTCAATAGGAAAAAATTCCATAGATGCTACAGGCAATTTTAGCACGTTTAGGCAATGCAGGATGCTCACAATAGTATAAGCAACATGTGGCTTGGCATTGTTGTGTTCAAAAACGGCTTCTGCGACACTCTGGAGAAATGGCCGTAACAATGTTTCCACGACATGAAAGAATGAATTGGACCATGTGTCGTGAGATTTTGAGTGCAAACCTCCTTCCATCAGCAAGGGCATTGAAGATGAAACGTGGATGGGTCTTTCAGCTTGATAATGATCCCAAGCACACTGCCAAGGCAACGAAGGAGTGGCTTTGTAAGAAGCATATGAAGGTCCTGGAGTGACCTAGCCAGTCTCCAGATCTCAAACCCATAGGAAACCTTTGGAGGGACTTGAAAATCCGTGTTGCCCAATGATAGGCCCAAAACATCACTGCTCTAGAGGAGATCTGCATGGAGGAATGGGACAACATACCACCAACAGTGTGTGGCAACCTTGTGAAGACTTACAGAAAACGTTTAACCTCTGTCATTGCCAACAAAGGATATATAACAAAATATTGAGATGAATTTTTGTTAATGACCAAATACATATTTTCCACCATAATTTGAAAAATAAATCTTGCCAAATCAGACAAGGTGATTTTCTCGATTTGCTTTCTCATTTTGACTCTCATAGTTGTGGTCTACCTATGATGTCGATTGCAGGCCTCTCTCATCTTTGTAAGTGGGAGAACTTGCAGAATTGGTGGCTGACTAAATACTTTTTCCCCCACTGTATATACACACACAAGTATACACAGCAGTGTCTCCTATATATAACGAGTATACATCGGTAGCAATATTGCCTATATAATGTACATAGACTGCTATATATACAATATATAGGTGATACTGGCAGCTACTGCTGTATATAATCATAGTATCACCTATATAATGTACTAGCTGAAGAGCCCGGCGCTGCCCGGGCATAGTAACTAACTGTGGTTAGTTATAGCAAGTTATAATTATCCTTCATCCCATAGTCCTGTGCCCATATACCCATCATACATATCCACGATCCCATAGGCCCATGCCCATATACCCAGCATACATATCCTCCATCCCATAGTCGAGTGCCCATATACCCATCACACATCCTCCATCCCATAGTCTCATGCCCATATACCCATCACACATCCTCCATCCCATAGTCCCGTGCCCATATACCCTTCATACATATCCGCCATCCCATAGTCCCGTGCCCATATACCCTTCATACATATCCGCCATCCCATAGTCCCGTGCCCATATACCCGTCATACATATCCTCCATCCCATAATCCAGTGGCCATATACCCATCACACATCCTCCATCCCATAGTCCCGTGCCCATATACCCATCATACATATCCTCCATCCCATAGTCCAGTGCCCATATACCCATCACACATCCTCCATCCCATAGTCAACCATTATGACATCATAATGAGCGGTGGGGCTTGCAACCTATGATGACATCAGCGTTGCCATGGCAACCATTATGACATCATAATGAGGGGCGGGGCTTGATACACACACACTTTTTCCCCATTATGTAGATAGTGGCAAAATTGTTTCGTGAATTGGAATGCGCGGGGTTAAAATTTCACCTCACAACATAGCTTAAGATGCTCTCGGGGTCCAGACGTGTGACTGTGCCAAATTTTTTGGCTGTAGCTGTGACAGTGCGGATGCCAATCCCGGACATACACACACACATACACACATACACACACTTGAGCTTTATATATTAGATATACAGCAGTCTATATACATTATATAGGCGACACTGCTACTGATATGTATATACGTTATATATAGGTGACACAGCAGTGTGTGTATATATATGCACACACATATACCCATCATACATATTCGCCATCCCATAGTCGAGTGCCCATATACCCATCACACAACCTTCATCTCATAGTCCCGTGCCCATATACCCATCATACATATCCTCCATTCCATAGTCCTGTGACAATATACCCATCATACATATCCGCCATCCCATAGTCCCGTGCCCATATACCCGTCATACATATCCTCCATCCCATAGTCCAGTGCCCATACACCCATCACACATCCTCCATCCCATAGTCAACCATTATGACATCATGGCGGGGCTTGCAACCTATGATGACATCAGCGTCGCCATGGCAACCATTGTGACATCATAATGAAGGGCGGGGCTTGATGCGCACACACTTTTTCCCCATTACATAGATAGGGGCAAAATTGTTTGGTGAATTGGAACGTGCGGGGTTAAAATTTCAACTCACAACATAGCTTAGGACACTCACGGGGTCCAAACGTGTGACTGTGCCAAATTTTGTGGCTATAGCTGCGACTGTGCGGATGCCTATCCTGGACATACACACACACTTGAGCTTTATATATTAGATATACACAGCGGTATCACCTATATAATGTATATACACAGAAGTAGCAGTATCACCAACATAATGTACATATACTGCTGTACATACATTACATAGGTGATACAGTGATTATATACAGCAGTATCACTTATATATTACATACAGCAGTCTATATACATTATATAGGTCCTACTGCTGTATATACATCAAAAAAGTTTTCATCTTAGGACTCACCCAGGTCCCTGAGATGGGGGAGGATGAAGAGATGAGGCGGGTCTTGCCCAACATCGGCGGTGAGGAGGAGAAGATCCTGCTGGACTTCGTGAGTGTTCTCTGACGCTGCTACAGGGAGGCCAGCGTCAGACACAGATGGAGGCACCCTCTGCGCACCACGGCAGCAGAACTTGGCACTATGTGTGTGTGCGGTCTTCTGCATGCCAACACTACCATGGCAGCAGCCGAGCGCACGCACGAATGAGGGCCACGGCCGCAGCCGTGCTCGCACACTGACGCAGGTCTCTGCCACAAAGTGGGCTGCGGGCCCTTTAAATCTTCCACAGTCCTCGTCAGTGCATGCAACTAGACAGCGCGTGCACATAGGTCTTTCACACAAAAGATTTAAAGGGCCGGCAGTCCACTTTGTAGTGAAGACCTGCCGGCCCAACGTGCATCTGCCGGCCTCAGCAGATGCTCAATCTGGGCCTGGCCACCAATCTCAAAGGCTATTATTTTGAAGACCAAGACTGCAATGGAGGCCTGAATGGAAGTTTATCCTCTTCAGTGATGAGTCCTATTTTTTTCTTGAATGCAGTAATGGCCCTAGATTGGTTTTAATACCACATGGGCAACTCCATTAAAAAAGCCATCACAAGACAGCATGGAAGGGTCTCAGGAGCCATTTGATAATATGACATTGCCAGGCTGCATGTTGTACAATCAACTGAGAGCAGCAAGGAAGCTGAAGGCAGTGGATCTTGTTGATTTAAGTGCCCAAGTGCATTAAGCAAGACAGTAGATAGCTCAGGCAATCGTTAATAAACACATTGATAGCATGCCAGAGCATGTAGGTGCGAGTATGTCTGAATGTGGTTTTCATACTTGACACTAATTAAAGATTTAGTGTTTTCTAATACCTATTCTGTATCTTCTCACTTTCAGTTTCATTCCATTTCTTCTGGTATTTCCATTTTCCATGTGCAAATTAGAATAAGGAGGATCCCGCTGCACAGTGACATTCCTTCAGATATTTGTAGACAGCTATTAAGACTCCTCTTCGTCTTCTTTTATGTGAGCTAAACATTCCTAGATCCTTAAACTGTTCTTCATAGGACATAGTCTGCAGTCTTTTAATTACCTTGTAGCTCGCTTTGAAAATGCTATAGTTTTTCTATGCCTTTTTAAAAATGTGATGCCCAGAACTGGGCACAGTATTTCAAATGAGGTCTGACCATGGAGGAGTAGAGGAAAATAAATACTTAATGTGATCTAGGCTCTATGCTTCTCTTAATACATCCCAGAATTTTGTTTGCCTTTTTTGCTGCTGCATCACACTGGTGACTCATGTGCAGTCTGTGATCTATTAGTATACCCAAGTCTTTCTCACATGTGCTGTTGCTTAGTTCTATTCCTCCCATTCTGTAGATGTTATTTTCGCTTTTCTTACCCAGATGTTGAATCTTGCATTTCACCCTGTTAAATACTATTCTATTAGTCGTTGCACATTGTTCAAACTTCAAGATCTTCAAATTCAAACTCTAGATCCTTCTGAATCCTTTCTCTGTCTTCTCTAGTGTTAGCTATCCTTCCTAGCTTTACATCGTCTGCAAATTTGATTAGTTTACCTTTAGTTCCCTTATCTAGATCATTTATAAAAATGTTGAACAACACTGGGGCCAAGAAAGAGCCTTGTGGTACCCCATTTGAAACACTCTTCCAATTGCAAGTGCAACCATTTATTAGTACTCTTTGAATATGATCGCTGAGCCAGTTTCATCATTTGCAAACATTAACATGTCTATCGATTGAGTGATTTTTTTAAATACACAACTTATCCTTCGTGGTGCTGCAATTTTAATGTGGAGTAGTTGGAGTAAAGTAAATTGCTTGTAATTTTAATGGGTTGCTGAAGAAACTTCAACAACCAATATTGTGCATATTTTATGAGCTTCAGTGGGCAAAGTGATTTTGACACAAAAATCTGAAGGGCATAGAATACTACTTCGTAACATATTGTGTAAAGCTGGGACAACTGTCCTGTCTGATTTATAACTTAATAAATGTTAACAAATGTGATCTGCCCTGAAGAAATAAGAAGAGAAATGTTTGTGTGCTGTATTATGAAGAAATTTGGAGGCTATGTCTTGGCATACTTCTGGATTGTATATTAGTACTAAGAGCTTTTACTTCATTGCTTGTTTAACAAGAAAATACATATACTATTATACCATGAGAGTGGCATGAAATCTTCAAGAATATTTTTACTAATTATTGCTATCCTGTAGTTTCTGAATAAAAATGTCTGCAAAATTCAACATAAACATGGGGGTTTATGAGGTATATTTCTTGTTAAACTAATTTCATCAGCTTCTATCTGGAGGTAACTTTGTGAAAAAAGTGAATGTCCCTAAACCTAATAACTGGTTGGGTCACCCTTAGCGACAACAACTGCAATCAAGCATTTGTGTGACGGACTCAGCTCCTGCTGAGCCCATTTTTTGAGTGGACCCTCTGGGTCGTGGCACCCACCCACCGAGGGCGAGCTGACCTTGTGAGAATCCACCCCCTATACAGGGAGTGTCAGGGGCAAGACCAAGGGGGTGAGCCACCACGACTGCTGGGACCAGACGGCCGGCTCAAGGGGACACTATGGGAGTGTCTGACGACCAGAGACAAGCAGGAAGCAAGACAAGACAAGAGGTAAGTGCAACGTATCTTCATTAAGATCTTCAGGATCACATTCAGTGCAAACGTGAAAACAAGCAAAACGTGCAAGGTGCGCATGTGGGCACGCCAAGGTCCATAGCATAGTGCGTGCCAGGTGGCATGCCTAGGTACAGGTAAAGGCACAATGACATCGGACTCCGGGCCGCTGGCGACGATCGACATGATCAAGGCATCAGGCTGCGGACATCAGCTCCGGACATCAGGCCGCAGTCATCCAGCTTACGATCTCTGGCAGCAATCGGCAGGTTCCGAGCATCCGGCAGGCAAACCAGGGTTCAGGCAAGGAGGCACGACAGATATCCAGGCATGGTGCGTGTTAGGGAACACGCCAAGGTCCAAGGCTAGGTGCGTGTGTAGGGGACACGCCAGGGTTCAAGGCTAGGTGCAAGGCAAGGTGCATGTGTAGGGAACACGCCAGGGTTCAAAGCGAGGTGCAAGGCAAGGTGAGTGTGTAGGGGACACGCCAGGGTTCACAAAACGAGATAGGGTGCGTGTGTAGAGACACGCCAAAGCACCAGGTGCAAGACAGAGTGCGTGTGTAGAGACACGCCAAGGCACAAGACAGAGTGCGTGTGTAGAGACATGCCAAAGCACAAGGTGCAAGACAGAGTGCGTGTGTAGAGACACGCCAAGGCACAAGATACAAGACAGAGTCCTGCGCGTGCAAAGAGACACGCCAGGGTCAGGGTTCAAGGCAGGGTGTGTGCTAGGAGCCACGCCATGGTTCAGGGCAGGACGCGTGCTAGGAGCCACGCGGGATGCACACCTCACTGGCCAGTGCGCATGGCTGTAACGCCAGCACGAGGCACGACTTAAGGCACAGGAGGCGGGCAAAGGAAACTTTGCGCTAGGAGCCACGCCAGGTTCAGGGCAGGGTGCGTGCTAGGAGCCACGCCAGGGTTCGAGGCAGGGTGCATGCTAGGAGCCACGCCAAGGTTCAAGGCAGGGTGCGTGCTAGGAGCCACGCCAAGGTTCAAGGAAGGGCTGCATGCTAGGAGCCATGCAGGAGGCATGCCACACTGGCCAGTGCACACGGCTGTACACAAACACGAGGCACTTACCACGGCACAGGAGACAGCCAAGGGGAACCCACGTCGGGGTTCAAGGCAAGGACAAGGCAAGGAACAAGGCAAGACACAAAGTACAGAACACGGAGCGGAACATAGGCAGAAACAGAGCCAGGACAGAGCGAGAACAGAGTCTAGCAGCGGAGCGTAGGCCGAAGCCCAGAGCCGGGCCAAGGGAGCACCTTGGAACTAAACATGGAAATGTGCAAGAGAGCACCATGGGACAGAGTGCGGAAAACCAGGCTGAGACAAGAACATGAGAAGTACTACAAGGCTCAGAATAGCAAAGACCAGACATGGCGAAACAGGTAAGGCAGAGAATAGAGGAAGGACTACAAGTCAAAGAATAGCTAAGGCGAGACATAGCAAAACAGACTAAGACAGAGAACAGCAGAAGGACTACAAGGCAAAGCAAGACAAAGACAAACATGGCATGAGGGACAACACAAGACATGGCACAAGACAAGAGACGTAATACGAGCACGGAGCGTGTGCAGAGAAGCACTACAGAGCAAAGTGCAAGGGCACAGAATAGAGGGAGCAACCCCACAGACCAAGAGCCGTGCAGGGAAGCAACACAATAATCAGGCCCTGAGCAAAGGAAGGGGTGGTCTGATATAGGGCACAGCACCTCCTCTTCCGGGTCAGGACCAGGGGAGAACTTCCTAGTTCAGATGCTCCAGGATCACAGAGCGCAGTCACATGATCAGGGTTTCAGACATGACGAGATGATCACCGAACCAGACAGTGCAGGATCCTAGGAAGGACACATGATCAGGGATTCTAGACATGACGAGATGATTGCAGAACCAGACAGTGCAGGATCCTAGGAAAGGTCACATGATCAGAGTTTCAGACATGACGAGATGATTGCAGAACCAGACAGTGCAGGATCTTAGGAAACGTCACATGATCAAGGTGTCAGACATGACGAGATGATTGCAGAACCAGACAGTGCAGGATCCTAGGAAACGTCACATGATCAGGGATTTAGACATGACGAGAAGATCACAGAAAGCAAAGCAGAAACGCAGGCATCTTGCAGCTCAGCAGACATGAGGTGAGTGTGCACACTGCTCTAGGGAACAAGCAGGATAGCAGACACAAGGTGCGCGTGCACACCGCTCCTGGGGTTCATGAGGCAAAACAGACATGGCAGACGTGACAATTTGCGATAACTGGCATTGAGTCTTTTACAACGCTCTGGAGGAATTTTGGCCCACTCATCTTTGCAGAATTGTTTTAATTCAGTCCCTTTGGAGGGTTAATGAGCATGAACAACCTTTTTAAGGTCGCGCCACAGCATCTCACTCTGATTAAGTTCAGGACTTTGACTAGGCCACGTCAAAGTCTTAATTTTATTATTCTAAAGTCATTCAGAGGTGGACTTTCTGGTTTGTTTTGCATCATTGTCTTGCTGCATAACCCAAGTGTGCTTCAGCTTGAGGTCATAAACAGATGGCCGGACATTCTCCTTCAGGATTTTTTGGTAGACAGCAGAATTCATGATTCCATTTACCACAGCAAATCTTCCAGGTCGTGAAGCAGCAAAAGAGACCTAGACCAACACACTATCACCACCATATTTAACTATTGATATAGTGTTCCATTTCTGAAATGCTGTGCTGCTTCTACAGTATGCCAGATGTAATAGGACATACACCTTCCAAAAAGTTCAAATTTTGTCTGGTCGGTTCGCATAGCATTCTCCCAAAAGTCTTGCAGATCATCAAGATTTTTTCTGGCAAAACTGAGACAAGCCTTTATGTTCTTATTGTTCAGCAGTGGTTTTCATCTTGGAACTCTGCCTTGCAGGTCATTTGTGCCCAGTCTCTCTTATAGTGGAATCATGAACAATGACCTTAACTGAGGCAAGTGAGGCCTGCAATTCTTTGGATGTTGTGTTGTGGGATCTTTTGTGATCTCTTGGATGAGTCATTGCTGCGCTCTTGGGACTACCCATTCCTGCTAATACATGTGGGGACAAATGACACCACAAGAAAGGAGCTGGAAACCACCTGCAGTGACTTTGAAATGTTAGGTAAGAAAGTTAAAAACTGGGAGTGCAGGTAGTCTTTTCTTCCATCCTCCCAGTGGATGGCCATGAACAAGAAGGTGGAATAAGATTCTGTAGGTGAACAACTAGTGCTGTCAGCAAGAATTTGGCTTTCTGGATCACAGAGTGAATTACATATATGATGGACTATTTGCTAGAGATGGGGGGCACCTAACGAAGACGGGAAGACATCTTGCTACACTTATCAGGAGAGCTTTAAACTAGAACTATGTGGGAAGGGAAGCAAAAGGCCATACCCCTGACAAATACTATTGAGAACTCTGCTATTAGAAGTGGAAAGGAAGGAGAAAGACAAAAAAATCTAAATAATAAGATATTGGCGAAAGAGAAACCGATCACAAACTTGAAACTTGATGGGACGATACACATGATTGGAATACAAGACTAGAAGGATACAACTTATTTGCAAGAAACAAACTTGATAAACGAGGAGGAGGTGTCGCATTGTATGTTAGAAAAGCATATATCTGCACAGAGATTGAAGTTTCAGGGATGGGAGTTCTGTGGAAACTGGATAAGAATACAAAGAGAGAACAATCGAAAAGACACAGTTGTAGGCATTTAATACAGGCCGCCTGTGCGAGCTGAAGATATGGATGAACTCTTTATGCATCAAAAGGCCAAGTTCTCCAAAAAATATGACATAGTGGTCATGGGAGAATTCAACTATCCAGACATTTGTTAGGAATCTCTCTCAGGCAAAACTAACAGGTCAAGCAAATTCTTATTCTGTTTTGCTGAAAACTTTATCTTCCAAAAGGTAGGGGAGAAAACAAGGGGATCTGCTACCTTGGATCTAATCCTTATAAAAAGGGAGGAAATGGTTGAGGAAGTTAGAGTGGCCGGGACCCTAGGAGGTAGTGACCATGCTATTTTAGAATTTTGGATAACTAGAGGAGGAAGACCCGTGAAGACTCAGACTTCAAGGTTAGATTTCTGAAAGGCAGATTTAAGGGACTCAAAAAGAGAATCGGAGGGATCCGACGGCTGGATATCCTTAATGACAAAAATCTCCAGGAAGGATTGGAAATCTTGAAAAATGATATTCTCAAAGCACAATCATTTCCAATTCCGAAAAGAGGGAAGAATACGAAGCATTTAAGGAATCCAAGATGGATGAATGCAGAACTTAAACACATGCTAAAAAGGAAGAAAGAAATGTTTATTAAATGGAAAGATGGAGGCATATCTAAAGAAGAATGTAATGCTCTCTGCAGGACATACAGGGCACAAAGCTGATTATCTAAAGCTGACAATGAATTAAGAGATGTCAAAAGCAATGAAAAAGGAATTTTGGGGAAATGTCAAAAGTAAAAGAAAAGTCAAAGATGCTATAGGATTTTTACAGGATGAAAATGATGAAATTGTAAGAAAGGATGTTGAGAAGGCCGAACTTTTAAATTCCTATTTTGCATCTGTTTTCTTCCAAAAAGGAAATTTAACATCATCTGTTCTTCACTGTCCTATTAAAGGAATAGAAGAATCTACACTATCCATAAACAGAGAGATGGTGAGGGAATACTTAGCTAACATAAATTAATTCAAGTCTCCAGGTCCAGATGAATTACACCCCAGAGTACTGAAGGAGATAGCAAAATAAATTTTTGAACCACTTTCCATAATCTTTGAAAATTCTTGGAGAACAGAAGTCCCCGAAGACTGGAGAAGAGCAAATGTTGTTCCTATCTTCAAAAAGGGGAAGAAGGTGGACACAGGGAATTATAGGCCGGTGAGTCTGACTTCCATACCAGGAAAGATCTTTGAACAAATTATTAAACAACATATATGTAAGTGCCTGGATAAGAATGAGGTGATTAACCAGAGTCAGCATGGGTTTGTAACTAATAAGTCATGTCAGACTAACTTAATTTCCTTCTATGACAGAATCAATGACTGGGTGGATCAGGGAAATGCAGTAAGTATAGTATATCTTGCCTTCAACAAAGCATTTGATAAAGTATCTCATACTATCCTTATTGAAAAAATGACTAAGTATGGAATAGATAAGGCAACGGTTTGGTGGATTCATAACTGGCTTAGTGATCGGACCCAAAGAGTGGTCATAAAAGGCTGTACATCCAATTGGAAGAATGTCTCAAGTAGGGTACCAGAGGGCTTTGTTCTGGGCTCTGTATTATTCAACATCTTTATCAATCATTTAGATGAAGGAATTGAGGATAAACTGATTAAATTTGCTGATGACACAAAGCTAGGAGGGATAACTAATACTAAACAAGAGAGAGGATTCAAAAAGATATAAATAAACTAGAGCAGTGGACATCAAGTAACAGAATGGTTTTTAACAGGGAAAAATGCAAAGTACTACATCTGGGCAATAAAAATGAAAAAACATATACAGAATAGGAGGAATAGGGCTAAGCAACAGCGCATGTGAAAAAGACATGGGTATACTAATAGATCACAGACTGAACATGAGTCAACAGTTTGATGCAGCATCAAAAAAGGCAAATACAATTCTGCGATGTATTAACATAAGCATACAGTCTAGATCACATGAAGTCATTATTGCCCTCTACTCCTCTTTGGTCAGACCTATTCTTGAATACTGTGTCCAGTTTTGGGCACCACATTTTAAAAAAGATATCAGCAAACTGGAGCAAGTTCAGAGAAGAGCGACCAGAATGGTGACCAATCTGCAAACCATGTGTTATGAGGAACGGTTACAGGATTTGGGAATGTTTAGCTTGCAAAAAAGAAGACTGAGAGGAGACTTAACAGCTGTCTACAAATATCTCAAGGGCTGTCACATTGTAGAATAATCATCTTTATTCTTATTTGCACAAGGAAAGACTAAAAGCAATGGTATGAAACTGAATGGGAGGAGATATAGATTAGATATTAAAAAAAATTTTTGACAGGTTGATTAATGAGTGGAACAGAATGCCACGAGAGGTGGTGAATTCTCCTTCAATGGAAGCCTTCAAACAGTGGCTGGACATGCATCTTTCTGGGATGATTTAGTGAATCCTGCTTTAAGCAGGGGGTTGGACCAGATGACCCAGGAGGTCCCTTCCAACTCTACCATTCTATGATTCTTTGATTCTATGGTTGGTCAGCTGTTACATGCTTTTGCCATTTGTGGATAATGACTCTCACTGTGGTTCGCTGAAGTCTCAAAGCTTTAGAAATGGCTTTATAACCTTTCCAGACTGATATATCTCAATTAATTTATTTCTCATTTATTTCATAATTTCTTTGGCTCGTGACATGAATGATATCTAGCATTTTATGATCTTTTGGTCTACTTATTTTGTCAGACAGGTCCTATTTAAGCGATTTCTTGATTGAGAACTGGTGTGGCAATAATCAAGCATGGGTGTTGCTAGGGATTTTGAACTCAGCTTCCCAAAGATGTAATAAATCACAGTTAGTTTATGTTTTATGGGGGGACAGTCACTTTTTCACACAGGGCCCTGGAGGTTTGGATTTCTTTTCCCCTTAATAATAAAGACCTTAATTTAAAAACTGTATGTTGTGTTTCCTTGTGTTAACTTTGTCTAATATTTAAATTTGTTTGGGGATCTGAAACATTAAATTGTGACAAACATGCCAAAGAATAGGAAATCAGGAAGGGGGCACATGCTTTTTCATTGAACTGTATGTGAAATTTGGTTAACAATTGGTTCAGTGAATGGCTATTAATAGAGCACTCTCTAATTGGGTCAAAGTTAAAAGTGGGGTACCATAAAAGTCAGCATTGGGCCATTTTCTTTAAATGACCCTGTTGAGAGAGAGAGAGTAAATAGTGGGTTTTCAATATTTGCATACAATATTAAACTATCTATTTAATCATAGCCATATATGTTCAGGTTAATTTTTGACACCACTAAAGCTGTGTGTTGTGAGTTCATTTTCCCCTTCACCATTGAGGTCTGATGAACTCCCTCTTCTGGTGAAGGAAGGTAGTGAGGCTGATTACAAAGCACCTGAGCAGAATGATGATGACTGGGTGACTGGAATTGCTGACTGGATATAAGGCAGCCGACGCCCTTCTGCCTTGCGGGTGATTTCTCTGAGGGATTCTAGGAGACCAGTCTGATTCCTGCTCCTCAAAAGCTAAGTTTTCTGCTCTGCTTTTTGCATTTGTGTTTTGGTTTTGTTTTGACTTGTTTTTCTGGATTTCTGCCTTCCTCTGCTGGGTGAGCTGAATTCCTTTTTGCTCTGTCTTCAGAAAATACCTGAGTACTGATATAGTCTTTTTGAAGCCTAGCGTCTTCAGGGCTTTTTTCCCTATCAGTCTGTTGGCTCTTGTTTTGAGAGGGTTTTGGCTGATTGCAGACAGCAGCTTCTCTATCCTGTCCTATTTAGTTAGCTTGGGCCCCATAATTTGCTCAGCCTATCTTTCTATCTGTGTGAGTGTTTTTTCATCTTGCTTCACCGTCATTATATGTTGGGGGCTGCCTATTGCTTTGGGGTCTGCTCTGGGGCAGTTTAGATTTCCCTTTCTGTCTTTAGGCTATGTAGTTCTCCGGCTGTGATCGAGGGGTCTAGGGCACCGTAGGAACCCCCCATGGCTACTGCTAGTTGTTGTTGTTAGGTTCAGGGGTCTGCAATCCGATAGCTGCCAACTTCTCTGGTTTTCTGGACTTGGCTAGTATCTCTGATTTTTCCTCTTACGGTGACTCATTCATAACACTGTGTTTCTGATAAAGAGCTTCCAAGTAGTTAAATACAATCCTAGAAGATCTCAGTGTGCTATACATTTATTTTCAAGGCAACTGGACTACTTGTGATTCGCCACAAATAGATATTTGGGGAACATTTTAACAAAACTTGCAAATTCAAATTTCAAAAGATTTGCATATCTCTAGTTATGGGCAATTTGTAGTTTGGGTAACAGATTCTAGATATAGGACATTGATGCACGAAAGTAATCTAATTGCCATCTTTGAAGACAAGAAAGAAATCTACTTGTATATGAGGCAATGAGCATCTGCATCACGGATATCACAATTACTCTGCTCAGAATGTCTGGAGCTCTGTGATGGACAGCTCTGTCATCCTATTCTGTGCTGAGGCATGCTGGGCTGTTGGTGCTTTGATTGACAGCTCGTTTGACCTATCTGACTGGAAGGGGCAGAGATTTCCGTAAGTGCTCCATGTTCTTGGTAATTGCCCTGTTATTTAGGTGAACTGTCTTGCCAAGATCATTGCCAGTCAACAGCTTGTTCTAAGCTTGTTGTCTCTGGTGTGTTCGCCTATACCCTGTGCTGTAAGTTCTGATCTTCTTCTGCTGCTGACCTTTGGACCGTATTCAGCCTACCCATTTGTTATTGCCCCTTTGCATCTGATATTCCGCTGCTGACCTTTGGACCATGTTCAGACTACCTGTTTATTATTGCCCCTTTGAATCTGATATTCTGTTGCTGAACTTTGGATTGTGTTCAGACTAGACATTTGTTACTACCCCTTTGCTTAACCGCTATTTCTCTGGTATTCTGACCCTGGCATGTGACCTGACTTACGACTTCATATTTTCTCTTGGTTTACTATGTGCTATGTGATCTTTTGGTATTAACCCCGGAAAATCTGAGTGCGCTGATTCACAGCCTAGCCATGGGTTGTGACTAGTGTCACAATGGAGTTTTAGATTCCTCTGAATAAAAAGGTTAACATGTCAGTGTCACAGAGGCTCTCTGCAGAGTATTCAGGCAGATCTAAAAGAGTTTTTATGCGTAGACTAATGGCCAAAGCAGGAAGGAATAGTAAGGTTCGAAGAATACCTCAATATCAATAGGTCACAAATAGTAGCAGAAACTTATTATACATAAGTGTGATGACAAGGGGGTCGGCGAGCACCCCAGGGACCGCTAGCCAGAACAGCATGGACCAGGGATCGCCCTGCTGAACACCTACTCTCCCTTTAATGTGGGCATAATGCTACTCAGACAATACAGGGTGAGGGTAAAACAGTGTGGCAATACTTTATTGAACCACAAAACAGGCAGATGATACATAGAACAGTCCCAGCATAGTACCCCAGATGGTGCACATTACAGAGTCTCCCCCACCTGTGGCATGCACACAAAGAGGAGGTAACAACAAGCGTAGGAAGATAACAGTCCATTGAGTCCATACATGGTACAAGGCCAGTTGACACGAGAGTCACAACCTGGCTTACCCAAACATTCCCATGGAGCCAGGCGACCAGTGGGTCCTAATCCTGGCTTTCTCCAAACGTATCCATGGTCTTGCAATGGTCAATGGAGCAGATCTGCATTCTTCCAACCAGAGCCGAAAACCCCTAGGTTGTTTCCTGTGGAATGATAGCTCCATGTCCCTCGTGATCGTGCCAAGATATTGGCTGTAGTCCTGTCTCTGGTCCTTTGGATGTATAAGTCTTGGCAGAATCTCTGGCTGTTTTTCTCCCCAGTCTCTCTGTCTCTGAGTCTCTTTTTACAGAGGCATGTAACCTATTTTTAGATTTAACAAGTGTCCTTCAGTCCAGGATCAAGATAATAATAATAATAATAATAATAATAAATTTTATTTCTATAGTGCTGACATATTCCGCAGCACTTTACATTTCAGAGGGGACTTGTACAGACAATATACATTACAGCATAACAATAATCACATAGATCATAACAGATACCAAGAGGAATGAGGGCCCTCCCCGCAAGCTTACAATCTATGAGGAAAAAAAAGGGAGACATGAAAGGTGTGTGGTAACAGTTGCCCTGATTGTATGGACCAACCATAATGTTAAGTGTGTAACAGTACAGACACAGAGGGCTAATGGATGTATAAAGCATGTGGGAACATGATGCGGGGAACCTGGTTATGGTAACAACTTTTGGCTGTGCCACACAGGGATAGATTAGGTTAATGTGTTGAGGTGGTAGTCCAGTCTGAATAAATGAGTTTTCAGGGCACGCTTAAAATTGTGGGGATTGGGGACTAATCGTATTGACCTAAAGGGAACAATGGTGATGAGATCAAATAGCATTACTTGATTATTTAATCTATTTGCATAGTTTTTCTCTTTCTGCTTTCAAAGTCAACAAACTGATGCCATAATACAATACATAATTTGCATATTGGCAAAAATCACTAGTCATCTAAGATAAGCGCACACTCTGTTATATACAAGTCACTATTAGGGTACCGTTACACTAAGCGAGGCACCAGCGATCCTGACAATGAGATGACCTGGTAAGGATCGCTGTTGTGTCGATACATGGCCATCAAACAGGCAGACTTACCCAACGACGCAGCAATTATCCAGCGATCTGTATAACGACCTCGGCGGTCGTTGGGACCTTGTCACACAGCAGCGATTCTGACGACTCCCGCCTGCATCCATGATTTCTGAGTCGCTAACGAGGTCGCTCGTCGGTGTCAAACACAGCGATGTGCACTGGCCAGCGGGACACCAGCAATCAAAAAATGGCCCAGGACATTCGAGCATAATCAGCGACATCGCAGCGGGGGCCTGGTCGCCGCTACGTGTCACACGTAGCGAGATTGCTGGTGAGGTAGCTGTTGCGTCACAAAATCGGTGATGCTTCAGTGATCTCGCTAGCGATCTCACTATGTGAAACGGGGCCTTTACAGGCTTACACATGCAAAAGTTTAGATTACAGCATATTCTTTTTGGTTTGCTAAAAATAGTCATCTGAGTAATTAAGATATAATCCGGTTTCTTCACAATAAGTACAGCTATGACGGCCATGAAAAAATAGCATAAAAGAAACAATTTTATGTTTAGCCTCACTTTGAAGAAACACATTTTGTACACTATAAGTAATTGCATTTAGAAATTTCCTAAATGTGTGTTTTATTTCACAACCAGTCTGAGCAATTATCAAGATCTCAGATGTTTCTATTTTATGAGGCAATTACTCTAAAGGTACTTTACATAGTAAAAACTAAACCTAAATTTTAAAGTCCATGAAGCCAATTATGATGCAGCTTGGAGGAAATAACAAAACAACCAGATATGTTTTTTTATTTCCTGAAAAAGTGTTACACATTGAAACGAGCAGAAAATAAAAGAAACCATTATTTTATAATACTTCTGCCGTCCTAGTTTCTTTACAAGCTGATTGCACAGAAATGGACCACAAACTTTCCATGTTTTATTAACAAAAGAACCATGTCATAGGAAATGTCAAATTTAACAATGATAACTTTTTATCAGCAACATCACATTCAAAATTTTTCATAAAGTGTTGCAGTGTGGCATTTGGCATGGGTAGCATTCGTTTATGTGTTTTGAAGTAATTGAGCTAACAAGTTTCAACAAGGCTTGTGGGTCAGGATTGTGGAATCAATATCTTTTTTCACTTCTCCCTCTCCCACACTAATTAATGTTCTTAGATTTTGCCGCTAAGTTTTTAGCTGTGACGGTGATGGTGGTAATGTTGGGTGCATGCCAATTGCTTGGTGGCATGGTGCCACCAAGGCAATATAGTTGGTACTGTTACTGGTCACAAGGATAGTTCTGATGGTGGGCCAATCATTAGTCAGTTAGCAGACCAATTAGAGTGTTAGTTTTTTAGTCAATTAACATTCCAGGTACTCAATCTATATTCGGTAGTGTTATTTTATTTTTGACACCTATTGTATTGTTATACAACCATGGCACTGTGATTACTGGTTTGTGATTCGGGCTCAGTAGCATGCTTGAAAATTCTTCAAAGGACAAAGGAAGGAATAATTCAGCTCACCCTTTCCGTGGAAAATATCTTTGACTCCACGGACCTTGAGCACGGATTCATGTCTCTGCCTGACGCCTTGTAAATGCACTTGAAGAAAAAGGAAGAATCCAGCTCCAAGTGATAAAATCAATCTCTTTTATTCAGTTTCATTTAAAAAATTGTGCAAAGATGGTTATGAAACATGCAAATACCGGATATACCGATGAAAAAGTGCTTGTGTGAAACTGAACACATTTCGAACACATGTGTTCTTAGACTCAGTTGAAATTCTTCTGACTAACCTCTGGATGAGTTTTTGAATTAACTATTGGATTACATGACTTCTCTATTTATTCCAAAAAGCTCTTTTAAGAGCTGAAGACTGTCAAGATTACTTGTTTTTGTTTGTTAGGAGGGAATTTAGTGGGGACTGGGAGAGATTGAATAGGAGAGAGGGAGGGAGGGAAGATGGGTGAAAGACAGGCACCTGGGTGCTCTCATTATTGGAAGTACATGATGCAGCTCTCTGCTATTTTCCACTTAAAATACCTAATACCGTATATACTCGCGTATAAGCCGAGATTTTCAGCCCATTTTTTGGGGCTGAAAGTCCCCCTCTCGGCTTATAGGCGAGTCATATACACCAGGGGTCGGCGGGGGTGGGGGAGCGGGGGTGTAAGATCATACTGACCCCCCGGCATGTCTCTGGAGCCCCCTGCTTGTCCCTTTCTTCCTTCAGCGGTCACATGGTACTGCTCATTAATTGCATGAATATGTGCAAATTCATGACTTTAATGAGCGGTACCATGTGACCGCTGAAGGAAGGAAGGGAGACTGTGGGAGAAGTGGGGCTGCAGAGTTGCACCAGGAGGGGGTAAGTATATGCAATATTCACCTGTCCCTGGTCCATCACTGCTCTCTGCTGTCTGCCGCTTCCTCTGTCAGTGACATTGAGGCAGCAGAGGGCTTGGTGATGTAGTCAGTGCATGCCGCGCCCTCTGCTGCCTCACCGTCACTGACAGAGGACACGGCAGACAGCGGCGAGCAGCGATGGACAGGGGACAGGTGAATAGCTCAGGTTCCGGGTCCTGAGCCAGTGGCGACACCGGCACGTGTCCCCCATAGCGCACCGGTGTCGCCGCTGGATCAGGACCCAACCCCTGACCCCCAGCAACAAGAGGTGAGTATGTTATTTTTTATTTGAATCAGCAGCATATGGGGGCATAATCTATGGAGCATCTTATGGGGGCAGCATATGGGGGCATAATATATGGAGCATCTTATGGGGGCATAATATATGGAGCATCTTATGGGGCAGCATATGGGGGCAATAATATATAAAGCATCTTATGGGGCAGCATATGGGGGCATAATCTATGGAGCATCTTATGGAGCAGCAAATGGGGCCTATTCTCTGGAGCATCTTATGGGGGCAGCATATGGGGGCATTATCTATGGAGCAGCATATGGGGGCATAATCTATGGAGCATTTTATGGGGCCTATTCTATGGAGCATCTTATGGGGCAGCATATGAGGCATAATCTATGGCACATTTTATGGGGCCATAGCCTTTATGGAGCAGCATATGGGACATAATCTATGGAACATCTTATGGGGCCATAACCTTTATGGAGCAGTATATGGGGCATATTATTCTATGGAGCATCTTATGGGGCCATTATTAACCTTTGTGCAGCATTATATGGGGCATATTTTGCATGGAGCATCTTGTGGGGCCATCATGAACTTTATGGAGCATTATAAGGTACTCCTGATTCAATATGAATATTAAAAACATTTAACCTACTGATGTCTCAATTAATTTTACTTTTATTGGTATCTATTTTTATATTTGAAATTTACCAGTAGCTGCTGCATTTTCCACCCTAGGCTTATACGTGAGTCAATAAGTTTTCCCAGTTTTTTGTGGTAAAGTTAGGGGGGTTGGCTTATACTCGGGTTGGCTTATACACAAGTACATATGATATTTGTCTAGCAGTTGTGCAACTGGCGCAATCTGGGTAGAGATAACCATAAGTGACAATTTAACAGGGGCAATAAACTTCATTACTCCACATTTCGAGTGTGTCAGCAAGACGATTGAAAAAAATCATAATTTTCTATTGTTTAAAAAAAAATAGCATTTCTGTATCTAGCAGTTGTGCGACTGATGCAATCTGGGTAGAGCTAATCATACTGACCAATTTAACAGGAGCAATAATGTTCATTACTCTGCATTTTGAGTGTGTTAGCAAGACAACTGAAAAAAAACATAATTTTCTATTGTTTTAAAAACTAGCGTCTCTGTATCTAGCAGTTGTGCGAATGGTGCAATACGGGTAGAGATAATTGTGCATGACAATTTAGCAGGGAGTACAAGTTTCAACACTGCACAATGTGCCAAGTTTTCACAAAGTACAAAACATTAGCCACGTGGGGTATACAGTACATACATGACCACTAAGTACATGTTGCAGAAGCAGGAGGAGGAGAAGGTGATTTTATGAACAAAACAGGTTTGGGTGGTAAGGGATGATGCTAAGACACCTTCCCAAACAAAACATTTGGGCTGCTTTTACATTATGAATGGCTCCTCACCCCCTATGATTGTATTCATGGCTCTTCTGTACTGTGAGTATTTCACCTGAAACTGGACAGGGCATCTTTCTGTGCATAACAGGAGGGATGAGCTAATAAACAACTTTCTTTATTTATTGGCAATTAGATGAAGGCTGACCTCTAAAGGAGGGACCTTAAAGTCTGGAATCATGGGAATTGTAATTTCACACAACAAGACATTTGTTCTTCGGCACCGGCACTTGTAAGTATTGAACCCACTGCTAACATTGAAAAGACAGAAAATAAAAATGTGAAGGATAGAAGATTTGTCTGTAAATAATATTACTAATCCTAAGACAGTTCTTTAAGAAAGGTAAAAATGTAGAACAAGTGACTAACATCCAATAAGTCATGATTGGTTTCTTCTAGGAAGAGCAAATGTAAGAGTTTGTAATATTAGTGACGTTACATATCTACATTTTACAAATACAATAACTACTTTACATTATACTGAAATAGAGTCTGGGGAACAATTTACAAGTCTTGCAAAGGTTTCCTCGAATCAGATAACACAGCATTGGGGTGCTACAGCACAAAAGAGTATATTTTAACACCTGACTTGACATGGCTTGCATCTCCAGTTAGTTAACCTTCTGTGTCAAGTTATCAAAGTGCTGTGTTCTGAGCTACATTTGCTACACTTGTGTGCACAAGTTACGTGACAGTAATAGCAGTTGTATATGCTACTTACTCTGAGGCCCCCATACACTTTAGACTCATACTTGCCAAACCTGCAGATATCGATGTGTTTGGCCTACAGTTTAATTTGCATGGGGGTGCTAGCCAATTTATGATCGGGGAAGATTTCAGTACGGCATGTCTGATTGTGGACTTCTGATCACATCGTTCACCCAGAGATAAGCCATTGGCCATGCTATCCTACAGAGTCTTTCTCATGGAGAACATAGGAACACTCATCCCAGTGATTGTTCCTTTGTATGGGAGAGTCAGCTGAGATGGCTGTCGGCTGAAGAATAGGCCTGCAGCTCCATGCTACATTTATCCTCCCAAATCTACCCTAGCGAGCATGTGCTCAGTGAGCAGCAAACTCCTTTTTATTTATTTTTTAATCAATTCTTTTTAAATATATGCAGAACCTGGAAAATTTGAAGTTCAAAAGAGTCAGTCATCTTTAGTGTACATATTTGCGTCTACTTGAGTGTCTCCTTTCATATAAAACATAAAAACCTATACTCATTACACTGCTTACGTATCCGGCCCTTTGCTGCCTGAATGTTGCACATCATAATATAATGGGTTTCTGACATGCAGTAACCTCTGACACCTAGTCACGGTCGGAAGGGTGGGTGGGCCAAAACTACAACAGCAGAAAGAAGAGGCCCTGAAGACCAAATGGTGTGAAATAAGCAGTGCTGCCCACCAAACAGTCCTATTCTTTCAACAGTCGGTTCTTTGACCTGTTTCTTCTAGGCTAGGACTTCTGGTCATAAACAGAATATCTATGATGCCTGCATTTTACATCCAGCGCTATTTTCCAATCTTTGATGAGAATAATGTATTAACATGAAAACCGGGCTGAGTGTTATCTCTTCTTCAACTGTTGCATCTTTAGTTTTTGGATGATGTCCGGCTGAATATTTTAGATCCTAAAATTGTGTAAAAAATAATCAAAATAAGAGTGAATGTGAAAAATAGTTGTCTTTCCTGACAAAATGGCGAAAATTGCTGGTAGTTTTCAAGTGGTTACTTATGAATAATGTAATTTCTTTAACATTCCATCATTTTAATGCCAACCATATAACTATGACATAGACATACTATGCTGGGTACGTATGGCAGCAAAGGGTGCTTTTACCTTTCTTTTTATATTCTCATTATTATACATACTGCAGTTTCATGGCTAACAATTAGATTCCAAAAGTAATTCTGAACAATAAAGAGACAAATAACTGCTTTTCATTTGATGAAAAACATTCTCATAATACCAGGCTTTAAACAGTAAGATTATTTATCTCCAGAGTTACAAGCACTGAAAAGAAAGAGCTGTGTACAAACTCCATTTTCATATTGTGGTGCCATTTACGGAGGGTCATTTGTCATAAAGTGACAATGTGTAACAATAAATCACTATAGCATGATAACAGAAACAAGTTCATTCCTGTTTAAAAAACAGATAAATGTAGTTTTAGAAAAGTTTTTTTTGCATCATTTGATCAGACTTGCTGGATTTTATAATAAATTTGGAAGAAAACCAGTGGTATTTTGCAAAAAAAAAATAAAAAAAAAGATTTGTACAACTTCCAGGCGTTTTTCATCCAGCAACTTCTCTTCTAGAAATGTTGCTTCCTCGTGTCATGAATTATTTAGCCTTTTCCATTCATTTGGCAAGTCCTCATGGGTCCTTCATTGCTAAGAGCACTTTCTTTCTTTTGTGAACCTTGTTGCATTATAATTGACCCATTATTCCATTCCCGATTCAGCTAATGCATGTTGGGTTGTGAAATAGAAAATATTAATCTATTCTGTATACTGTATTTCTAGTATATTGCCAGAAAAAACTTCTTTCAAAGAAAAACACTTTAACACTAGGGTTCTGTGATGAGTTTTGGTAAAACTGAGGCAGCATGACTGAACTCAACTTTAATGTTTCTCCAATTAAATCAGCATTGATGAGTCCTCACTATCATTAGATGAAAACCTTAAAAAGAACCTGACATGTGAAAAATGCCATTATTCTTCAGATATGGCGTTAATCTGCAAGTAATACCATTCTGACACCATGCATTGGGGCACTGAGATCACTGGTGCCGGGAGAAAATTAACTTTAAACCCCTCGGCAGCATTCAGGTTTCAGTCGCCGGGGAGGCGCCGGCAAGGTTTCAGTCACTGTTCTGTGTATAGAGAGCGGTGGCTGTAATTTTGTCCTCGGTATTGACTGACAGCCAGGTCTAATGCTGATCCAGCTGTCAATCAGTGTGGGGGGCACAGTTACAGCTGCCTCTCACTATATACAGAGTGTTGATTGAAACCATTCTGTCGCCACCCCCTTGACTGAAAGCCCAACTCCCCCAAGAGGACTAACATTCATTTCCTCCTGGCAGCAGGGGTCCATGTGCCAGTTCCAGGCAATTTCAGAATTTTTTATTTATTTTATTTATTTTACTCATTTATATAGTGACATTAATTCCACAGCACTTTACAAACATTATACAAACGCATGGACCATGCACATACAGTGAACAAGTCAGTAAGACAGTGTTCACACCACCAAGAGACTGGAACACACAGAAACACAATACAACAAACGTGAAAAAATACTCTGCTGTAAAAAAAAATTTCAACAATAAACAGCAAGTGCTAGTAAAAAGATGATAGAAAAACAGGGTATTTAGTTGATACGTTTTTTACAAAAAATGTATGCAAGGCCGCTCTACCAACGTCAAGGTGTACCCATCAGAGCAGTCCTATCCAATGTATTTAAAACTTGACCATGTGAACAGTACCTATATGAGCAGGGTTCAGAGAGGTAATGTCTGATGTGGACATGCTGTGTGGGATGGCTTTATATGTGCATGGCCTACATGAGAGGGATGGAGACCTCCCAAAAGCTTGCAGAAACAAGAAACCAATAGAATACAAACGCATGGGCCATGCACATACAGTGAACAAGTCAGTAAGACAGTGTTCACACCACCAAGAGACTGGAACACAGAGAAACACAATACAACAAACGTGAAAAAATACTCCGCTGTAAAGAAAATTTCATCAATAAACAGCAAGTGCTAGTAAAAAGATGATAGCATGCGTTTGTATTCTATTGGTTTCTTGCTTCTGCAAGTTTTTGCTAACATCTTTTTACTAGCACTTGCTGTTTATTGTTGAAAAAAAATATTTTACAGCAGAGTAAAAATTACAGAAAAGGAAAATGGGCAGAAGAAAAAAATGGCCACCCTGCATTATTAGTACCTAGCATCACCCCATTTTGCAAGTATCACAGCTTGTAAATGCTTTAAGTAGCCACCAAAGAGTCTTTCAATTCTTGTTCAAGGGATTGTCATCTATTCTTCCTTGGAAATTTCTTCCAGTTCTGTGAGATTCCATGGGTCATCTTGCATGCACTGCAATTTTGAGGTCTACCACAGATTTTTAATGATGTGCAGATGAGGGGACTTTGAGGGCCATAGTAAAACCTTCAGCTTGTTTCTTTTGAGGTAGTCTATTGTGGATTTTGACGTGTTTACGATCATGCACAGTAAGGAGTAAGGGGAAGGTGGACAGTCAGCTCACCGGGAAGGTTGCAGCAGGATCAGCTGGTAGACTCAAGCAGGGGTACTGATATGCCTCTATAGCAATCCAACAAGCAGCTCTCACTGAAATTTTGCTTGGTCTTAGAGACCTCATCTTAGTGTCCACTGTTCCTGTTAACTGCCATTTCTTAATTACTTTTTGAACTGAGGAAAGGGCAAGAACCCAAGGCTGCAGTTTTTTGGCACAAGGTTAGAGGAGTCTGGGGTTTTATAATGCTGTGAAATTTGCATCACCTTATCTTGCCTAATGATGACTGTGAACAAGCCATAACCTTAACAGGCTAATTAAGGTCTGAAACCTTAATCAAAGTTATCTGTGCACACAAGTCTCAAAGGGTGCTAAAAACTTTACATTAGCCCATGTTCCTTTTCGTAATTTTTAAAATGTAAAGAAAGATAATATTTTTTGAGCCTTAAATACAAATACAATACTTTAGCCCCTTTTAAGGTCACCCCATCTCCAACTTTCTTAACTATTTACAGTAACAGTGATATTTACCCAAACTTTTACATGTCACTGTATGTTGCAATCTTCATAATATATAGCACTGTGTACTTACAATTGTTCATTTTTCCTTTCTACCCAGCTAATTCTTCTGTTCGTAAGGTCTATGACATCACATGATTATAAACTGACTAGCTGAATACTTCTAAGCATTATATAGAAGCAGGAAGTCTAATTTCCCTGTATGAGCCATAAGTCACTGCAAAAGTCCCTGGCAGAGGCTAGGCAGGAGCAGCTGGGTCAGGAGTTAGAGGGGGATGATAAAAGCAGGGACAAGATATTTCCTATTTTTACATAGAGCAGAGAAATGAGCAATTGTAAGTACACGGTGCTATATAATATGATGACTGCAATATATTAAGAGGATTAAAAACTTTAATGGGAATGCTTCTTTAATTTTCACAGATACATTTATAACATAGAAAAGTTGTAACTCAGTTCACTCTTGTTAACTCTTCCCACGGTCACTGTTTGACATATAAATACTTTTATGAACTTATGACTCTACATGCCCAATATCTCTGCATACCTTAGAAAAAGTAATTTATAAATATCACATATAATATGCTTATTAGTTCACAATAGTCCACTGAAAAGAACAAGAAAGCTGCCTGCTGAAATGGAGCTAAGACAGCCCCTCTTTCTTTGATCGATGAAAATGATGTCCTATACGTCATCCACATTCTGAGCTGCAATCGATTTTCTTCTAGATATTTGCCATTCTTAATGTCATCATTCATCACTCTCTGCTGCAACATCTATCTGTCTTTCAAAGAAATACCCCATACTTTGGATGGATGAAGCATCGCCAAGTGAGGAAGCTGATGACCTGGAAGTGACCACGGATGGTGCATGTGGAGAAGAAAGTTAATTCCTCTGCCCGATACAGGAAAAAACAAACTGCACATGTTTTGGACATATGCTTCAAGCAGAATGTGAAGGCTGTGGACAATACCATCAATATCATTTACATGAAGAGAAGCTAGTTAATTTCAGATGTGTCTTGCATGGTTCAGATTAGCTTTGCGAACTACTTTTTCAAAGGTATGATGGATATTAACAGATATCAGGTTGGAAGGTTATTTTCAAACTAAAAAGCACATGGGAAATTGTTTACTTGGGAAAACACGATGATAGTTTCCCTTTAAAAATGCTATATCATGTAATTGTTTCATTATCCTTTCAATTAAATAGCGTCAGTAGACAGTTTTACATTTGGCCTATTTTAATTCACAGTTGTAAATCATATTATGTCCAGGACGCCTCCTAAATGATATATGGAAGACAGTTTGTTAATCTTATCAATTAAAATGTAATTTACTTCAATATATCTTTGATTATACGCCTTTTTATACAAAACATGTTGCTTTTCATGCTCATTTTACAAGTGAAAATATTTTCTATTTTATTATATCTATCAAATATAATTTACTTCACATATTTCCAAAATCAACTAATCTCCTTGGGCTAAAAGATGCAGCCCATGATTCATCAAAATAATTTAGCCAGAATTTTGGCAAAAATTGCTTTAAAAATGTGTAAATTTATGGCTCAACTGGCAGATGTGCAAAATAATTGTGATTTTTGGACTTTTTTCCCACCCTCACTAGAAGTGGGCAATGCTGGGGTGGGACAGGACTGAGGTGAGGAGCTAATGCTACAGGTCACCTAATTGATGACAAGCTGTTGCATTCCCTATGCCACAATTCCTACTTCAGTAACATTTCTCTTGTGGCTCATGGAGGCACCGCCACTTGTTAGACACTCCTAATTCATGAAGAGGTATGCATCTGGCTCAAGCCTCTCATCATGACTAGTGAGAAAATCACTAGCCTTGATGAATCTGGGCCATAGGCACCAATTAATCAAGATCAGCATTGATCATTCCTATTTTGAAGAGGGGGTGTTAGCGTCAGACATGAATGATTCTCTTTAGGTGGCACTGACATGGAAATTGCAGACCACTCACATGGCTTCCATCAGGGGCCTGTTTACATGAACATACCCGAGGAGCGGGGTGAGCTTTTTGAAATCACAGGTGCTTTCCAGAAACTTTGTAACTGGGTGGTGAAAATGAAAAAGTCTATTTTTCCACTAAAATGATGATATAACCCAAATTTTTTTAGGGTGTAACAGGAGAACATAGACCATCCACAATTTGTTGCTTCATGCACGTGTCAGTACCCCACTTGTAGTCAGAAACTGATACTTGGAGATGCAGCAGGGCTCAGAAGAGAAAGTATACTGACTTCTCAAGTTCAAATTTTGCTGTAATAGATTGGAGATGCCATGTCGCATGTGAACAGCCCGTGAAGTTCCAGTACAGCAGAAACATCCACAACTGATCACATTTTGGAAACAACACCCATTGACAAATTCATGTAGGGGGCACTGAGCATTTTTAACCCATCACTGCTTCTCAGAAATTTATAACATTGAGCCATGATATAGAATAATTATGTTTTTTTGCTCTAAAATATTGCTTAAGACTTTAAAGCTCTATGGAGTTAATGACACTATATAAGTGAGTAAAATAAATAAATAAAAGTTTCATCAATTGATGACCTATCTCAATATTAGATTAGTTGAAACCTGTGCTGACAGCAACCTTAACTATTGTAATTGATGAACGCGATGAACACAGCAGCACCGTCCACTGTTTAGCAGCCACTGGAGACCACTGCAGTACATTAATTTCAATGGAAGAGAAAGCACAGTACTTGGTTGAGGCCCCTAAACAATGTACAGAGCTCTTGTGTCCCTCCTATACACTACTGAGTTCCAGCCACTACCAGAAATGTTTTCAGCTGATTAGTTGGTGTTCTGAGGGTCAGACCCCTATCAATGGCATACTGAGGACTTATCCAGTGGATCAGTTCTAAATCATTAAGTCCTGGAAAACTCCTTTAAGCAAGTTCTTTTCTTTGCAGCAATGCCATATACGTCAGAGTAAACTTCGGTTTGGGCACACTGCAGTGTTCATCCAGGTGCCAATTTGCTTTGAAAGCATGGATTTTACTGAATTAGCTTTTATGAGCCACTTTGCTTATCCAGCACCTTTCAGCTACTAGAAATATGTAGAACCTCTAATTTTCTGTTGAATGATGCCGAATATGAGTGGGAGCTTCTTTTTTTTGTGGGATAAGTTGAAGTTTTTATTGGTGACATTTCAAACTAACACTTATTGGATTGTTTTGGGGTTTTTTTATTTGTTTTTACATTTTTGAGTGGCAAAATGAGCAAAAATCAATGATTCAAGAATTGTTTTTATTTTTTATGCCATTCCTCGTGGTAAAGGTAATAAGAAAACTTTATTAATCAGGAGAGTTTGCTTGCCCCATTTATATAGGTTTTGTATGTTTTACTACTTTTGCACACTGGTCCTGGACCTGTTGAAGCGTCTGTGTACGCTGTCGTCCGTCTTTTTGCCTCATATTACCTGCCAGTCCTTTACTGTGTGACCTTTAATGGTTGAATAAAGAAACACTGCACTGCAAATCTGGGTGAGTGCCGCATCTCTTTTCTCTGTTCATAAATTTAGCATGTTTTTTCTGATGCTGAGCACCGTTACTCCCAGCAGCATTTTGCATACTGTGTGCCTGTGATTGATCCTTGACTTGTTACTGGTGGATTAGAGCCTTGGTGCCGTTCATCTGGGTTTTCTTTGAATTGAGTTTTATAGTTTTGGTTGTTCTAGATGGAGGGATACCGGTTATGACTACATTTTTGTTTAGTTTTGATGTTTTTCTGTTATTCTTTTTGCACTATATTTATTTTTTTTACAATTTTAGTAGACTTCTTTTAGGGCAGAATACCTCTGATACCTAAGACTGGTCATCTGTTGTCGTTTAATGATCCATATTTAAAGAAACTAGCTCCTGCTAACTTCTGCAAGGTAAGCTCATGTACAGTTTTATTTGTCTGCATGGGGAAAACCATCAAAGCATATACCAAGGCCAGATACCATGAAAAATACTTCATATACATTTACAACTCTTCGGTTGTTGAAAAACTACAAATTCCAGCATATCTTGAAAAATGTAGGTGACCTCAGCATTTAAAGAACCACAAGAGGTGACTTCTCTTAGGAAGTTCCTGCATTCAGTGGATTTGAACTTTTTCCTTTAAAGATATCAATAGCGTGGATAGAGTGGGAAGCATAAGTGTGAACTAATTTTTTACCAAGACAAAAGAGACTTTTATACAGTTCGGTTGTGCCAGTTTTATTGTAAACCCTGTGACACATACTCAAAATACTATATTTTCAGATAACAAGAAATGGACATTCATTGCATGTCATAGCTTTCATTTTCTCTATCTCTCATCAAAGAAGAACAAATTTCCATATTATCCAGTTAACTGAAACTTGTTGTCTCGCTCTTACCTTTGTTTGATGACCCTGTCTTGTGAAAACCTTCCATAAAAAAAGTTTGCAAAAACATTTCCCTGCAATGTATATACACTTTGCTTACTTTATGATGCATAGTGAAAATAAACCCCATAAATAATTAATAATCAAATGTTTTAAACTATACCATTGCTATTGCATCAAATACAGACAACTGGCAGGAAAGACAGGCTCTGTCTTTATGCATGAAAGTGTTTTCTGAAAAGTTGAATAACGAGTTGGGTTAATTTCTTGTAATAATATATATGACTGCAATTATCTTTCCTAAATATGAATCCAAGAGAAGGTGGGAACTCCAGGAGCCTTTTTAATTACCTTTCTGTGTACTGATCAAAGAACAGCACTTCGACCACTACCTGCAATGTCGCTTGAAGATGACAGCAAACGTCTGCATTTCTGGAGATGGGAAATCCATTATCAAATATTAACGATGTAAACATTATAGAGCTGTCATATTAGATCATGGAGAGAAGGTTCAGTTTTTGTTGTGCTGGAAATGTTCTAGAACTAGCGAAATTTACAAAGAACTAAACTTTTAAAAATGAAGAAGTATCTGGCAATGTTTGACTGAGAATAACCTGGGGTCTTAAAATTTCCAGTCAGACTGGTGTAGTCAAAAGAGTGCAATATGTGTTTTTTTTTTTTCTTTCAATTTAATCAGATGGAACCTTGAATTATTCCAAGAAAATAAAAAATCATTCCAGAAATATACTCATAATTGTTAACAAATTTGACAAACATTGGTGTTGTCAAATTGCTTGGCAGGGCCGCAGGGCATGTCTAATTGAAGAGTCAAAAATTGATGAACATTTATTGTTTTATTGTTTTGGAAATTTGTCTTTTTACATTTAACCTAATAGAGGAATTTCAGCACCTATATATTACAACTGTGTCTCTAAGTTCAGCTGTTGGGGCTGTAGATTATTATTGAAATCAGTTTCTGGAACAGGAAGAGAAGATTTGACAGCAAATTCCTGCCAACCATCTTAGTTGCGACAATTTCTCTGTTATACTATTCTTCGCCGAAATCTCAATTTTCTTGGATGTCAGTCACTGGAAGTGAGCCTTCTTCTACAAAAAATGGGTTGTACAATGAAACCATTCTAATGGTGTGCAAAAAAAAGAAATAAAAATAATAGGCATACTAAACTCACAGGAACCTTACTGCTGCCATTTTAAAGCTGCTTTGTCCCTCATGGTTCTCTATTTCCAGAGGCAGAGATGATGTTCTAGGAATATGTGACAAATGCAATCAGCCACCACTGGAAGACAACTGTATGAATCTGGACTGGCTCACCAGCTTTAGGGCCCTCACGTACCAGCTATTATAAATGTCTCTTTCAATGCATCTATAGTTGCAGGTCTGCTGCATTGAGCAAAACTCCACTGGGACAGTAAAAAAGATCACTCAGATGTGTGTACATACATACAGTTATGGCCAAAAGTATTGACACCCCTGCAATTCTGTCAGATAATACTCAGTTTCTTCCTGAAAATGATTGCAAACACAAATTCTTTGGTATTATTATCTTCATTTAATTTGTCTTAAATGAAAAAACACAAAAAGAATTGTCCTAAAGCCAAATTGGATATAATTCCACACCAAACATAAAAAAGAGGGTGGACAAAAGTATTGGCACTGTTTGAAAAATCATGTGATGCTTCTCTAATTTGTGTAATTAACAGCACCTGTAACTTACCTGTGGCACCTAACAGGTGTTGGCAATAACTAAATCACACTTGCAGCCAGTTGACATGGATTAAAGTTGACTCAACCTCTGTCCTGTGTCCTTGTGTGTACCACATTGAGCATGGAGAAAAGAAAGAAGACCAAAGAACTGTCTGAGGACTTGAGAAACCAAATTGTGTGGAAGCATGAGCAATCTCAAGGCTACAAGTCCATTTCCAAAGACCTGAATGTTCCTGTGTCTACCGTGCGCAGTGTCATTAAGAAGTTTAAAGCCCATGGCACTGTAGCTAACCTCCCTAGATGTAGACGGAAATGAAAAATTGACAAGAGATTTCAACGCAAGATTGTGCGAATGTTGGAAAAAGAACCTCGACTAACATCCAAACAAGTTCAAGCTGCCCTGCAGTCCGAGGGTACAACAGTGTCAACCCGTACTATCCGTCGGCATCTGAATGAAAAGGGACTGTATGGTAGGAGACCCAGGAAGACCCCACTTCTTACCCCGAGATACAAAAGCCAGGCTGGAGTTTGCCAAAACTTACCTGAAAATGCTAAAACGTTTTGGAAGAATGTTCTCTGGTCAGATGAGACAAAAGTAGAGCTTTTTGGGCAAAGGCATCAACATAGAGTTTACAGGAGAAAAAAAGATGCATTCAAAGAAAAGAACACGGTCCCTACAGTCAAACATGGCGGAGGTTCCCTGATGTTTTAGGGTTGCTTTGCTGCCTCTGGCACTGGACTGCTTGACCGTGTGCATGGCATTATGAAGTCTGAAGACTACCAACAAATTTTGCAGCATAATGTAGGGCCCAGTGTGAGAAAGCTGGGTCTCCCTCAGAGGTCATGGGTCTTCCAGCAGGACAATGACCCAAAACACACTTCAAAAAGCACTAGAAAATGGTTTGAGAGAAAGCACTGGAGACTTCTAAGGTGGCCAGCAATGAGTCCAGACCTGAATCCCATAGAACACCTGTGGAGAGATCTAAAAATGGCAGTTTGGAGAAGGCACCCTTCAAATATCAGGGACCTGGAGCAGTTTGCCAAAAAAGAATGGTCTAAAATTCCAGCAGAGCATTGTAAGAAACTCATTGATGGTTACCGGAAGCGGTTGGACGCAGTTATTTTGGCTAAAGGTTGTGCAAGTATTAGGCTGAGGGTGCCAATACTTTTGTCTGGCCCATTTTTGGAGTTTTGTGTGAAATGATCAATGTTTTACTTTTTGCTTCATTCTCTTTTGTGTTTTTTCATTTAAGACAAATTAAATGAAGATAAAAATACCAAAGAATTTGTGTTTGCAATCATTTTCAGGATGAAACTGAGTATTATCTGACAAAATTGCAGGGGTGTCAATACTTTTGGCCACAACTGTATATATTGTAAGGCAGCGGCTTTCATGGCATAGCTGTAATGAGGCACTTAGCCAGGTTAGTCCAACTTAAACGTCTTTATTTTGTTAACTTCTAAAACGTAATGCTCCATATGAAATCCGCTGCCGTGGGTGACTGCACCAATGTATACGTGCGCATGGGTGCGTAAATGGCTTTGCTTTCTCTGACTCTGACCTGTGTTCAGTTCAGTCTCACACGACCTGTCCTGCACTGAGCCACCTGCTCTGATGCTTGCAAACCAAAACTAGCAGATCAAAACCTTAACTGAAAGTTTAAATGGGAATCATGGATATGGGCCACTCCCAAGACCTGAAGTGGAGGGAGATATCCGTCCCACTACCATCCTGCAGATCTCACCAAAAATAAAATCCCATGTCAGGTTTTCTTAAATCTGACTTGATAAAATATCTTGAACAAGTCCACACTCTCCTTTATTTTGAACTGTAATCACAGCCTTGGCTGTAAATATAGTGCTCTCCAATGGGTGTAGTATGTTTCGATTCACATCCTGGGGGACACGTAACTACCCTCATATATGATTCCACTCACTGCCTCAATCACATACCCCCAAGTTACCATACTGGGTGCCCATTACAGAGCATCCATATTTCCTTGCACTTTTCTAGCTTCATGTTCCACCAAGAAACTAAAATTTTGCAGGGACAGAAAATTTCGGTTGGTAGCTCAAGCATTCCTCTCCTTGGTAATTCTCATCCAGACCAAGGTTGAATGGTCAGTTACTAAACAAAACTGTTGCCCAATTAAATAATAACGCAGGAACTCCAAGGTCCACTTAATGGCCAAGCACTGCTTGACTATGCTATAGTTTTTTTCTGCTGTGGTAAGTTTCCTACTTAAGTAGTGGACCTGATGTTCTTCTCCGTTCACCTCCTGTAACAGAATTGATACTAGGCCTACCTTCAAGACATCCATTTGCACAATAAAGCCTTTCTTGAAGTTGGGGCTGGTGAAGAAGGGTTGTCAGCACAACGCCAACTTCATGGACTGGAATGCTTCCTCCACCTGAGGGATACACCGAGCCATGACCGATTTCCTTCACTTTAAGAGATCAGCCAAGGGTGCCAATCTGCTGGCAAAATTAGGTATAATTCATCAGTAATACCCACTGATGTTGAGGAACGCTGTTTTGTAGTAAGAGGCCAGGGCCAGTTTTGAATGGCCTCAATTTTGTTTATTTGATGCTTGATAACACCCCTGCCAATCACGTAACCCAAGTACCAGGCTTTCTCTAGAACTATTGCATATTTTTTTGGGTTCGCCATCAAGCCCGCAGCCGGCTCTGAGAAAATTCACTACCGCTTGCACCTGGGACAAGTGGGTATGCCAGTCGGTACTAAAGATGATAATATCATCCAAATACCACAATGCATACTTCTGATGGAGGTTCTAAAACTATGTTCATGAGCCTCTGGGCCCCAATTAACCCAAAAGGCAAGATGACATAGTGATAGAAATCTTCCGATGTAATGAAGGCGGTCTTTTCTTTCACCAACTCTGTCAGAGGCACTTGCCAGTAACTTTTGGTCAGATCAAATGTCGTGAAGTACTGGACCTGCCCAAGTCTCTCAATCAGCTCATCCACCCAGGGACTTGGATAAAGGTCAAATTTTGACACCTCATTCAATTTCCAGAAATTGTTACAAAATCATAACGATCTGTCCAACTTTGTAATCTCTACAATTAGATTTGCCTACTCAGTCCTGCCCTCCTCAATAAATCCAATCTGGAGCATTTGTCTTACCTCAGCAGCGATGGCTTGCCCCCGGGCCTCCGGTACACAGTATGGTTTCAATTGCACCCTTACCTGAGGCTCGGTGACAATGTCACGGTGGATCACAGATGTACGGCCGGGCAGTTCTGAGAATACATCCGTCTTCTGCTGCACTAATTTCTGAGCCTCCCGTTGCTGCTGTTTAGAGAGAGCATCACTTATCTTTACCTTGTTCGTCTCAGGTTGGTGGCGGAGGGTCCACTGTCAATACGACCAGAATTATACATTCCTGATCTTTCCACGCCTTTAACAGATTGACATGGTATAGTTGCTCAGGTTTCCTCTTCCCAGGCTGATATACCCTGTAACTCACCTCCTCAACCTTTATCCAGATTTCAGATGGGTCTTGTCACTTGGCCTTGAGTATACTTTCTGAGGTGGGCACAAAAACTAATACCTTATCCCCTTTTTAAATTTTTTACTGTGTGATAGTTGCCAAACATAAAAAAATAATATAAATCTGCTATCACTGTAATCACACTATCAGTAAGAATAAAGCTGTCTTATCACTTATTAGAAGCTTCCACACGTGACATCATCATATCCAGAATTGTTTAAAGGCATAGTAATCTTATTGTATGTAAACTTTTGACTTTGCAGTAAGTAATAAAAATGCCTTAAAACATTCTCTCTATCTCTCATTATTCTGGCATTTGGCAAATACTGTATTTTCTGGCATATAAGACGACCTTTTAACCCCTGAAAATCTTTTTAAAAGTCGGGGTCGTCTTATACGCCAGGTGACATCTTATAGGGCGGGTGCGGACCAATCATCATATGGTGGGGGAGTGGTCAAGATGACAAAGGGAGGGGCGTCTCACAGGGAAGGTGTAAGTGGAGTATCCCCGTATTACCTCATTGTGGCAGCGGTGCTCTCTGCGGGTCTCTGTGCTGGGGGGCAGTGGGGCTCCTCTTTCAGGAGCGTGGGGGCTCTGTGCCTGGGGGGCAGCAGCGGCGGCTCTTTGTGCAGCATCAGGGCTCCGCTGGCATATCCTGAAAGCCCGAAGGCCCCAGCACCTCCATTGCTGTGATGCGGTGGTCTCTGGGAAAATGGCCACTGGGGGCGGCTCATGCTCAGATTCCGATCTCAGCTCTCTTCTTTGGTACAATTTGTTGCTATAAAAGCCTCAAGAAAACTTGTTAAAAATTTATTGGTATTATAATGCTCACCTATAGACTATATAGTGGTCTGGAGTACATTTTGTTGGTATATGACCCTCAAAAAACTTGTTGAAAATTTATCGGCATTATATTGCTCACCCATAGACTATTCCATGGTCTGGAGTACATTTCCATGGTATATAACCCTCAAAATGGCATAGCCTTTATGAGTCTAGGATACATTATGAGTCTTGGGTATATATAGTTGCTATATAAGCTTCCAAAAACGTGATACAAATTTATCGGTATCATATTGCTTGTCCACAGGGTATTATATATTCTTGAGTACATTTTGTTGCTGTAACAGCCTCAAAAAATAACTTTTCAAAAAGGTATTGGTACTTTATTGCTCATCCATAAACTTTTCCGTGGTCTGGAGTGCATTACATTGGTATATATTATGCGTCAGGTTCCTGTCGCTGCACAGCAGGAATCCTGAGCCTTGCCTTCGGCAGTCTCCCAATCCTCTCTGGCCACAGAGGAGGCTGCTCAGCAGACTCATCGATCCCGGCGCTCTGCTCAGACTAGCACTGTGGGTTTGGTTGCTGTTGCTACCTCTGGTCCAGCTATAGCAACGCTTGCTGGTCAGCAGCGAGCTACTCCAGGGACTAAGTACTCCCTTCGGTCCACTGAGCATGCCCGTGGGACGATCTCTCATTGGAGATAGGAGGTCACATGCTCGGGTCCTATTCCTGCTCTTATTGGACCATCAGGAAGGTCCCGGAAGGTCATGGCTATAAAAGCCTCTCATGGCCACCCCGCCATGCGCTATGATAGAGATGAATTCTCATGGTTATAATGGTGCGTGTGGTGATGGATGTATGAGACTGGTGAATAACTCATTATGACTCCCCTCCCTCGGTTGTGTATGAGTTAGGGTCGCAGTGTTCAAGTCAGCACTCAGTACTGGCACTGCTTAGCGCCGCAGTGCAGTCAGTTCTCTTATCCATTAGCGCCAGTGGGCACCAGTCAGCACAGACATCACTACCGCATGTGTTGCAGCATCCATCTATACGGTGCCATGCACAGATTGTGTGCTTTCCAGCACTGAGCTCAGTCTGGTTAGTGGCGACCAGAAGCGCAGACGTAGTGCAAGCTCAGAGCGGTAGATTCATGTTTTCTGCTCCCTGTGAAGATTAACAGGGCACAGCGTTCCAGGGGGAACTTTCCCTGGCTCCACAGTAGTGGTTCCGGATGCTAGCGGGTCTAGAGGGGCACTGTTCTCGTGTCTCGGCAGCAGTGTCCTGTGACCACACGCTAGCGCTCCTCTAGCCGTAGCCTGTGAGGTTTAACAGGCTCCGGCATCGGGTCTGCGGACTCTGTGTAGTAACAGAGCCCGCTTCCTATCACACTGGGTCAGTGGTTACCCGCCGGTGTCCAGCTAGCATCTTGCTATATGCTGTCTGTTGTTGTATAGCAGCAGTATTCCATCTCTGCACAGTGGACCCCGGGTCGCGATCGCACTTACCTATATCTTATATCCGCAACCCTAACAGTATATAACTCTCAAAAGTGCATAGCCTTTATGATTTTAGGAGAAACAATAGATGACAATTTGAGCAGAATGTGTATGAGGCCCTCCTTCATGTCTAATGCAGGGTGTATCTGAGTCGCTTATTTTTAGATTAATAGAGATTTTGTGGACTTATTGCGTGAACTCTATTAATCTAAATACCTTTGCGGTCACTGGTTTGACCTGTGGATCTGTGGCAGCTGACTGATGATTTTATGCACCTTTATTTCTCACATATCAGGTGAGTGTAATTGGAGTATTGATTCCAACTTGTCCATCGGATTAGACCCTATTCTGCGCTTTTCTTCTCCTACAGTGTGAATCACCCCCTTATTTTTGGCAGTTCTTGCTTCCTTCATAAATTACACTGAAATTTGCTATTTTTTAATTAAAAAAAATCAATTTTGGATTGCTTAAATTATATTTTTTTTATATCTTTAAATTTTGCCTTATATACAAGTTGTTATACAACAAAAAAGTTTCTTAACATTTTTTTCCTGTAAAATACAATTTCTCTTTGATTTTGAATGTTTTATTGTCACTCCTTTAAGTCTTTAAGTAGTGTAAAAGTGTGACACCATGGTTCTCAGCAGCGATCTCTTAAGGTACCATTACTAGTGTTGAGCATTCCGATACCGCAAGTATCGGGTATCGGCCGATACTTGCTGTATCGGAATTCCGATACCGACTTCCGATATTTTTTCAATATCGGAATTCGGCATCGGAATCGGAAGTTCAGTTGATTGACGGCCTGACGTCATCATGATGCGCGGTGTGTGCGCATCATGATGCGCCGTCATTTCGGGCCTTCCGGGGGTCTCTGCCGGCCTGCCGGGGGGCTGTGCCGGCCTGCCGGGGGGCTGTGTGGACTGCCCGGGGTCTGTACCGGCCTGCCGGGGGGCTGTGCCGGCCTGCCGGTGGTCTGTGCACCCTGTGGGGGTCTGTACCGGCCTGCCGGGGGGCTGTGCCGGCCTGCCGGTGGTCTGTGCACCCTGTGGGGGTCTGTACCGGCCTGCCGGGGGGCTGTGCCGGCCTGCCGGGGGGCTGTGCTGATGTCCGGGGGTCTGTGCAAGCATCGTCCGATGGGACTACAAGTCCCAGCGGGCGATGCCTGCTACCATGACAGTGATTGACACATTAGCCAATGATGGGACAGTAGTAGTCCCATCATCCGGCTAATGTGTTAAATGTTAAAAAAAAAAAAAAAAAAAAATACTACATACATACTACATGCATGCTACATACATACTACATGCATGCTACATACATACTACATGCTACATACATACTACATATATACTACATACATACTACATACATGCTACATACATACTACATGCTACATACATACTACATGCATGCTACATACATACTACATACATACTACATACATGCTACATACATACTGCATGCTACATACATACTACATACATACTACATACATACTACATGCATGCTACATACATACTACATATATACTACATGCATGCTACATACATACTACATGCTACATACATACTACATATATACTACATACATACTACATACATGCTACATACATACTGCATGCTACATACATACTACATACATACTACATGCATGCTACATACATACTACATGCATGCTACATACATACTACATGCATGCTACATGCATGCTACATACATACTACATGCTACATACATACCACATACATACTAAATACATACTACATACTACATATATACTACATGCATGCTACATACATACTACATGCTACATACATACCACATACATACTACATACATACTACATACATACTACATGCTACATACATACTACATATATACTACATGCATGCTACATACATACTACATGCTACATACATACCACATACATACTACATACATACTACATACATACTACATGCTACATACATACTACATATATACTACATGCATGCTACATACATACTACATGCTACATACATACCACATACATACTACATACATGCTACATATATACTACATGCATGCTACATACATACTACATATATACTACATGCATGCTACATACATACTACATGCTACATGCATGCTACATACATACTACATACATACTACATGCTACATACATACCACATATATACTACATACATACAATACATTCATACAATACATACATAGACATACAGTACATATAACATAGAGTAACATACTTACCAATACTTGTCACATTGTTCCCCGAAGCCATTGTCTTTTCCGGAATAAATATTAACATAACAAACCACAAAAATACTCACCCACGATCCGAAGCAGTCCACGAGTGTGTCCCACGACGATCTTGGGTAGAGAACTGCAGCATCAGATGATGCTGCCGTTCTCTACGGGCTGCAGGAATCCAATGACGGAAGGTAGGTATCCTTCCGCACTGTATTCCTCCGCCACTTAAAAAAAAAAAAGTCCCTAGTCTCACTTTATGCCATTGCTGCGTGGGAATTTCATGTAGTATATATGTAGTATGTATGTAGCATGTAGTATGTAGCATGCATGTAGTATATATGTAGTATGTATGTAGCATGTAGTATGTATGTAGCATGCATGTAGTATATATGTGTTATGTATGTGGTATGTATGTAGCATGCATGTAGTATGTATGTAGTATGTATGTAGTATATATGTAGTATGTATGTAGCATGTAGTATGTATGTAGCATGCATGTAGCATGCAGTATGTATGTAGCATGCATGTAGTATATATGTAGTATGTATGTAGCATGTAGTATGTAGCATGCATGTAGTATATATGTAGTATGTAGCATGTAGTATGTATGTAGCATGCATGTAGTATATATGTGTTATGTATGTAGCATGTAGCATGCATGTAGCATGCATGTAGTATGTATGTAGTATATATGTGGTATGTATGTAGCATGCAGTATGTATGTAGCATGCATGTAGTATATATGTAGTATGTATGTTGCATGTAGTATTTATGTAGTATGAATGTAGCATGTATGTAGTATGTAGTATGAATGTAGCATGTATGTAGTATGCATGTTGTATGTATGTAGCATGTAATTTTTTTTTTTTTTTTTACATTTAACACATTAGCCGGATGATGGGACTACTACTGTCCCATCATTGGCTAATGTGTCAATCACTGTCATGGTAGCAGGCATCGCCCGATGGGACTTGTAGTCCCATCGGACGATGCCTGCACAGACCCCCGGAGCCTGCACAGACCACCGGCAGGCCGGCACAGCCCCCCGGCAGGCCGGCACAGCCCCCCGGCAGGCCGGCACAGCCCCCCGGAGCCTGCACAGCCCCCCGGCAGGCTGGCACAGCCCCCCGGAGCCTGCACAGACCACCGGCAGGCCGGCACAGACCACCGGAGCCTGCACAGACCCCCTGGCAGGCCGGCACAGCCCCCCGAAAGGCCCGTACAGACCCCAGAGAGGCTGTACAAGGGCAGGAAAGGGTTTTTCTTATTCCGATACCGGAAGTCCCATAGACTTGAATGGGACTTCCGGTATCGGAATCGGCGATACCGATACTTTTTTTAAAGATCAGCCGATACCATCCGATACGATACTTTGAAGTATCGGACGGTATCGCTCAACTCTAACCATTACACTAAGCGATGCACCAGCGATTCCGACGATATGGATCGCTGGTGCATCGCTCAGTGGTCGCTAGTGAGCTGCCACACAGGCAGATCTTACCAGTGACATAGCAGCAGTCGGGGGTTGCTACTTGCCTGTCAGACGTGGCGATCCTGACGTCCTCCCACCCGCGTCCACGAGTCGCTCGTCGGCGCCACAGGAAGCCCAGCAGGAAGCGCCAGACGAGAAATGGTCAAGGACGTTCTCACGCGATCAGCGATAGCCAGCGGGGGTGCCGGTCGGAGGTAAGTATCACATGCAGCGATATCGCTAGCAATATCGCTGCTACGTCACAAAACCAGTGACGTTACAGCGATATTGCTAGCAATATCGCTATGTGTAACGGGCCCTTAAGTCAGAGATGCTTCCAGGGGTCTTCCCCATGCTGTTCTCCTTCCATTCAGCACCTATCCCATGCATTTGAATATTTTCACTGCCCATCAGACCCTACGGTCTGCTGGAAAAAAGCTTGGCTTTCCCATTTACTCCCAGTATACTCGTTTTTCGAAACAAGCACGCGAGTGTAAGGAATTGTTCGGTTCTAGCAATGAGCATTTTAATGCTCACTCATCCCTATTCACAAGCTGTAATTATTCCTTTTTAAGTAATGTCAGCATAGTACAGGGTGTGCTCCATCCAGTATTCAAGTTATAGGGTGCAGGCAGTGAAAAAGGCATAATATAATGTTTTATTCCTTCTGCATCCCAATCTGTTCCAGTCTTTTGAGTTCAGCACTGAGCAGCCAAGGCTGTATTTAGTGATTCAGCAGTAATTTCTGTTGGTATATGCAACAGTTGTGGACTTCTTTATTTGTGTGAAGGATGACTCTATGCTGATCTGACAATAGATGGCGATGTTGTGTAAAGTTTCCTTGCTTAATGTATTGTAAAAGAAAAAGTCTCTCTTGTACTTTCAGTTTTGTTACTTCTTCCTGATGCAGTGCTGAATGACTGTGCATTTTTCCTTTACCTCATGTTCTGAGAAGTAAAAGCTTGTTATCCCATATAATCTGCTATGTGAAGTTTTCTACTGCAACTGTGGGTATCCAGAAGCTGTGCAACAAGCTGTGCAACAGGATATGGGCCCAGGCACAAAAAATCCCAGGCACCAAGGATCCCAGGCACCGAGGATAACAGACAACAATTACTCCAGACACCCAGGACACCGGAACTCTCAGCAAGACCCTGGTGAATGCAGAAGAATTCTTCAATGCAATTCTTGCCAAACAAGTAAGACAAGTTAAAGATGATGAGTAGCACAGAGCTAAAACTCACAGTAGCTAAGCTGAATAATGAGAGCAATCAGTTATGGAAGTTCGAAGTAGAGATGTTATTGTCTTTGTATTTTGGCATCACTACATGCGATCTCTTCTTGCCACTCTTTAAGTGCACCGGGAAAAAGGCCTGAATCTCTAAGTGGAAAAGTGAACAGTTCGTCAGAGTATCCAAGTGTTGGATCAGTTGTCTCAATGCGCTCTGCATGGTGGAAGGAAGGAGGATCAGGGTGGGGAATATGCTGTCCAGAATCACTTCTACTGAGACTTGACCGTGTGGAAGACAGAGTGGTGGTGGAGGCAAAGTGACTGGAAGCATTATCCGCTATCCAATCAACAGCCTTTTGACACTGCTCTTGGTTCAATAGTTGTGTGCTGCTGCGGTCCCATAGTAATTATAGCAGGAAGGTCGAGCGAGAAGAGGTGGGTGTTTGTTGTGGGCCAATTTCAGCTTGCCCACGTCCTCGGCCTCGCCTTCTGCATGCATCATCACCATCACGTCCACTTCCCCATTCCTGGTCATGCGCCTTGCCCATTTAAAATGGACTACAATATTTTGCACGTTCACTAAAAATGACTGACTTTGGAGCACACTTATATGTGATCCGTGTGCGGGAAAAACACAGTTTAAAATATCTGGCCTGTAGATAATACCTTTTTTGTAAGCAAAATCGTGTCAATAACTAGACTAAGACACAGCAACAACACTTCAATTGAGCCCAAAAAATGCCCCAATTTTTTGACCACAGATAGGTGAGGCCTATTACGGAGATCTCCCACTTTTAATTATCTGACCTGGATTTTTGTAAACAGCAAAAGAGTGTGAATAAATAGGCTAAGACACATCTACAACAGATCAATTGAGACCAAAAAATGCTCCAATTTCTAGCCCACAGATAGGTGATGCCTGTGACAGAGATGCCACACTGTAAAATATGTGGCCTGTATTTTTATTTTTTTCACAGGAAAATAGTGTCCAGAACAAGGGTAACAAACAGCAAAAACAGTTGAATGGAGGCCTCATATGCCACAATTTGTAGCCTACAGATAGATGAGGCGTGTGACGGTGATAACACACTGTAAAATATGTGGCCTTTTTTTTTTTTTACAGCAAAATAGTGTCACAGTTGGAGCACCCGCCAGGGCAAGTGGGGTACTCGGTACCTGGCCGCTTTCTTAAAGGGGCAGTGTCACAGCGGTGGTGACCCAGTCAGTGGCCCTGGGCGGCCAATGAAAGGGGAGTATTTACAGGGGAATGAGAAATAAAGATTTTTTGTATAAAGTGTTTGCAACGCCACCTGTGGTATCTGATCATTAGTGACCAGCGCTGCAGTGCAGATCCTCTGGGACTGATGATGTGATGCAGCAGTGTTGGTAATGCTCTCCACAGGCAGAGCTGTTGTCCCAGGGCAGTTGTGGTTGGTTAAAGATGAAATGGTTGCTGATGGTAGATGTAGTAGTGCTGAGTGAATGTAGAGGAAAGAATTCAAAAGACACAGTGGAGTGCAGTTCCAAAGCTTTACTCACAGTTCTGGTGCACACAGATGCCCACTTCAGTACCGTGTTATTCAGGTGAGGAGCTCAGTCAACTCCCAGGCAAATGAAGTACACCTTTCCAGCACTCCCTTCAGTATGTGCCTTCCCTGGCTGTCTCCACAGTGCTGCTTTCCACTTGCCTTCCCTTCCAGTACCTCACAGTCAGTGTCCTAGGCTAGCTGCCGCAGATCCTGTCTTACAACATGACCCACTACATTTCCTTGATCCCTTTTGGCTGCCTTTCCAGAGAAGATAACTGTGGTAGTTTACTGTGGCCCCTAAAGTTGCCACAGCTGTCGGCTTACTAACTGAGTCCTGATGTCCACCCCACTAGGCTAGGGGCCGAGACCCTTTTGCAACCTGAATTCTCCCCCACCTGACGTCAGTCAGCGTGGAACGAGCCCCACGGGGAGCACTCTCCACTCATGCCTTTGGGAGAACCCCTTTTCCCACTCAGGGAACTTCCTTCCCAAGCTATTTCGTCCAGCAGCTCCTCCTAACTAGGAGCTGCTCCAGACTCTCCTTTCTCTTCCTCCCCCTAAGGGGAACTGTCCTAACTACCTACAGTTCTCCCGCTCTTACCTAAGTTCTACCCACCTCCCAACACCCTTCATGAACCAAGCTGGGGTCCTAGAGGGTGCCCTGCTGTTCTATGTGTGTGTGGGATACAGTTGTGTGAGTGTGGTCAGGTGTCTCCATCTTACCTGGATAGTGGGATACTAGACCTCTGGGTGAGGTGCAGTACCTCTGTGGTGACTGAATCCTCAGGGGTGCCACACTAACTAGGGTAGCACACAGTAAAAACAGTATATATGTAATAGGCAGCATCAGCAGACAGTAATGGAATGGACCCTCTTGATGTATGCAATGAAGTATGCCACATACATTGCCTGCCTGAATAGCAGTGATATGTGTATACCCACATACACTCCCTGCCTACCTAGCACCTCAATCTACGTACCCCGTAATTAGTGTTTAGAAGGACTGTTGATTTAGCCAGGAAGAACCACTTGCGGTGCGAAATGTGCGTTGGGGTCTGAGAGTTCAGCGAGTCACTTGACACTATATTTGTGGGGAACACCATTCAGGTAATATGCATTATTCATGGGTCTATGTGCTTGAATCTGTGTAATATACATGGGTCACTTTTTTGTCTGGACATATGCAATATGTGTGTGAATCTATGCAATAAACATGGGTAATTTTTGTCTGGATATGTGCAATATCATTAGGAGCAGGACTCCATTGAGGGGATAAGGTTAAAATGGCAGGGTGATTTGGTTTGTTTTTGCACAAATAGTCATTTTTCTGTATGGGTCTGCACGAACGCGGCACTTTTTTCTATACATGCACTTTACTTTAGGAGTACTCTCCAGTATTAGAGTGCATGAGGGTGTTTAATATTAAAAAACGCAGTAAGTGTATGAAACTTTATTGATGTGAATTGCTCATCATGTTGACCTTTCATTGAGATACATCATTTAGTGTCTAGACCTTGATTTTCCTGAATTAATTTTGTTTGTTCCTTATTTTGTCTGTACTCTTTTGTTCTTTTTGTCTGGTTTGAGGCAACAACATTTATTTATTTTTTAATTATGGAATATTTCAATAAAAATTTATTTTAAATGTTTTTTTGAGTAGACACTTCTTGGTCGTAGTGTTAGCTCAGTAGCTACATGATCAATATGTTTGATTATTCTGTGAAGTGTTGCCCTTCCTGTGTTTAGAGAAATGGGCTTGGGTAGTATGTTTATCACATACATTGCCTGCCTGACTAGCAGTGATATGTGTATACCCACATACACTCCCTGCCTACCTAGCACCTCAATCTGTTTTCCCCCATAATTAGTCTTTAGAAGGACTGTTGATTTAGCTGGATTTGAGTGTTCAATTATGATCTACCCACACTAACCTTGAAACCCCCAAAATCTGACCCTATCTGTTGTGAATTCTCTTGATCTGACTTCTGAGTCGGGGCTCCCTCTAGTGGTTGCTGCGGGTGGTGGAGCTGGCCGGGTTGACAGAAGTCTGCCACCTGACGACGATGATTGGAAATCAGGGGTTACTGACTGGGATGATATAAGTGAGCAGGCTTCCCTCAGTTGCTGCTGGTGATTGGTTTCTACCTGTGCATTTTGAGATCTGCTGTCTTCTGCCTTATCTTGCATTTTGCAGTTAAGTTGTTCATTTGTTAATCCTTTGCATCTGATCTGGTTTTGCCTCTTTCTGCTTTGCTGTGAGGGTTCAACGTGCTCCCTGCTGAGGCAGTACTGGACCCCTCTCCATACATTACAGCTTATGTCAGCTTGTTCAGTCCCCTGTTATATTAGTCTCTTTTGCTTTGCTGCCAGTTCACACCAGAATTCTGATATAGTGGGGGAGAGGTCGTGAGACCTCAGTGTTTTTTGTACATCAGATGTGTTGGATTTTTTAGGGGTTTTGCGTGATTGCAGACAGTGTCTTTCCTTTCCTATCTAGACAGTTTGGACCCCATCATTTGCTCAGTCTATTTTCTGCCTGTGTTTGTGCCTCATCTTGTCTCACCGACAATATATGTTTGGGGGCTATCTATTTCTTTGGGGTTCTACTCTGGGGCAGTTTAGATTTCACCTTTCTTGCTTTAAGCTTAGTTAGTTCTCCGGCTGTGCTGAGGCATCTAGGGCATTGTAGGTACGCCCCACGGCTACTGCTAGTTGTGTTATTAGGATTAGGGGTCTGCAATCCGCTAAGTTAAAAACCTTTCTGGTTTCCTGGTGTCCTGGCCTATTCCTGCGATCCTCCTCGGTGACCTATTCATAACAGAATCACCAGCCTAAACTGTAGACTAAAGAAGGAAAGAATTGTAAAAAAAAAAAAAAAGGTGTCCGAATTTTTTTATATATTTTTTCCTCTTTTTCTCTGGTGCCGTAGGAGGATTTTTTCTTTAATGGAGACTAGGCAATTGTCCGATCGTTTTGAGCAGCTCGCTGCTGAAGTGCGGGGAATTTTTGCCTATCTAGCTCAATCATCTGCTGTAGAACCAAAGACCCCTACTCCTGATGTGTTTTCTGGGGATCAGTCTAAATTTTTGAATTTTAAGAAAAATTGTAAACTGTTTTTCGCTTTGAAACCTAGTTCATCGAGGAGCTCGGTGCAGCAGGTTAAAATTGTCCTGTCCTTGCTGCACGGCGATCCCCAGGACTGGGCTTTTTCTCTGACACCTGGAGATCCTATTCTGGCTAATGTGGATGCATTTTTTCAAGCCCTGGGGTTGTTGTATGATGAACCTAATGCTATTGATCAAGCTGAGAAAACCTTATTGGCATTGAACCAGGGTCAGGATGCTGCCCAGTTACAGTTGTGGCCAAAAGTATTGACACCCCTGCAATTCTGTCAGATAATACTCAGTTTCTTCCTGAAAATGATTGCAAACACATTCTTTGGTATTATTATCTTCATTTAATTTGTCTTAAATGAAAAAATACAAAAAGAATTGTCCTAAAGCCAAATTGGATATAATTCCACACCAAACATAAAAAAGAGGGTGGACAAAAGTATTGACACTGTTGGAAAACTCATGTGATGCTTCTCTAATTTGTGTAATTAACAGCACCTGTAACTTACCTGTGGCACCTAATAGGTGTTGGCAATAACTAAATCACACTTGCAGCAAGTTGACATGGATTAAAGTTGACTCAACCTCTGTCCTGTGTCCTTGTGTGTAACATTGAGCATGGAGAAAAGAAAGAAGACCAAAGAACTGTCTGAGGACTTGGGAAACCAAATTGTAAGTAAGTATGAGCAATCTCAAGGCTACAAGTCCATCTCCTGAATGTTCCTGTGTCTACCGTGCGCAGTGTCATCAAGAAGTTTAAAGCCCATGGCACTGTGGCTAACCTCCCTAGATGTGGACAGAAAAGAAAAATTGACAAGAGATTTCAAGGCAAAATTGTGCGGATGTTGGATAAAGAAAATTGACTAACATCCAAACAAGTTCAAGCTGCCCTGCAGTCCGAGGGTGCAACAGTGTCAACCCGTACTATCCGTCGGCATCTGAATGAAAAGGGACTGTATGGTAGGAGACCCAGGAAGACCCCACTTCTTACCCCGATACATAAAAAAGCCAGGCTGGAGTTTGCCAAAACTTACCTGAAAAAGCCTAAAACGCTTTGGAAGAATGTTCTCTGGCCAGATGAGACAAAATACAATACAAACACCAATGAAAAGCAGTGTAACAAGTCCGATGTAAAAGATAAAATAGAAATCTTTATTATAAACAGATGAGGCACAATAGAGCTAAAAAGTGACACTACAAAAGAGGCAGTGTAAAGTGAGCCACAAATAAATACTGAATGGTAAACATATGGATATAATATCCCATTGGCAATGTGAGACAGGTACTGTGTAGGCAAAGTATTACATGGAAATGCCATCCAAATAAAGGGAACAATCCCTGGCTAAACCATCAAGAGTAAAAATGCTGCCTAGACATTGAATTAGTAGAATCACATACCTAATGGGGAATGCAGCTCAGTGTACACAGCCGTACCCCAACGCGCGTTTTGGAGAAGTTCCTTCCTCAGGGGGCGTGTGCTAAGGCCGGTATCTGCGCAATTTATAGGATAATCACGGGGCGAAATCCCTAATTATGCCCGGTGTATGTAAGACCTTCCCCCCATCCCAACATGGCAACCACCACTGGCGCTGACACACAACGGGGCCCCGTGATGTCAGACGCCAGACAGTGGGCGGAAGGGAGGAGGAGAGAGGTGACATCATCCGGCACCTGATCGCACTATGTAACGCGGCGATATATGTTTATTGTGTATTATGCTGTTTATCTTTGATTTGCCCCTTTTCAAGATGGCCGCCGCTGCAACAGTGCGGTCTGCGCATGCGTGGTTTGACGTGCCGGATGATGTCACCTCTCTCCTCCTCCCTTCCGCCCACTGTCTGGCGTCTGACATCACGGGGCCCCGTTGTGTGTCAGCACCAGCGGTGGTTGCCATGTTGGGATGGGGGGAAGGTCTTACATACACCGGGCATAATTAGGGATTTCTCCCCGTGATTATCCTATAAATTGCGCAGATACCGGCCTTAGCACACGCCCCCTGAGGAAGGAACTTCTCCGAAACGTGCGTTGTAGTGTCACTTTTTAGCTCTATTGTGCCTCATCTGCTTATAATAAAGATTTCTATTTTATCTTTTATATCGGACTTGTTACACTGCTTTTCATTGGTGTTTGTATTATATATATATACAGTGTGTCCTACACTGTCCCATGATGTGCTGGAATCTTGATGGTGGTCACCAGTACATTTAGTGTTAATATGTGGTTGACTAAGTATTCCAGCTCATTCTGCTACCATTTGTTCTCAGATGAGACAAAAGTAGAGCTTTTTGGGCAAAGGCATCAACATAGTTTACAGGAGAAAAAAAGAGGCATTCAAAGAAAAGAACACGGTCCCTACAGTCAAACATGGCGGAGGTTCCCTGATGTTTTGGGGTTGCTTTGCTGCCTCTGGCACTGGACTGCTTGACCGTGTGCATGGCATTATGAAGTCTGAAGACTACCAACAAATTTTGCAGCATAATGTAGGGCCCAGTGTGAGAAAGCTGGGTCTCCCTCAGAGGTCATGGGTCTTCCAGCAGGACAATGACCCAAAACGCACTTCAAAAAGCACTAGAAAATGGTTTGAGAGAAAGCACTGGAGACTTCTAAGGTGGCCAGCAATGAGTCCAGACCTGAATCCCATAGTACACCTGTGGAGAAATCTAAAAATGGCAGTTTGGAGAAGGCACCCTTCAAATATCAGGGACCTGGAGCAGTTTGCCAAAGAAGAATGGTCTAAAATTCCAGCAGAGCATTGTAAGAAATTCATTGATGGTTACCAGAAGCGGTTGGTCGCAGTTATTTTGGCTAAAGGTTGTGCAACCAAGTATTAGGCTGAGGGTGGCAATACTTTTGTCTGGCCCATTTTTGGAGTTTTGTGTTTTGTGTTTTGCAATGTTTTGCTTTTTGCTTCATTCTCTTTTGTGTTTTTTCATTCAAGACAAATTAAATGAAGATAATAATACCAAAGAATTTGTGTTTGCAATCATTTTCAGGAAAAAACTGAGTATTATCTGACAGAATTGCAGGGGTGTCAATACTTTTGGCCACAACTGTATATTGTCAAAAATTCCAAAAGTGGGCATCCTTACTAAATGGAATGACGATGCCCTAGCAGTTATCTTTCTGAAAGGTCTGGCAGAAACCGTAAAAGATGTTATGATGGGATTTCCTGTCCCCTCTGGTCTTAACGACTCTATGTCATTAGCCATTCAAATTGATCAACGTTTACGTGAACGTAAAACTACGCGAGAGGCGGTGCTGCCTTTTGAACAAACTTGTGAACCCATGCAATGTGATAGGGTTTTGTCTAGGGCGCAACGTCAAGAGTTTAGAAGGCGTAATAAGCTGTGCTTCTTTTGTGGGGACGCCTCTCATACTATTTCGGTCTGCCCTAAACGAGAAAAACTTTTTGCTCACTCATTTGCGGTGGGCATTGTACAGCCTAAGTTCCTTTTGGCGGTTATCTTGATCTGCTCCTTATTTACATTTTCTGCTACGGCTTTTGTAGATTCTGTAGATTCAGGAGCAGCTTTGAATCTGATGGATTTTGACTTTGCCAAATGCTGTGGTTTTCCCATGGTGCCCCTGCGGACCCCTATTCCTTTGAGGGGTATTGATGCTACCCCTTTGGCCGAGAATAAACTACAGTTTTGGACCCAGGTGATAATGCGGGTCGCCCCAGACCACCAAGAGAATTGTAAATTTTTGGTGTTGCACAATTTACATGATATTATTGTACTGGGTCTTCCTTGGTTGCAATCCCATAATCCTGTTTAGGATTGAAAATCTGTGTCTGTGGTGATTTGGGGTTGTCAATGTGTTCTTAGTGACACTCCTGTTTTCTCCACCTCTCCCCAGTCTCATGATGTTCCTGACTATTTGGCTGATTTTTCTGATGTATTTAGTGAGAGTAAGTCCACATCTTTGCATCCTCATAGGAGTTATGACTGCGCAATTGAGTTAATGCCCGGTTGTAAATTTCCCAAGGGTTGGCTTTTTAACTTATTCGTACCTGAACATGATGCTATGCTATCTTATATCAAGGAGTCATTGGAGAAGGGTCATATCAGACCATCCTCTTCACCTTTGGGTGCTGTTTTTTTTGTGGCCTAGAAAGATGGCTCATTAAGGCCATGTATTGACTATTGTTCCCTTAACAAAATCACTGTTAAATATCAGTACCCATTACCCCTGATTTCTGATTTATTTTCCAGAGTTAAAAGTGCTTGTTGGTTTACCAAACTTGACCTCAGGGGGGCTTATAATCTTATTTGCATCAAGCACGGGGATGAATGGAAGATGGCGTTTAATACTCCGGAGGCACATTTTGAGTACCTGCTCATGCCTTTTGGGCTGACTAGTGCCCCTTCCGTCCTCCAATCTTTTATGAACGATATTTTTCAGGACTTTGTGGATAAGTTTTTGATCATTTATCTGGATGATATTTTGATCTTTTCCAGTGATTGGGATTCTCATGTGGAACATGTCTGGACTGTGTTCCGGATTCTGAGGGAAAATACTCTGTATGTTAAGGAATTGAAATGTCTCTTTGGTGTACAGAGGATTTCGTTTTTGGGATTCATTTTGTCCCCGTCTGCTATTGAAATGGACCCGGCCATTTATGTTTGGGTTCAACCCACTTCTCTGAAGGCTCTCCAGAAGTTTTTGGGTTTTGCTAATTTCTACCGTAAATTTATAAGTAATTTTTCTGGTATTGTTAAACCACTGATGGATTTGACCAAAAAAGGCGTTGATGTGGTGAATTGGTCTCCAGAGGCTGTCTCGGCATTTCAGGAGCTTAAGCAGAGATTCACTTCTGCTCTGGTTCTACAGCAACCTCATGTTTTACTCCCATTTCAGGTGGAGATAGATGCTTCTGAGATTGGTGCAGGAGCCGTTTTGTCTGAAAGAGATCCGAAACCTCTAAGATGAATCCTTGTGCCTTCTTTTCTCAAAAATTTTCCCCATCTGAATGTAATTATGACATTGGGAATCGGGAATTGTTGGCCATGAAGTGGGCATTTGAAGATTGGAGACATTGGTTGGAGGGAGCTAGACATCAAGTTGTGGTCCTCACCGACCACAAGAATTTGATTTATCTTGAATCAGCCAAGTGCTTGAATCCTAGACAGGCTAGGTGGGCCTTGTTTTTCACGCATTTTAATTTTGTGATCTCCTTTCTTCCGGGCACTAAGAATGTTTAGGCGGACGCCCTTTCTAGGGGTTTCTTTGCGGATTCTCTTGATGTGACCGAACCTACTACCATTCTAAATGAGGGTGTAGTTCTTTCCGCCATCTCATCCAATTTGAGACGTGCCCTAGAGGAATTTCAGGAGGACAAACCTGAACGTTGCCCTATGGGAAAATTATATGTCCCTGACCAGTGGAGGAGAAGAGTAATGTCTGAAATTCATTGCTCCACGTTAGCTGGTCATCCAGGTATTTTTGGTACCAGAGATTTGGTGATTCGGTCTTTTGGTGGCCTGCCTTATCTCGTGATGTCAGGAATTTTGTGCAGTCCTGTGGGACTTGTTCTCGGTCCAAGCCCTGTTCTCATTCTAGTGGTTTGTTGATGCCCCTGCCGGTGCCCAGGAGGCTATGGACCCATATCTCAATGGATTTTATTTCTGATCTCCCTGTCTCTCAGAGAATGACTGTTATCTGGGTGATCTCTGATAGATTTTCTAAGATGGTCCATCTGGTACCACTCCCAAAATTGCCATCATCTTCTGAGTTGGTGCCCTTGTTTTTACAACAGGTGGTTCATTTGCACAGGATTCCTGAGAACATTGTGTCGGACAGAGGAGTCCAGTTTGTTTCCAAATTTTGGAGGGCTTTTTGTTCCAAACTGCGAATTCAATCATCTTTCTCCTCTGCATTTCATCCTCAGACCAATGGGCAGACTGAGAGAACAAACCAGACTTTGGAATCCTATCTGAGATGTTTCATATCTGCTGATCAAGATGACTGGGTCTCATTTCTGCCCTTGGCCGAATTTGCTCTGAACAATAGGGCTAGTTCTGCCACTTTGATGTCTCCTTTTTTCTGTAACTTTGGGTTCTATCCTCGATTTTCTTCGGGGCAGGTGGAAGCTTTGGCCTTCCCAAGTGTGGATTCCGTGGTAGAGAGAATGCAGCAGATTTGGGACCAAGTAGTGAATAAGTTGTCCCACTCTCAGGAAAAAGCCCAACGGTTTTCCAACCAGCATAGGACCATTGGTCCCCGGATTAAAGTGGGTGATATGGTTTGGTTGTCCTCAAAAAATATTCCTATGAAGGTTGCGTCTCCAAAATTCAAGCCAAGGTTCATTGGACCTTATAAGATTTTGGAAATCCTTAACCTCGTTTCTTTCCATTTGGCTCTTCCAGTAACGTTAATGATTCATAACGTTTTTCATAAATCTTTGTTGAAAAGGTTTGTGGAGCCAGAAGTTCCCATGGCGGCTCCCCCTGACCCTGTATTGGTCAAGGGTAATTTGGAGTATGAGGTAGAGAAGATATTGGATTCTCGTCTGGCTAGATGGAGACTCCAGTACTTGGTCAAGTGGAAAGGTTATGGCCAGGAGGATAATTCATGGGTCTCTGCTTCTGACATTCATGCCAAGAGATTGGTTCATGCTTTTCACCGGGCCCATCCTGATTGGCCTGGTGCCGTGGATGAGGGTTCTGTGACCCCTCCTCAAGGGGGGTACTGTTGTGAATTCTCTTGATCTGACCACTGAGTCGGGGCTCCCTCTTGTGGTTGCTCTGGGTGGTGGAGCTGGCCAGGTTGACAGAAGTCTGCCACCTGATGACGATTGTCACGTCCGCCATGTCTGCCATGTCTGTTTGTCTCAAGAACTCCTGGAGCGATGTGCATGCGCATGTTTTGTCTGCTGTCCTGCATGTTCGCTAGAGCTGTGTGCAGACTCACCTCATGTCTGAGCTGCAGGATCCCTGCGTTTCTGCTCTGCCTTCTGTGATCTTCTCGTCATGTCTGGAGTCCTTGATCATGTGATGTTTCTTAAGATCCTGCACTGTCTGGTTCTGCAATCATCTCGTCATGTCTAGAATCCCGGATCATGTGTTCTTCCTAGGATCCTGCACTGGTTGGTTCGGTGATCATCTCGTCATGTCTGAAACCCTGATCATGTGACGTTTCCTAAGATCCTGCACTGTCTGGTTCTGCTATCATCTCGTCATGTCTAGAATCCCGGAAGTTCTCCCCTGGTCCTGACCTGGAGGAGGAGGTGCTATGCCCTATATCAGGCCGCCTCTTCCTATGCTCAGGGCCTGATTATTGTGTTGCTTCCCTGCAAGGCTCTGGGTCTGTGGGGTTGCTCCCTCTATTCTGTGCCCTTGCACTTTGCTCTGTAGTGCGTCTCTGCACACGCTCCGTGCTCGTATTCCGCCTCTTGTCTTGTGCCATGTCTTGTGTTGTCTCTCGTGCCATGTTTGTCTTTGCCTTGCTTTGCCTTGTAGTCCTTCTGCTGTTCTTTGTCTTAGTCTGTTTTGCTATGTCTCGCCTTAGCTATGCTTTGACTTGTAGTCCTTCCTTTGTTCTCTGCCTCGCCTGTTTTGCCATGTCTTGCTTTTGCTATGCTTTGACTTGTAGTCCTCCCTGTGTTCTCTGCCTTGCTATTCCTTGCTTTGTGTTCCTCTCTATGGTCTCAGTCTTTGCTTGCTCTGCCTCGCTCTCTCCTATGGTGCTCTGTAGTGCTCCCTGGCACACGCACCATTTCTCCTCTCCTTAGTGCTCGTTTCTTTGTCTAGTCCCAAGGTCTTCCCTTGGCCCGGCTCTGGGCTTCTGCCTACGCTCCGCTGCTAGACTCTGTCCTCGCTCTGACCTGGCTCTGTTTCTGCTTGTGTTCCTTGCCTTGTTCCCTGCCTTGTACTTGCATTGAACCCCGGCGTGGGTTCCCCTTGGCCGTCTCCTGTGCCGTGGTAAGTGCCACGTGTTTGTGTACAGCCGTGTGCACTGGCCAGTGTGGCGTGCCCCCTGCGTGGCTCCTAGCACGCACCCTGCCTTGAACCCTGGCGTCGCTTCTAGCACGCACCCTGCCTTGAACCTTGGCGTGTCTCTACACGCACCCTGTCTTGTGCCTTTGCGTGTCTCAACACGCACTCTGTCTTGTACCTTGAACCTTGGCGTGTCTCTACACGCACTCTGTCTTATACCTTGTACCTTGGCGTGTCTCTACACGCACTGTCTTATTCTATGCTTTGGCGTGGCTACACACACACCCTGTCTCGTTTGCGAACCTTGGCGTGTCCCCTGCACACGCACCTCGCTTTGAACCCTGGCGTGTCCCCTACACACGCACCCTGCCTTGCACCTAGTCTTGAACCCTGGTGTGTCCCCTACACACGCACCTAGCCTTGGACCCTGGCGTGTCCCCTACACACGCACCTAGCCTTGGACCTTGGCGTGTTCCCTAAACACGCACCCTGCTTGGATATCTGTCGTGCCTCCTTGCCTGAACCCTGGTTTGCCTGCCGGATGCCCGGAACCTGCCGACCGTTGCCAGAGGTCCGGAACCAGATGACTACGGCCTGATGTCCGGAGCTGACGTCCACAGCCTGATCCCTGGACCCTGTCGGTTTGCCAGCAGTCCGGAGTCCGATGCCATCATGCCATTACCTGTGCCTAGGCGTGCCATCTGGCACGTACCATGTTATGGACCTTGGCGTGCCCACGCGCGCACCTTGCACGTTTTGCTTGTTTTCTCTGTATGTGATCTTGTGTTATTCTAATGAAGATACCTTGCACCTACGTCTAGTCTCGTCTTGCTTCCTGCTTGTCGTCAGACACTCGTCTAGTGTCCCCTGAGCCGGCCGTCTGGTCCCAGCAGTCGTGGTGGCTCACCCCCTTGGTCTTGCCCCTGACACTCCCTGTATAGGGGGTGGATTTTCACAAGGTCAGCTCGCCCTCGGTGGGTGGGTGCCACGACCCAGAGGGTCCACTCAAAAAATGGGCTCAGCAGGAGCTGAGTCCGTCACAGTTAATCAGGCCATGGACTCCGCTGGTACCTCGGCTACCCGTCTGATGACCCGTCTGTTATAGAATCTGATCTGCTCTGTCTCCTGGACTCTCCTGAATATGGCGGTACCCCGGCCACTCTTCTGATGTAAATCAGACCTGGCCCTTGACCTCTGGACTCATTTGGAAATGATGGCAGCCAGAGTAAGAAGACTTGCTTGTCTAACCGCAGTCCTCCCCACTGGATCTTCATGTCTCGTTAGCGGCTCCTGTGTCTTGACCGGTGCAGGTGTCCGTTTCAGATGTCGGATCAACATTGTTGGAGTGGTTTGTACTAAACTCTGGTTTCTGCCGAAGAAAATTTTTTTTTTTTTTCTTCTTTCCAGCCCCGGTGAGAGGGGGCTTAAAGAGGGGGGTACTGTCACGTCCGCCATGTCTGCCATGTCTGTTTGTCTCAAGAACTCCTGGAGCGATGTGCATGCGCATGTTTTGTCTGCTGTCCTGCATGTTCGCTAGAGCTGTGTGCAGACTCACCTCATGTCTGAGCTGCAGGATCCCTGCGTTTCTGCTCTGCCTTCTGTGATCTTCTCGTCATGTCTGGAGTCCTTGATCATGTGATGTTTCTTAAGATCCTGCACTGTCTGGTTCTGCAATCATCTCGTCATGTCTAGAATCCCGGATCATGTGTTCTTCCTAGGATCCTGCACTGGTTGGTTCGGTGATCATCTCGTCATGTCTGAAACCCTGATCATGTGACGTTTCCTAAGATCCTGCACTGTCTGGTTCTGCTATCATCTCGTCATGTCTAGAATCCCGGAAGTTCTCCCCTGGTCCTGACCTGGAGGAGGAGGTGCTATGCCCTATATCAGGCCGCCTCTTCCTATGCTCAGGGCCTGATTATTGTGTTGCTTCCCTGCAAGGCTCTGGGTCTGTGGGGTTGCTCCCTCTATTCTGTGCCCTTGCACTTTGCTCTGTAGTGCGTCTCTGCACACGCTCCGTGCTCGTATTCCGCCTCTTGTCTTGTGCCATGTCTTGTGTTGTCTCTCGTGCCATGTTTGTCTTTGCCTTGCTTTGCCTTGTAGTCCTTCTGCTGTTCTTTGTCTTAGTCTGTTTTGCTATGTCTCGCCTTAGCTATGCTTTGACTTGTAGTCCTTCCTTTGTTCTCTGCCTCGCCTGTTTTGCCATGTCTTGCTTTTGCTATGCTTTGACTTGTAGTCCTCCCTGTGTTCTCTGCCTTGCTATTCCTTGCTTTGTGTTCCTCTCTATGGTCTCAGTCTTTGCTTGCTCTGCCTCGCTCTCTCCTATGGTGCTCTGTAGTGCTCCCTGGCACACGCACCATTTCTCCTCTCCTTAGTGCTCGTTTCTTTGTCTAGTCCCAAGGTCTTCCCTTGGCCCGGCTCTGGGCTTCTGCCTACGCTCCGCTGCTAGACTCTGTCCTCGCTCTGACCTGGCTCTGTTTCTGCTTGTGTTCCTTGCCTTGTTCCCTGCCTTGTACTTGCATTGAACCCCGGCGTGGGTTCCCCTTGGCCGTCTCCTGTGCCGTGGTAAGTGCCACGTGTTTGTGTACAGCCGTGTGCACTGGCCAGTGTGGCGTGCCCCCTGCGTGGCTCCTAGCACGCACCCTGCCTTGAACCCTGGCGTCGCTTCTAGCACGCACCCTGCCTTGAACCTTGGCGTGTCTCTACACGCACCCTGTCTTGTGCCTTTGCGTGTCTCAACATGCACTCTGTCTTGTGCCTTGAACCTTGGCGTGTCTCTACACGCACTCTGTCTTATACCTTGTACCTTGGCGTGTCTCTACACGCACTGTCTTATTCTATGCTTTGGCGTGGCTACACACACACACCCTGTCTCGTTTGCGAACCTTGGCGTGTCCCCTGCACACGCACCTCGCTTTGAACCCTGGCGTGTCCCCTACACACGCACCCTGCCTTGCACCTAGTCTTGAACCCTGGTGTGTCCCCTACACAGGCACCTAGCCTTGGACCCTGGCGTGTCCCCTACACACGCACCTAGCCTTGGACCTTGGCGTGTTCCCTAAACACGCACCCTGCTTGGATATCTGTCGTGCCTCCTTGCCTGAACCCTGGTTTGCCTGCCGGATGCCCGGAACCTGCCGACCGTTGCCAGAGGTCCGGAACCAGATGACTACGGCCTGATGTCCGGAGCTGACGTCCGCAGCCTGATCCCTGGACCCTGTCGGTTTGCCAGCAGTCCGGAGTCCGATGCCATAATGCCATTACCTGTGCCTAGGCGTGCCATCTGGCACGTACCATGTTATGGACCTTGGCGTGCCCACGCGCGCACCTTGCACGTTTTGCTTGTTTTCTCTGTATGTGATCTTGTGTTATTCTAATGAAGATACCTTGCACCTACGTCTAGTCTCGTCTTGCTTCCTGCTTGTCGTCAGACACTCGTCTAGTGTCCCCTGAGCCGGCCGTCTGGTCCCAGCAGTCGTGGTGGCTCACCCCCTTGGTCTTGCCCCTGACACTCCCTGTATAGGGGGTGGATTTTCACAAGGTCAGCTCGCCCTCGGTGGGTGGGTGCCACGACCCAGAGGGTCCACTCAAAAAATGGGCTCAGCAGGAGCTGAGTCCGTCACAACGATGATTGGAAATCAGGGGTTACTGTCTGGGAGGATATAAGTGTGCAGGCTTCCCTCAGTTGCTGCTGGTGATTGCTTTCTACCTGTGCATTTTGAGATCTGCTGTCTCCTGCCTGATCCTGCATTTTTCAGTTAAGTTGTTCATTTGCTAATCCTTTGCATCTAATCTGGTTTTGCCTCTTTCTGCTTTTCTGTGAGGGTTCAGCGTGCTCCCTGCTGGGGCAGTGCTGGACTCCTCTCCATATGTTACACCTTGTGTCAGCTTGTTCAGTCCCCTGTTATATTATTCTCTTTTGCTTTGCTGTCAGGTCACACTAGAATGCTGATATAGTGGGGGAGAGGTTGTGAGACCTCAGTGTTTTTTGTACATCAGACGTGTTGGATTTTTTAGGGTTTTTGCGTGATTGCAGACAGTGTCTTTCCTTTTCTATCCTATCTAGACTGTTGTGAGTTCATTTTTCCCTTCACCATTGAGGTCTGATGAACTCCCTCCTCTAGTGAAGGAAGGTAGTGAGACTGATTACCAAACACCTGGGCAGCTAGATGATGACTGGGTGGCTGGAATTGAGGACTGGATATAAGGCTGCCGACGCCCTTCTTCCTGGCTGGTGATTTTCCTGCTGAATTCTTGGAGACCAGTCTGATTCCTGCTTCTCAAAGCTAAGTTTTTCTGCTCTGCTTTGTACTCTTCAGTTTTGTTTTTGTTTTGCCTTGTTTTTTGGGAGTTCTGCTATCCCCGGCCGGGGGTGAGCTGAATTCCATTTTTGTCTCTGATCTTTTGATCTTTTGCTCTGTCTTCAGAATATACCTGAGTGCTGATATAGTCTTTTGAAGCCTAGCGACTTCAGGGCCTGTTTTTCCTATCAGTCGGTTGGCTCATTTTGATAGGGTTTTTGCGGATGGCAGACAGCAGCTTTCCTATCCTGTCCTATGTAGTTAGCTTGGGCCCCATCATTTGCTCAACCTATCTTTCTATCTGTGTTAGTGTTTTCATCTTGCTTCACCGTCATTATATGTTGGGGGCTGCCTATTGCTTTGGGGTCTGCTCTGGGGCAGTTTAGTTTTTCCCCTTTCTGTCTTTAGGCTATGTAGTTCTCCGGCTGTCATTGAGGGGTCTAGGGCACCGTAGGAACCCCCCACGGCTACTGCTAGTTGTTGTGGATAGGTTCAGGGGACTGCAATCCGATAGCTGCCAACCTCTCTGGTTTTTCTGGACTTAGCTGGTATTTTGTTTTTTCCTCCTTTGGTGACTCATCATAACAGAATCACCAGCCATACCGCAGATCCTAGGGTACTCAATAGCAGGAGAGAATTGTAAAAAGAAAAAAAAAAAAAAAAGTGTCAGAATTTTTTTTTTTTTTTGTGTGTGCATATTTTTTCCTCTATATCTCTGAGGCTGTAGGGGGAATTTTTCTCTCAATGGAGATGAAGCAATTGTCTGATCGTGTGGAGCAGCTCGCTGCTGAAGTGCGGGGAATTTCCGCCTATCTTGCTCATTCACATGCTGCTGAACTAAAGATTCCTGCTCCTGATGTGTTTTTTGGGGATCGGTCTAAATTCTTGAATTTCAAGAATAATTGTAAATTATTTTTTGCCTTGAAGCCTAACTCGTCGGGGAACTCTGCGCAGCAGGTTAAAATTGTCATCTCTTTGCTGCGCGGCGATTCCCAGGATTGGGCGTTTTCTTTGAAACCTGATGATCCTATTCTGAATAATGTGAACGCATTTTTTCAAGCCTTGGGGTTGTTGTATGATGAACCTAATGCTATTGATCAGGCTGAAAAGACCCTGTTGGCATTAAGCCAGGATCAGGATTCGGCAGAGTTGTACTGTCAAAAATTCCGAAAGTGGGCGGTCCTTACTACCTGGAATGATGGTGCCTTGGCAGCCCTCTTTCAGAAGGGTTTGTCAGAAACTGTAAAAGATACTGTGGTGGGATTTTCTGTTCCCTCTGGTCTTGACGATTCTATGTCATTAGCCATTCAGGTGGATCGGCGTTTACGTGAACGCAAAACTACACGAGAGATGTTGCCACCTGTTGAACAAATGTCTGAACTTATGCAATGTGATAGAGTTTTGTCTAGGGCGCAACGTCAGGAGTTCAGAAGGCTTAATAAGCTGTGTTTTTTTTGTGGAGATGCCTCGCATATTATTTCTGTCTGCCCTAAACGAGAGAAACGTTGTGCACACACGTTTTCTGTGGGTGGTGTTCAACCTAAGTTTCTTCTGGCAATTACTCTGATCTGCTCCCTGTCCACATTTTCCGCCAAGGCTTTTGTGGATTCAGGAGCAGCTCTGAACCTGATGGACTTGGATTTTGCTAAACGTTGTGGATTTCCTATGACACCTCTGCGGACGCCTATCCCTTTGAGGGGTATTGATGCTACTCCTTTGGTGAAGAATAAACCTCAGTTTTGGACCCAGGTGGTAATGCGGGTCGCCCCAGACCATCAAGAAAATTGCATATTTTTGGTGTTGCATAATTTGCATGATACCATTGTTCTGGGGTTTCCCTGGTTGCAAATCCATAATCCAGTTCTAGATTGGAAATCTTTGTCTGTGGTGAGTTGGGGTTGTCGGTGTGCCCTTAGTGATGCTCCTGTTTTCTCCACCTCTCCCCAGTCACATGATGTTCCTGACTATTTGGCTGACTTTTATGATGTATTTAGTGAGAATGAGTGCGTCTTTGCCTCCTCATAGGAGTTATGACTGTGCAATTGAGCTGAACCCGGGGTGTAAATTCCCCAAGGGTTGGCTTTTCAATTTATCTGTACCCGAGCACGAGGCTATGCGATCCTATATTAAGGAGGCATTGGAGAAGGGTCATATTAGACCATCCTCTTCACCCTTAGGTGCTGTTTTTTTTTTCGTGGCTAAAAAGGATGGTTCATTAAGGCCTTGTATTGACTATCGTGCCCTCAACAAAATTACTGTTAAATATCAGTATCCGTTACAGCTGATTTCTGATCTATTCTCCAGAGTTAAAGGTGCTTGCTGGTTTACCAAGCTTGACCTCAGGGGGGCGTATAACCTTATTCGCATTAAGCATGGGGATGAATGGAAGACGGCGTTTAATACTCCGGAGGGACATTTTGAGTACCTGGTGATGCCTTTTGGGCTCACTAATGCCCCTTCTGTCTTCCAGTGTTTCATGAATGATATATTCCGAGACTTTGTGGATAAATTTTTCATTATCTATCTGGATGATATTTTGATCTTCTCCAAGAATTGGGACTCTCATGTGGAACATGTTCGGACTGTGTTCCGGATTTTGAGGGAGAATTCCCTGTATGTCAAGGGATCGAAATGCCTTTTTGGGGTACAGAGGATTTCATTTTTGGGATTTATTTTGTCTCCGTCAACTATTGAAATGGACCCGGCCAAGGTACAGGCCATTTATGATTGGGTTCAGCCCACTTCTTTGAAGGCCCTCCAGAAGTTTTTGGGTTTTGCTAATTTTTCTGGTATTGCCAAGCCATTGACGGATTTGACTAGGAAAGGTGCTGATGTGCTGAATTGGTCTCCGGAGGCTGTTTCTTCCTTTCAGGAGCTGAAGCGAAGATTCACTTCTGCTCCGGTTTTGCGGCAACCTGATGTCTCACTCCCGTTTCAGGTGGAGGTGGACGCTTCTGAGATTGGTGCAGGAGCGGTGTTGTCCCAAAAAGATCCTGTGACATCTAAAATTAATCCTTGTGCTTTCTTTTCCCGAAAGTTCTCCCCATCCGAACGTAACTATGATGTGGGGAATCGGGAACTGTTGGCCAAGAAATGGGCATTTGAGGAGTGGAGACATTGGTTGGAGGGAGCCAAACACCAAGTCGTGGTCCTTACTGACCACAAGAATTTGATTTACCTGGAGTCGGCCAAGCGCTTGAATCCTAGACAGGCTAGGTGGGCCTTGGTTTTCACACGTTTTGATTTTGTGGTCTCTTTTCTTCCGGGCACTAAGAATGTCAAGGCAGACGCCCTCTGTAGGAGTTTCCTTGCTGATTCTCCTGTTGTGACTAAGCCTGCTACCATCTTAGGCGAGGGGGTAGTTCTTTCTGCCATCTCGCCCGATTTGAGACGTGCTCTGGAAGAGTTTCAGGAGGACAAACCTGAGCGTTGTCCCAGTGGAAAGTTGTATGTTCCTGACCAGTGGAGGAAGAGAGTGATGTCTGAAGTTCATTGCTCTGCATTGGCTGGTCACCCAGGTATTTTTGGTACTAGAGATCTGGTGAGTCGGTCTTTTTGGTGGCCCGCCTTGTCTCGTGATGTCAGGAATTTTGTGCAGTCCTGTGGGACTTGCTCCCGGTCTAAACCTTGTTCTCGCTCTAGTGGCTTGTTGATGCCTTTGCCAGTGCCCAGGAGGCCATGGACCCATATTTCAATGGATTTTATCGCTGATATGCCTGTCTCTCAGAGAATGACTGTTATTTGGGTGATTTGTGATAGATTCTCTAAGATGGTCCATCTTGTACCACTCCCTAAGTTGCCATCTTCCTCTGAGTTGGTGCCCTTGTTTTTGCAACAGGTGGTTCGCTTGCACGGGATTCCTGAGAACATTGTATCTGACAGAGGAGTTCAGTTTGTGTCTAGATTTTGGAGGACTTTCTGTTCCAAGCTGGGAATTCAGTTGTCCTTCTCCTCTGCGTTTCACCCTCAGACCAATGGAGTCGTATTTGAGATGTTTTATTTCTGCCGATCTGGATGATTGGGTTTCATTTTTGCCCTTGGCTGAATTTGCTTTAAATAATAGAGCTAGTTCTGCCACTTTGATGTCACCTTTTTTTTGTAACTTTGGTTTTCACCCTCGATTTTCTTCAGGGCAGGTGGAGCCTTCTGCCTGCCCAGGTGTTGACACTGTGGTGGAGAGAATGCACCAGATCTGGGACCAAGTAATGGATAAGTTGTCTCTCTCCCAGGAAAAGGCCCAGCGGTTTTCCAACCGGCGTAGGACCGTTGGTCCCCAGTTTAAGGTGGGTGATATGGTTTGGTTGTCATCAAAAAATATCGCTATGAAGGTGGCTTCTCCTAAGTTTAAGCCTAGATTTAATGGACCTTACAAGATTTTGGAGATTATTAATCCGGTCTCTTTTCGGTTGGCTCTTCCTGTCACATTTAAAATTCATAATGTGTTTTATAAGTCCTTGTTGAAGAGGTATGTTGAACCAGTAGTTCCTGTGGTGGCACCTCCTGACCCTATATTGGTTGAAGGTAACATGGAATATGAGGTAGAGAAGATACTGGATTCCTGTCTGGCTAGACGGAGACTCCAGTATTTGGTTAAGTGGAAGGGTTATGGTCAGGAGGATAATTCCTGGGTCTCTGCCTCTGATATTCATGCCGAAAGATTGGTGCGTGCCTTTCATCGGGCTCACCCGGATCGCCCTGGTGGCATGGATGAGGGTTCGGTGACCCCTCCACAAGGGGGAGGTACTGTTGTGAGTTCATTTTTTGTGGAGCCAGGTTTGTGGAGCCAGAAGTTCCCATGGCGGCGCCCCCTGACCCTGTATTGGTCAAGGGTAATTTGGAGTATAAGGTAGAGAAGATATTGGATTCTCGTCTGGCTAGATGGAGACTCCAGTACTTGGTCAAGTGGAAAGGTTATGGCCAGGAGGATAATTCATGGGTCTCTGCTTCTGACATTCATGCCGAGAGATTGGTTCATGCTTTTCACCGGGCCCATCCTGATTGGCCTGGTGCTGTGGATGAGGGTTCTGTGACCCCTCCTCAAGGGGGGTACTGTTGTGAATTCTCTTGATCTGACCACTGAGTCGGGGCTCCCTCTGGTGGTTGCTCCGGGTGGTGGAGCTGGCCAGGTTGACAGAAGTCTGCCACCTGACGACGATGATTGGAAATCAGGGGTTACTGACTGGGAGGATATAAGTGAGCAGGCTTCCCTCAGTTGCTGCTGGTGATTGCTTTCTACCTGTGCATTTTGAGATCTGCTGTCTCCTGCCTGATCCTGCATTTTTCAGTTAAGTTGTTCATTTGCTAATCCTTTGCATCTAATCTGGTTTTGCCTCTTTCTGCTTTGCTGTGAGGGTTCAGCGTGCTCCCTGCTGGGGCAGTGCTGGACTCCTCTCCATATGTTACACCTTGTGTCAGCTTGTTCAGTCCCCTGTTATATTAGTCTCTTTTGCTTTGCTGCCAGGTCACTCTAGAATGCTGATATAGTGGGGGAGAGGTTGTGAGACCTCAGTGTTTTTTGTACATCAGACGTGTTGGATTTTTTAGGGTTTTTGCGTGATTGCAGACAGTGTCTTTCCTATTCTATCCTATCTAGACTGTTGTGAGTTCATTTTTCCCTTCACCATTGAGGTCTGATGAACTCCATCCTCTAGTGAAGGAAGGTAGTGAGACTGATTACCAAACACCTGGGCAGCTAGATGATGACTGGGTGGCTGGAATTGAGCTACGTTTTTCTGCTCTGCTTTGTACTCTTCAGTTTTGTTTTTGTTTTGCCTTGTTTTTTGGGAGTTCTGCTATCCCCGGCCAGGGGTGAGCTGAATTCCATTTTTGTCTCTGATCTTTTGATCTTTTGCTCTGTCTTCAGAATATACCTGAGTGCTGATATAGTCTTTTGAAGCCTAGCGACTTCAGGGCCTGTTTTTCCTATCAGTCGGTTGGCTCATTTTGATAGGGTTTTTGCGGATGGCAGACAGCAGCTTTCCTATCCTGTCCTATGTAGTTAGCTTGGGCCCCATCATTTGCTCAACCTATCTTTCTATCTGTGTTAGTGTTTTCATCTTGCTTCACCGTCATTATATGTTGGGGGCTGCCTATTGCTTTGGGGTCTGCTCTGGGGCAGTTTAGTTTTTCCCCTTTCTGTCTTTAGGCTATGTAGTTCTCTGGCTGTGATCGAAGGGTCTAGGGCACCGTAGGAACCCCCAACGGCTACTGCTAGTTGTTGTGGATAGGTTCAGGGGACTGCAATCCGATAGCTGCCAACCTCTCTGGTTTCTCTGGACTTAGCTGGTATTTTGTTTTTTCCTCCTTTGGTGACTCATCATAACACTAGACAGTTTGGGCCCCATCATTTGCTCAGTCTATTTTCTGCCTGTGTTTGTGCCTCATCTTGTCTCACCGACAATATATGTTTGGGGGCTATCTATTTCTTTGGGGTTCTACTCCAGGGCAGTTTAGATTTCACCTTTTTTGCTCTTTCTTGCTTTAAGCTTAGTTAGTTCTCCGGCTGTGCCGTGGCGTCTAGGGCATCGTAGGTACGCCCCATGGCTACTGCTAGTTGTGTTGTTAGGATTAGGGGTCTGCAATCCGCTAAGTTACTAACCTTTCTGGTTTCCTGGTGGCCTAGCCTATTCCTGCCATCCTCCTCGGTGACCTATTCATAACACCTATCTCAGCAGCAATCCTCCCTACACTATATGATTCCAGAGCTGAATGTGAAGAGCAGGGCGGCGCCAGGTGTGATATAGACCTGATGACGCTGTGCTGCCAGCCAATCACTTTAATGCCACAACCAACATGGCTGCGGCTTTACTGTGCATGGCACACAATCCATGCATGTTCACTGGCACTCTAAAGAGCACCGAACATGCAGGGCAGGGACCCGAGCTTCCGCCGAGCAAACCCGCCGAGCATCGCGAGTACCGAGCATTACAGAGTATGCTCGGTCATCACTTATGTCGAAGCATCGGTCCAACATAGGGACTAATTGGAAAGGAATGTATATTGCATAGTATAGGTTTCTTGCAGTGGCCCTCTAGGTAGGAAAGTTCAGCCAGCTATGCTTTCCTATACAGTTATACAAACAGTTTGCAAACCTGTCAAATGAGGACAGAAAGAACACACATTCTGCCATCATCTGAGGGAACGGTCGACTATGCTGATGTTACAGAATACTTCATAAACAGCTGCCAACGTATACTCTAGGCTCAGTGCACAGATGCAGTATGCGACTAGCCTAAAACTGTCTTACTCATGCTGAATGGACTATTTTGAATTCAATAAGTTTTGTTTTTATGTGTTTCTGAATAAAAAAACTAATGTGTTAATGTGTCTAGAATTACTGAATGAATGTATGTGTTTACCTAACAAGTAAATTGAATAATCAGTGAGCAAATTGTTATTTCCTGACTATAAGGCCAGTGTCACACTAGAGAGGAATACGGATAAGTGAGAAGCGTTAAAAAAACGCATTGCACACAAACCAATGATTCTCTATGGGGTAGCTCCCATCAGCCGTATTTTTGTCGCGTATTTTATACAGTCCATGGCAATTGCAGCATGTTGCGATTGTCAGCGTACTATGACCGTATTACACCAATGCAAGTCTATGGGTGCACAAAAAATACGCATTACACACGGACCACACGTGTGACTTGCGAGAAATACGCAGGACTTCTCCTGGTGACAGGAAATGTTCCAAGCAATTTCAGGAAGCTTAGACATGCTATTTAGCTCAAAAAGCGCTCCAGACATCCAGGAAGTACGCCTCCACGGAGTACATGGCACCCTACCTGAATCTGAAAGTGGAGATGCTAATTGTTCTTGTGCAGGATCGCCCGGAATTATGGGACCAACTGGATGCACATTATGCCGACCGGGCAAGAAAGGCGGCTGCATGGAGATGCATATGTCGCCAAATGTTCCCTGATTTTGGTGATCGGCCACGTGAGGAGCAGCAGCACATAAGTAAGTGCCCATAAATTATTTATGTCAAATTACCTGCCATCAAAAAATTATTTTACAAGTAGGCCCCCCACATCCTGTGCTTCTGATATTGGGCTCTTGTGGCTTGTATATTATTTTTGGACCCACTGTTTCACTCTGAGAGAATTTTACCCTGTCCCCAAGCTCCTCATAATGCCTAGCAAAAACAGTTTAAAGAGTTGCTACTTGCCACATGAGCTACTGTGACCCGGTGCATCTGGCCTGGTTGCACCAATGCTATATGCCACCCTTGGTAGAACTCACACCCTAGTAGTCCACATGACTTTGATACTAGTTAAAAAACTTGTTTTAGGCAAATTGTAATTTTTCATTCTTTTATGTCAAATTGCAGTCGAAGATGTGATGAGATGCTGGTGCAGCATCCGTGACCAGTATCGCCGTGAGCGCCAGCAGCGGGCAAGAAGTGGTTCTGCGGCCCCCACAAAGTGGAAATATATTTATTTCGATCGCCTCTCGTTCCTCACTCCAATTATGGATCTCAGACCGTAAGTATACCAAAAACACCACATGACACAAATGCTTTATAGGGCCCGATACAAATTTTCCTTTTTCTACATTTTATATTTACTCACAAAACTCAGTCTAACCTCACTGAAAGGGAGACAGGACCTGATTCAGAGGCCATCCTGGATCCTGTAGGTGGAAGGGTTGAGGTGTCTGGCCCATTTTGTGACCTTCCAAGGAGCCAGGCCCAAGTGTCTTCTCCTGCTCAATCTGACCCTGCCCTAGAACCTGGCCCGCCACCAGAAACACCACCACCAGGAACAGAGCCACTACAAGGACCGTCAGCTGCAGCCCCACCCGACATCCAGGATGAACAGGGCAACAGCAGCAGCCCAACTGTTCGGCTAGAGGGCTCCCCCTAGCCTGCTGTGCCATACCGGCGAGGTAGATGAAGGCACTATATCCCTGCCACTGATACCAGGACCAATGTGAATACAGGGGACCAAAATTATCTTACCAGAGTTGCCACTGATGATGGGGAAGAGGAGTACTCACGCAGCCTTGCCCATTATCTTCATTCCCTTCCCTGTGAGGTGCGGCTACTTGTGCGAGGATCCATTCAGATCCTAATTGATGCAAGCACACCCCCCAATACGCCTTATGAGTTGTTGGAGTTTCTGGAGAGGTGGCAGCTGTTACCCAGGAATCTCAAGCGTCTTAACCCACACCCCCAAGTGCTTGCTCAATTAGGGTCTGAGGATCCTCCTACATGTGGGCCTACACCTCACACCCTTCCCCCCCTACCCAACATTGGCAACATCATTCCCAAATGTCAGGGTATACTCCAGCACACCAATATGACCACTTGTTCCCAGCTAATGTTGGAGGCTGGTCCCAATCTGGTTGAGGACGACATGGCCATTTTGGTGGTTTAAACTCACGGCCCTACCAGCCCCAACAGGAGAGTCGTCTCCAATATCATAGTGCCCAGTATCCACCTCAAACCCATGAGCCGGCCCACTACCTCCATCATGGGCAAGAGTATGCCCCCACACAGGCTGAGGGACAAGTTGGCAAAACTAGCCATCAAGCAACACAGGCTGGGCTGCCACCTTCTCCCCCCCTACATACTACAATTTATAAGTTTGTGTGTTTTTTTGTGGTTAATGCTGTATTGTAACATTTTATCTTTTTTTTGTTCTAAGGCCAATTATGGCCATTTTGCTAAATAACATATGGCTCAAATATGGTTTCACAAGTGTCATGATCATGCGCAACTGGACACACCGCCTCCAGCAGGGCAAATTTATATGACACACATGACTCTGGATACACCGCCTCCAGCAGGGTGAATTTAAATAATAGCACGTGTAGCCGGATACACCACCGCCAGCAGGCAAATTTCAGTGGTACACGTATGTCTGGATACACCGCCTCCAGGAGGACGAATTTCAGAATAAAGGGGAAACCAGGGAAACAATTACAATGGTGGCCCTGTGATAGGGAACGGGGACGTGGAGACCTCCTGCACTCCCCTGAGTCAGTGTCTCTACACTCCTAATGATTCCTAGGCCAGTTCCGCACCGGGCGCCGATCAGGATACCTAATATCCCTAGCTCGCCCTGCACCTAGCCCTTTCTAGTGAAGTGGATGGTGCAGACACTAATCCCACCACTGCACTAACACACTCATAAGGAAAAGAGACAAACAGGGAACACCACTTAGCTTTGCTCTGTTGCTAATGCTCCCAGCAACAAAGTCCAACACCTGAGTGCATCTTCCTCCGACCGTGTCCAACACCTGATTGCAGCATTACAGCAACAGCGTCCAGCACCTGAGTGCTGCCTTGGAGCAACAGAGTCCAGCACCTGAGTGCAACTGTCCAGCAACAGAGTCCAGCACCTGCGTGCAACTGTCCAGCAACTGTCCAGCAACAGAGTCCAGCACCTGAATGCAGCTTTACAGCAACAGAGTCCAGCAACTGAGTGCAGCTCTACACCATAGCTGCCACTCCACCAAGCTTTGCAGGAACTCCTCACTGACACCATAGCTGCCACTCCAGGACTCTGACTGAGCTGCCCGGGACTCTCTCTCCTCCAGCTCCTTCCTTCACCCAGGATGGTTGGAAAAGGCCAATAATATCACCAACAGTGAGTGAGCACAACTGACACACCTTTATTGAGCAATCTCATCTGTTAGTGATTCCCGTGCAATAACAGTAACCACCACCGGGGGCAAGCTAGAACTAAAAACACTAGTACAATGACCATAACGGCCACCGGGGCAAAAACCAACCTTAAGCACACAGCTTAAGGAAAAAAAAAAGGTTACTTCTACATTTATCTGTCAGATCCAACCTGGATCATGACAACAAGGCCTTGAAAAAAAGGATACATAAAAAGTTTTAACTTTCAGTTGTTGTTGTCTTTATCAATGATGCACTTACATCACGACATGCTGCCATATGCTTACTCAGTGATTTAGAAACAGAGAAAACACATAAGGGGTTGTAATATATATAGTTTCCCAAAGGTCTGTCTGCAGAACCTGCAGGGCACAAATCAGATTAGCTAAAGCTGAAAATGAACTGAGGCTTGCAAGAGATGTCAAAAGCAATAATAAAGGATTTTGGGGATATATCAAAAGTAAAAGAAAAGTCAAAGATGCTATAGGATTTTTACAGGATGAAAATGATGAAATGGTAAGACAGGATGTTGAGAAGGCTGAACTTTTAAATTCCTATTTTGCATCTGTTTTCTCTCAGAAAGGAAATGCAACATCAACTGTTATTCACTGTCCTATTAAGGGAATAGAAGAATCCAGGATATCTATAAACAGAAAGATAGTGAGGAAACACTTAGCTAACCTAAATGAATTCAAGTCTCCAGGTCCAGATGAATTACACCCCAGAGTACTGAAGGAGATAGCAGAAGAAATTTTTGAACCCCTCTCCATAATCTTTGAAAATTCTTGGAGAACAGGAGAAGTGCCAGAAGACTGGAGAAGAGCAAATGTTGTTCCTATCTTCAAAAAGGGGAAGAAGGTGGACCCAGGCAACTATAGGCCGGTGAGTCTGACTTCTATACCAGGAAAGATCTTTGAACAAATTATTAAACAACATGTATGTCAATACCTGGATAAGAATGAAGTGATTAAACAGAGTCAGCATGGGTTTCTAACTAATAAGTCATGTCAGACTAACTTAATTTCCTTCTATGACGGTATCACTGATTGGGTGGATCAAGGAAATGCTGTAGATATAGTATATCTTGACTTCAGCAAAGCATTTGACAAAGTCTCTCATACAATCCTTATTGAAAAAATGACTAAGTATGGAATGGACAAGGCAACTGTTAGGTGGATTCATAACTGGCTTAGTGATCGGACCCAAAGAGTGGTCGTAAATGGCTGCACATCCAGTTGGAAGAATGTCTCAAGTGGGGTACCACAGGGCTCTGTCCTGGGCCCTGTATTGTTCAACATCTTTATCAACGATTTAGATGAAGGAATTGAGGGTAAACTGATTAAATTTGCTGATGACACAAAGCTAGGAGGGATAGCTAATACTAGAGAAGAGAGAGAGAGGATTCAAAAAGATTTAAATAAACTGGAGAAGTGGGCAGCAACTAACAGAATGGTTTTTAACAGGGAGAAATGCAAAGTACTACATCTGGGCAATAAAAATGAAAAAGCATATATAGAATGGGAGGAATAGGGCTAAGTGACAGCACATGTGAAAAAGACTTGGGTATACTAATAGATCACAGACTGAATATGAGTCAACAGTGTGATGCAGCAGCAAAAAAGGCAAATGCAATTCTAGGATGTATTAACAGAAGCATACAGTCTAGATCACGTGAAGTCATTATTTCCCTCTACTCCTCTTTGGTCAGACCTCATCTAGAATATTGTGTCCAGTTTTGGGCACCACATTTTAAAAAAGACATCAACAAACTGGAGCAAGTTCAGAAAAGAGCGACCAGAATGGTGACCGGTCTGCAAACCCTGTCTTATGAGGAAAGGTTGCAGGATTTGGGAATGTTTAGTTTGCAAAAGAGAAGACTGAGAGGAGACTTAATAGCTGTCTACAAATATCTAAAGGGCTGTCACATTGTAGAAGGATCAACTTTATTCTCATTTGCACAAGGAAAGACTAGAAGCAATGGGATGAAACTGAATGGGAAGAGACACAGATTAGATATTAGAAAAAACTTTTTGACAGTTAGAGTGATCAATGAGTGGAACAGGCTGCCACGAGAAGTGGTGAGTTCTCCTTCAATGGAAGTCTTCAAACAGAGGCTGGACAGACATCTGACTGGGATGATTTAGCGAATCCTGCTTTGAGCAGGGGGTTGGACCAGATGGCCCAGGAGGTCCCTTCCAACTCTACGATTCTATGATTCTATGATTCTATGAGGTCAAAAGAAAAAATTACAACATAGACACAGCATGCTCTTGCCAAGAAGTTTCCCCCTCAGGTGACAAAAAGTAATTTGTGACAATATCACGCACTTTGAGCCCAGAGAGTGGTCTATGTTGAGGGTTGATAGGTGGTCTCGCCCTATGTACATTGTCTGACCCACGCACAATACCAGCAGAGGAGGAACAATCATGTATCCTGGTGAAGTTATGAAGAATGCCACATGCTTTAATTACTTCATTTACATTTTGTTCACTCAGCTGAATGGCAGACTGTGGGACCCGCCATTTGGCCCAGAGAATGCCAAAGGAACATTCCACCAGTCGCCGAGCACGTGATAGGCGCAAGTTAAAAATTCTGCACCAGTGGTCCAGGTTGCGCCGGGGATATGGCCTCATGACATTGCGCGTTAACTGAAATGCCTCATCTGCCACAAGGACATAAGGGACTGATTCTTGAGTGGAGCCTAGTAGCTGGCGTGGTGATGGTAGATCCAACTGGTTGGTGCGTAGCCGCCGACCCATAATGAAAGCATTGAAGACTCTAGAGTCTCCCGTCCTTCCATGGGCCCCAATGTCAACAATTATAAACTTGTATTGAGAGTTGGCCAAAGACAACAATACAACAGAAAAGTATTGTTTATAATTGAAGAATTGGGAGCCAGAGTTCGGCAGCTTACGCACCCGGATATGTTTGCCATCAAGGGCCCCAATACAATTAGGAAACTGGCATTCTTCCTCAAAGTCCCTTGATATCCTCAACCAGTCTTCCATCCTGGGCTGGGGCATGATGAGTTGATGTAGTCTTGACTAGAGTTGAGCGACTTTGGTCGGATCGGGTTTCGTGAAACCCGAATGAAACAAAATAAGTTTCAGGAGTTTCGTCCGACTTTTATTTCCCATTGACTTGCATTGGGGTCGGGTTTCGGACGAAACTCCGACTTTGTTTTGCTCTAGTCGGACGAGTTTCATCTGAAACTTATTTTGTTTCATTCGGGTTTCACGAAACCCGATCCGACCAAAGTCGCTCAACTCTAGTCTTGACCATATTTGACTACATGTTGACCTGACTATGCCATAAATGGTAGATCTTCCAATGAGAAACTCATGGTGGAGGGCGGCATAAGACAGGCCAGTGGACAGGAAACTGAAGAACAACAGAAATGGAACATTTTAGAATGCACAAAATAACAAAACACCAGGTACATACATAACAAACTTGTTAGTGATTCATATCTACTAACACACATATATTTGGTCGCACAATCACTACGTGATATTCAGTACATATTACACATAACATTCTGGTGTGTAAGTTTATATATATCTGGAATAAGATGAGGGCATTAAACTTATTAAAAAAAAAAACATACTTTGGGCAACACATCATGAACATAGAGAATGTGGTTGTGTAGTACATACCGTAATGGGAGTAGAAGTCGCTCCTCTGCAGATATAGCTTTGCGCATCCTTGTGTCCTAAAAGGTTATCCCAGGGTGCACTGCCTCCAAGAGTAGATCAAATGTTGCAAGGCTCATGCGACAGTATTAGTAAAATTTTTCCGGATGATCCCGTAGAGAAGAATAGAGGCGGTGAAAATGACCTCTTGTGAGTCGTTGCCTCAAAAGTGGATGGACCCACATGCGTCTCCTCCTCCTCGGATCCACAATCACTGGGTATGGCTGGCCAAAGCGGCGGGACACAACCCAGTTGAAGAGAACACGATCAGTTGGGGTGAACTGAAGTGTGTCTGACATGTTTGCTACCAACCACCAATACACCAACACAAGCAAAGCACCAAAATGGACAGATTGGAGGCTGCCACCTGATGTTGGGGCAATAAATAGGGTTGGTGCTGATGATTTAAATTATGTGCAGGCCTCAAAACCGTTAAATGTCCATTTTGCAAGGTTGCGAGAAAAAAATGCTATATGGATCACATACGGATTACATACGATTGCTTACATGAGAAAAATACGCAGCCACACCCTGACAACGGATGACACAAGGAGCACTATTTAGGGAGCATTTATGCGTATTACGGCCGTTCAATACGGTCCGTCTTTTTCTACGTTGTGTGTGACTCCAGCCTTAGTCTGCAGATTCTTCTCTAGAACATGGGCATTTTTGATTACAGGAAAACATTAGTGTTAGGTTGTTCAAGTAAAGAAATTCATGCGCCATATAGTTTGTATTACTTTCCTGGTCCTGTGTTGTTTGCAATTTATATTCATAAAATAGCTTGTTATCGCTTGCTTGCTTTAAGATTAAAGACTTTTCAGTTATATGATGTGTCTTTGTTGTTCAATGCAGTTGGTCTTGGGTGTAGATGTTTGTCAGAACAAAAGGTAACAAAGTACCAAATAAGCATAACACAAGAATAAGGTACAGTAATAAAATAAAAGACCCTACAGACAATTTACAATAAGAAAGCCCATTTACAACATTCTAAGGCTGGTTTCACACTTGCGTTTTTTTGCGCTAAAAAACGCATGCGTTTTTTTCCTATATTTTGCATGGGATGCGCTTATGTGCGCATACACATGCGTTTGTATGCGTTTTTCCGCGCATGCGTTTTTTTGCGGTATGCGCTCGGGCGCACAAAATGCATCCTGTTGCATTTTTTGGGCGCCCGACTTGCCTCAAAAAAACGCATGCGCGCAATGCGTTTTTTTACAGCAAGACACCCATTATAAGTCTATGGGTGCGCATATGTGCGCATTGGCATGCTTATGTATGCGTTTTTTTGCACATGCGTTTTTTTAACCATTAGTTAGACAATGGAATTTAGGGGTTTGGGTTAGAGTTAGGGTTAGTTAAGGGGGGTTAGGGTTAGGGTTAGCTAGGGTTTAGGGTTAGGGTTAGGGTTTGGGTTGGGTTAGTAGGGTTTGGTTAAGGGTTAGGGTTAGTATGGTTTGGTTAAGGGTTAGGGTTAGGGTTAGGGTCAGGGTTAGGGTTAGGATCAGGGTTAGGGTATGGTTTGGTTAAGGGTTAGGGTTAGGGTCAGGGTTAGGGTCAGGGTTAGGGTCAGTAAAGTCATGGTTTGGGTTAGTGTGAGGGGCCACCTAATGTTGGATAAAACGTAAACGCGGTAAAAACGCACTAAAAACGCATACAAACGCATAAAAACGCTGCGTTTTTTTCATGCATGCTCATAAAAATGCTTGAAAAAAACCCAGCATTTGTATGCGTTTGTATGCGTTTTTTTAATACGTTTTTTTGCGGGAAAAACACGCTGCAAAAAAAAGCAAGTGTGAAAGTAGCCTAATAGATTGGTGAGAAATGAATTTCATCTACTGAAAGGTCTTCATGCCCTTACATTCCTTTATTTTTTATGTTAAGTTAATTACAGAGGTCTTTATTCGGTTGTCGATATTTGAGGACAATTTTTTGCATATATATACAGCTATGGCAAAAATTAAAAGACCACCACATCAAAACCCTGTCATGGGCAGCCCATTCTCCAGACCTGAACCCCACTGAAAACCTCTGGAATGTAATCAAGAGGATGATGGATAGTCACAAGCCATCAAACAAAGACGAACTACTTAATTTTTGCACCAAAAGCAGTGTGAAAGACTGGTGGCAAGCATGCCAAGACGCATAAAAGCGGTTTTTAAAAATCATGGTTATTCTACAAAATATTGATTTCAGAACTCTTCCTGAGTTAAAAAATTAGTAATGTTTGTTGCTAAATGATTATGAACATGTTTTCTTTGCGTTATTTAAGGTCTGAAAGCTGGGGTTTTTTTTAATTTTGACCATTTTTCTTTGTCAGAAAAATAATACAAAGTTTATTGCTTGGAAATTCGGAGACATGTTGTCAGAAGTTTATAGACAAAAAGAACAATTTACATTTTACTCAAAAATATACCTTAAAAAGAAAAATCAGACAAACTGAACATTTGAAAGAGGTCTCTTAATTTTTGCCAGAGCTGTATATATGTACATTTTGGGGCACTTCCTTTCTACATGCTTGAACATGTTTTTTTGCTCCACAATGGAGTCTTGCGTGGTGACAGTGTAAACAAGTTATGGCGGTTGAGTGCATTGCTTATTGTTTTCTTTGAAACAATTGTACCTGCTGATATCAAGTCTTTCTGTAGCTCTTCACAGCTGGTCATTGGCTCTTGGACAATTATTTTGATTTTTTTTTCACTCCTTGCAAAGGTCTTAAGGCAGCTCTTGGATTTTACCCATCATGATATGTTTCTTATGTGGTACCTTGGTAATGAGACACCTTTTTATAGGCCATCATTTGAATCAGCTGTTATTTTTCACTACGTGGCAGGATTGTTTTCTAATTACTGATAGATTACAGCTGGTGCCATGAATTTCCATGGATTTTTGCACCTTTCTTTCTTCATGTGTTCAGTACTGTTTCCTTGTGTCATTTATCAAAATTACACATAACTTAATTTATGGCCATCTGTGGTTTGATTTATTTGCCTATGTGGATTAAATGGGTTGTTACTGACATCTGGAGAGAATTTCATGTCCATAGCACCTTTAGAAATATATATACTTAGGGAACTGGTGATGGATTCAGTACTGTATTCACCCGCTGTATATTGCATGATTTCCATTGTTATGATCCAAGCAGCCTTTTTGTTGATACTGTATCTCTAGTGATTTTCTTTACCTTTAATTATAAATGATGAACCACCTGTCAACCAACATTAGATAAAGTCACAGGAATACTTATGAATCAACTCTTACATGTCAACAAACAGGTCATTCTCATACCTGACATTTGTCTCCAGCATAACAGAAGACCTAGAAATGCAGGTGCCTCTGCTGTAGCCATAATATGTCACCATCAAATTCTATGTTATAATTTTATGGTGCATGCTTTAACAATTAATCATATTGACATTTTTAGGGAAGAAGCCCTGTGAGGTATTTGTCAGTTAATATACGTCAGTGTTGATATTTGCTGAAAAATGCCAAATTCTTAGTACCGTGCTGCATGGTGACCCACACAAGGTATTTTATAGCTACTAATGAAAAAGGATTAGAGTAGCTAAGGTGTAAAAGCAAACTAGAGAGTAGAGCTGAGCGGATCAATCCGCGTAGCATCGAATTTGAGTCAAATTTACTGAAATCAGCAGTTTTCATACAATTTCAAACACTCTGCGATTCGATTTGCGAGGGTCGGCACACGCAAAAAAAAAGAAAAAGAAAAGCTGGTTCCATTTAAAAAACTGCACATTCAATCAGTGAGGCTATTATATTCAGCACAGAACATAGCGGCAGCTTAGGAATGCCATTTTATGCCTGTACTGTGTAGTTATAAGAGCTCAGAGAACACAGCATAGGGCTAAAAGACCTATTGTGTTTGTGGTGTGCTGTTCTGCAACAAATGTACATAGATGAGATGTGTCTGAGGGATATAAGTGAAATGGGGAAGAGGGGGGTAGTCGTGGCTGAGAGTGGCAATACCGGCACAGCCTGGCCCTCCGTCACATAAACACATTGTCTCTTCTGTGGTGCACTTGGTGGTCCACTTACTTGTACATCAGGGACCACCTTGGTCTGCTGGGGTTTCTTTCCTTTAAGTACCACGTAATGACAGGCAGAGTCCAAATCCATTTTCAACAAAACAAGTTTACTCAGCTCTTCCAGTTTAAGCACAGAAATAGCACAAGATTCTTCACAAAATATCATCATTCCATTCCCTGTACTGTCCTTCACTTCTCCAAGAATATCACAGGGTCGTACCATCGCCTTTGGGACCACAGCTTTCTGACTGGTCAGCCTAACCCGCTTCAGGAGTTTCCTGTCCATTTTGCTCTGAACATTTAGGGTTGTTCCCACTGCATTAGCGGCTACCATGTTCCTCCACCACGGTGTGCCTGTCAGCCCATAGGGCCTGGACAGCTGGGCTTCCAGCTTGAACATTACAGGACACAACTGTCATGTTCTGGCTCCCAGCCCTTACTAACTAACTCCAGGAAGCTCCCTAACTTACTCTCAGTGGGCCCCTTCTAACTAATTTAATCCTATTCGCCTAACCTACTCCTATCTTAGGGTACCGTCACATTTAGCGATGCACCAGCGATCCCGACCACGATACGACCCGGTCAGGATCGCTGATGCATCGCTAAATGGTCGCTAGTGAGCTGCCAAACAGACAGATGTCACCAGCGATGCAGCAGCGGTCGGCGGTCGTTACTTACCTGTCAGACGCGGCAATGAAGACGTCCTCCCGCCCACGTCCACGCGTCGCTCGTTGGCGCCAGCAGGAAGCCCAGCAGGAAGCGGCCGACGAGAGACGGCCAAGGACGTTCTCGCGCGATCAGCGATAGACAGCGGGGGAGCCGGTCGGAGGTAAGTATCACACATAGCGATATCGCTAACAATATCACTGCTGCGTCACAAAATCGGTGACGCTTAAGCGACATCGCTAGCGATCTCGCTTAGTGTGACGGGGCCTTTTACTCTATTGTGCCCCCTAGTGGGCTAAAACTATATCCTACGCTTTCCCTAAATCTATACAATACAAGAGTACATATATATACATTTACAGGGCATTACACAATATAATGACATACACTATAAGACATATGAGGTATATCAATTATACAAAGCCATAAGGACGTGTGCAAGGTGAGCAAGGCATAAACAAGCCCCCGTACCCCCTTACATAAGCAGGGATCTCTGTACAAGCAATGGTTACTCACTACTACAACTTGTAAGTTGTTTATTGATGATACCTTGACAAATGATAATGTTGGGATGTCAGGGAAGATGAAGGGATAAGGATGAGGTAGAAGATGGGGGTTGCAGGATAGTGGTAACAGGAGAAACCTCTCTCCAGCTCTAATGCACATTTTCTGCCAAGATGGCACTGACTAGAAAGAAAAGATGTGAGCAGAAGCGGGTTGGGCTGGGGAGAAGGGAGGCCAATGCCCCCTGACCCTCTCCCCTATCAGCTGTACAGTGCCAGCCAGCTGCCTGCTGCGTGATGTGAATATACCAGACATGATCATGCACAGCAAACTGCACCGTCTCTGCTGTACTGTGATTTGGCTGGGCCAGCACACTGACATTTGCAGGCACAATGCCGTATCACAGCACAGCAGACACGGCCCTGGATGAACAGGGGTCCACTCGACACCAGTACGGTATGCCCTCTCTTTAAATACTCACCTCTCCTGGTTCCTGCAGCTTTTGTATCTTCTGACTCTGTGACATTTCAGGGCTGAGGGCACTATGATGTCACTACAGCGTGCCCTCTTTCTTGAGCACTGCAGAGTGAGAAGGCACTGAGGAGAGGAGACCAGAAATGTGGAGAAGGAAAGTGGAGCATTTGATTTTTTTTTAATGTATGCAGCATTGTATGGGGCCCATTATACTGTATGGATCATTATATGAGGCAATTATATACTGTATGGAGCAATATATGGGGCCATTACACACTGTATGGAGCTTTAAATGGGGCCATTATACTGTATACTGCATCACAGTAGGAGCTCCAGCATTTGACTGAGATTAATAGGATAACCAACATGGCAGCAACACGCAGAAACCCATCAGCAATTTATGGAGACATTATATACTGTATGAAGCAATATATGGGGCCGCTATATACTATATGGATTGATGCATAGTGCAGTGAGGAAAAAAAGCCGCCACTCTGTTGACACAATGGAAGGCCCTGAATCGCAGGCAAGAGCCATTTGTGACCACTCTGTGCCAATGAAGAATGGTGCCGGGCACAACAGACAGGTACAGTGCTGTGCAAATTAATTGGGAAAATGCATTTTTTTACGTAAAATCGTAAGTTGGTTACCAGTCAGTGATTCAAACCAGTTTTAACTGCTTTGAACAGGTGTGAGTGCCTGTTCAAATCACTTAAAACTGGTTTGAATCACTGACTGGTAACCAACTTACGATTTTTACTTAAAAAAATGCTTTGTCCCAATTAATTTGCACAGCACTGTAGATATCAACTACTGTCGATCAATCAGAATTACAATGACACTCCTGCCCATTCAACAGAGCAGACAGGAAAAGAAGCCACTGCTCTGCTGATGTGACTGAAGCCTGTGAATCGCAGGAAGTAGCCATCTCTGACTGTTATGTGTCGCACAACAGGCAGGTAGGTAGCAACTATATGCTGGCTAGTGCTTAGGCACAATATGTCTCTCTTTTTTAAGTCCCGAATATTCCCTTTTAGTTTTTTAAACTCCTTGTCAGTCACTGACAGCAACAATTAGTGCAGTGCACTTAGTGCATGTACTCATCAGCTCCCATCAGCCCATCTGTTAGGCCTCTTTCACACATCAGGTTTTCGCCGTCAGGCGCGATCCGGCGCTTTTGACAGAAACCGGATCCGGCAAAATGCAATGCCGGATCCGGTTTCCCCACCATTGACTTGCATTTGCGCCGGATCGCGCCGTATGGCCATGCGTTTCATCCGGTTTTCGCCGGATCCGGCAATGTGTCGCAATCCGGCGTCTGGAAAAAACGGCTACTGTAACGTTTTTTGTCTCTGGCGAAAAAGCCGGACACGCCGGATCCGGCACGTCCGGCTTTTTCACACAATGAAAGCCTATGAGCGCCGCAATGCGCCTGATCCGGCGAAGGCCGGATCCGGTTTTTTTGGTCTGAGCATGCTCAGTAGCTCTGCCCACAAGACATATATAAAAGCAAGACAGTGGGACCCACAGCCACACCCAACATGCCACCCAAGAAAGCAACCAAGCGAAGCAGGAGAAGGCAGGAGACTACTGCAGCACCATCAGCACCACCACCACCCCAAATGGAGCAGCAAATGGAACATGCTGAGGAGGGGAGGCCAGCAGCAGATGAGAGACGGTAATTATCAAATCCCCCGTTCCTCCAAACTAGGGCTATTGAATATCAAGATATTCATTGGCCCTTTGTTTCTCTTTATTCAACAGCCGCCCAATAGATGCAGCAGCAGCAGCAGCAGCAATGGCAGCAGCTGGAACACCACCCACAGGCATGGAGTGTGGCCACCAGGAAGACAGCACATCATCTTCTGGGAGCCCTCCCTCGCATCGTCAGCGTTTGACGGTAAGTTTTTATTTCCAAAATCCATCATCTCTGTAATATATGTCTATTCATTCTATTCATTGCCTTTTATTTCAAAACAGGATTCACAAGATGAAGAGGAGCTCCCAGAAGAAGAAGGAAGGGGTGGACAGACACCTGGAGTGGGCTCACAATTGGTAAGTTTTTTGCATCAAACGCAGAAACACAACATCACACTACACACAACACATAGAAAACAATGTTCTGCAGACCACACACAGCAAACAAATGCCTACATCCAAAGACATAACATTTTTTGTTTTCTTCTCTAGTCTTCCCAATCTGGTGCTCGGCCAAGAGGTCCTCGCAGTGCCTCCCAGGGTCGTCGGTGACAGCAACGCGGCGGTCACCAGCGTGTAAGTATAAATATTTTTGCTTTGTTTTTTTGCACTTTTTATTTCATTTCTTTTGTGGAGGCTAATTATGTTATTTTTGTCTTTTTCTTTAACAGCCTTCACAGCGTGCTCCCAACTCTGACGGTGAGGATGGAGGACTCGATGTGGACCACCTCATCGATCTCGTCAGAGAAAGGGAGCCGCTCTGGAATATGACTGACCGCCGCCACGCTGACCTTATCGTTACCCGACGACTCTGGGAGGAAATCTGTTCGCTCCTTGTGGGCCGCTGGGAGGACCTCGATGTTCGGGCCCAGATTAAAGAGCGTAAGTATATACAGTACCGGTTGCTTGATGTAAACCAGTGTTTCCCGAACTCCAGTCCTCGTGGTCCCCACGGATCATGTGTTCAGGATTTCTATTTACTATGGAAATCCTGAAAACATGACCCCTGGGGACCATGAGGACTGGAGTTTGGGAAACACTGATGTTGTATACTAACCACTTTGTCCTTTCTCGTTTCAGGGAACAGAATTGTGAATCGGTGGCGGTCTGTGAGGGATCGTTTCAAGAAGGAGTTCAATAAAGAGATGCGGGCCCCGAGTGGATCTGGAGGACGCAGGAGCAAGTACAAGTACGCAGAAGCCCTGTCGTTCCTCCGGGAAACAATGGTCACTAGAAGGTAAATATTACACACCACATGTGAAAAAAAATGTTAGATGTAAATTTTTTTTTTCAGCCAGGGCCATACCATGTCAGTATTTTAATTGTTTTTTTTTTTTCTCTTTATTCCACAGCACGGTGAGCAGCACTCGGGAGCCTGCACGATTGGACCCTTCTGAGGCGATCCCTGAGGAGACCGGCACCGAGGGACACTTCGACCGCCCCGGTACATCTGCACCTTCCCAGCCTTCCCACACATTCGACCCATCTGTCCCATCGACCAGCACAGGAGCATCGTGGCCGCCTACATTACATGAAGCTGCTGGTGAGGAGATCGCTTTCCCTTTACCCCACCCTTCTGCCCCTGCCACCTCTAGTACACCTGCGGGTACTGGGCGGCAGCGGCAGAGGGGTCAGGAAAAGACTTATGCGCCAGAGTTCTTGCATCTGAATGCATCTTTCCAGAACTGTCTAAAAGTCTTGTCAGAGCAAATCTACGCAGGCTATCAGCAGATCAACTCCAGCATTCTGGAGGTGAAGACACTTCTGCAAACCATGCATTCAGAAGCAAGATCTTCGCCAAACCACACCTTTTTCAGGTCTGTTGTGGAGCGCATGGAAACGCTCTCTCCTGCCCAGCAGATGCATGTAATGCATTCATGCCACGCTGCTCTCCAGCAAGTTACCTCCCAACCTCCTCCCACCACAGTAGTTCCTCCACCTGCACCCCCTCCAGCCACTTTCCATCCTCCCCCTCCTATTACATCTACACCCCCTCCAGCCACTTTCCATCCTCCCCCTCCTATTACATCTACACCCCCTCCAGCCACTTTCCATCCTCCCCCTCCTATTACATACCATCCACCTCCCCAGCACCATCCACCTCCCCAGCACCAGCAACCTCCCCAGCACCAGCAACCTCCCCAGCACCAGCAACCTCCCCAGTACCAGCAACCTCCCCAGTACCAGCAACCTCCCCAGTACCAGCAGCCTCCCCAGTACCTGCAAACTCCCCAGTACCAGCAACCTCCCCAGTACCAGACATCTCCCCACTTCCAGCAACCTGCCCCGTACCAGACATCTCCCCACTTCCAGCAACCTGCCCCGTACCAGACATCTCCCCACTTCCAGCAACCTGCCCCGTACCAAACTCCTTCCCCATACAACTTGCCATCAACATCATCTGCTCCTACAGTCCCTGCCCAACCCTCCACTCCACCACCCACCACCTCTTCTGCTTCCCACATGTCCACCCATTCTGTAGTTTTTTCCACACCTTCACCTCTAACTGTTCCTTCCCTACCACGATCCCAGTCCTCTCTCCACACTCCCAGTGTCGAAGTGTCCCGCAGCCCCTACAGCAGTATTTCCACCACACACTACACAGATTTATAATGTGTGTATTTAAATAAAAATGACCAGTTTTATGGTTTCAGTTTTATAGTTTCAAAGCTTTATTAAACAAGTTTATTAAAATTTTAAAAAAGTTTACTAAAAAAAACATTTTTCAATAAAAGTTAAATTATTTTACACTGGTTGTCTGTCATTTCTTTCTGCGGCGAAAAAGGTTAAATACAGGGTATTTAAAAGGTGAAATGGTATTCAAAACTAGGTATATAACTGTGGGTAAATTTTAGCTTTTTGCCACAGTTGTGTTCCTGGTTGTGTTTGAAGCAAAGTATTTCACCTAAAAAGTTGTGTTTATTGTTGGTGATTTCCTAACAATGTACACAACTTTTGTTAAAAGGTGAAATACTTTGCATAAAACACAACCAGGTACACACCTGTGGCCTAAAGCTAAAAATAGAGACCATGACAAGATAGCCAACTTTGGTTGGCAAAGGTATATACTGTTGGTACAGAAGGTACACAAGTTTGGTTGGGCACAAATCTTTCACACTCTGTCATCCTGCCAGTGTACTCTGCCTTGTGGTGACATAAAGTATAGTGCAAAATTGTCCCTCATTACTGAAACCGTCACAGAACTTCTATTGGTAATGTCATGGTAATCTTGCAAGGTGGTTTCTTCAGAGGTGTCCTCAATGGAAATGGGTTCCTTGCAGATAACAAAATTGTGGAGTACCACGCACGCTTTGATCACCTCGTCCACAGTTTCTGTCTTGAGGTTGATCGCAGTCAATAGGACCCGCCATTTGGCTGTCAGAATACCAAAGGTACATTCAACCATTCTTCTTGCTCTTGTGAGGCGGTAATTAAAAATGCGTTTTGGTCTTGTCAATCCTCTGCTAGAGTACGGTTTCAAAAGGTGTTCTGACAGCTGGAAGGCTTCATCCCCTACACAGACAAATGGCATAGGTGGACCAGATGTTTGCGGCAGCGGTCTATGTGGTGGGAACTGGAAGGTGTTTCCATACAGTTTACGCCCCATGGCAGACAGTTTGAAAACTTGAGAGTCATTGGAGCGGCCATAGGCCCCAATATCAACCGCAATAAATTTGTATTCCGCGTCAGCGATGGCCATGAGGACAATTGAAAAATATTTCTTGTAATTGAAATATTCCGATCCCGATCCAGCTGGCTTTACAATGCGGATATGTTTCCCGTCCACAGCGCCCAAGCAGTTTGGAAACTGACATATCTGTTGAAACTTGTCAGCAATTTCAATCCACCTCTCTGTTGTGGGCTCTGGTAAAAACTCTTCAGCTAAGGAGTCCCACAGTGCACGGCATGTGTACTTCACAATTCCAGATATGGTGGAAATCCCGAGTCTGTACTGGAAATGCAGTGACGAAAGGGATTCTCCAGTTGCAAGAAATCTGTGGGGAATTAAAAAACAATAAATTAGTTTTAAATCACAGCATTACATACCAAAACTGACCTATAACACTTGGAGATACAAACTACCACCAACAAGATTGCAGTGAAAGTGTGCTCTGATGCGAGCATATCCAATAAATGTGGCTTACCTTAAAGTCACCATCAGACGCTCTGCGGGTGAAACAGAGAAGCGGCAATAGGTGTCCGCTTTTCTTATGAGGTGTGCAATGCGCTCCACCAAGTAATCAAAATTCTCCATTTTCATCCTAACATATCCAAAAAATGTATCCGGGTTTCGTCGAAGGTCCATGCAGAGTGTAGAATAGACCCCACGCGTCATTCTCTTGGCTGTGATGGGGTGGATCCACAAACGTCGTCTACGATGCCTGATGTGCTGCTGTCTCGCTCTCTCCTTCTCCAGAACAATCACCCTCAAACGATTCGCCTCCGCTATAAAATCCACCAAATTCTTCAAAATATTTCCAATGACAACATTCATCTTCGCCAGTAACTTGCTCTTCTCTCCAACCTGCACTTTCTCCTCTACAACCTGTCAAAGAAGGGCTGTAGGAACATGCTATATATAGTTTTCCAGTAGCCAATCCCGTTCGGAAGGCCACAAGGGTCAATTTTAAAAACCGGATCCGGCGTAATCCGTCGAAAAACGGATAGAAAAACGGATGAACCGGATGAGACGGATCCGGTTTTGTCTGTCAAGAAAAAGACGGATCCGGCAGAAAACCGGATCCGTCACATCCGGTTTTACGAAACATTTGCCGGATCCGGCGTTCCGGCACGACGCCGGATCGCGCCTGACGCCGAAAACCTGATGTGTGAAAGTAGCCTTACACAGTTGTGGGTTGCTGATGGGTTGCCATTTGTTGCTGCCATGTTGGTCATCCTATGAACCTATGAAGCTCAGCCAAAGGCTGGAGCTCCTAGGAAGAGGTCACAAAGTGCTGGTAAGTTAGTACAGCAAGCTCATTTTGTAACCAGCGCTGACTGGAACATCTTCTAAACTGCCACTATGACTGAAAGCGAGTGACAGCAGGGAGAATGTTCTGCCTTCTTCCACATATGACACTATGTGGATTCCAGCATACGGCTTAGGCCTCTTTCAGACATCCGGTGTCAGGGGTCCGGCGGCCTGCAGCGAATAGCCGGGCCGCCGGATCCGGCCTGCAGCGGTGACACCGGATGTACATGCGGCCCCTGATGCGGCTTGGAGGACATTTAAAGGAGCCGCAGCACCGGGGGTCGAGAGAGCCAGCCGGAGAGAGATCGGGAGGCGAGAGAGCAGCCAGAGATACAGCGGGGGACAAGAGAGCAGCCAAAGAGACAGCGGGGGACGAGAGAGCAGCCGAAGAGAGAGCGGGGGACGAGAGAGCAGCCGAAGAGAGAGCGGGGGACGAGAGAGCAGCTGAAGAGAGAGCGGGGGACGAGAGAGCAGCCAGAGAGACAGCGGGGGACGAGAGAGCAGCCAGAGAGACAGAGGGGGACGAGAGAGCCAGCCAAAGAAAGGTATGGAGCGTATGGAGAGAGAGAGAGAGAGAGAGAAGGGGAGGGGGAGAGAGAGAGAGAGATGCGCGCCGGGCACTTGTGGGGTTAAAACTCATAGTGCCCGGGCATGCGCAGTTGAAAAAGCCGGTCCGGCGCTGCAAAAAAACGTTGCAGCCAACGTTTTTTGCAGACGCCGGATGGCGCATGTTTGCCGTATCTGGCAAAACCCGGAGGCGCCGCATGTCCATCCGGCATGATGCGGCGATCATTACATTCTATGTGAAAAAACCGGATCCAATTCCGGATCCGGTTTACACAAATTTCGCCGCATCATGCCGGATTTAAAAAAACGGATGTGTGAAAGTAGCCTTAGCCTTTCATCCACTCCCAGAAACAAGACTGTATGGGTGCTTAACTCTATTATTTATTGGGATGATATGGACAACGATGGGAGATTACAACAGATGGATAATTCAGCAGATGTCTTTTTGCCACTTTGTCCTGGTTTGTAGAGTGGAGAGATATTGTTTCTTCCATCTGTCCCAGAAGACATTGGACACGCTCTGCACTTGCCTCCACTGGCGTCTGAAGAGATCTTTATCGTTGAATTCTCCGAGTGGAGCTCTCGGGACACAGGTTTTCTGCGTGAGTAGCATTGCCAGAGTAAGGACAGTCAGATCTCCGGAATCGCTGGAGAGTGCTGACAGTGGCCTGGCGCTCATGATAGCCAATACCTCAGCCAAGAACATAGTTAAACTCTCAAGTGTGAGTCTGGTGTCGTTTGCAAGAAGATAGAGTCCAGCATCTTGCTTGCTATGCCTTTCATTCTCTCCCAGGCACCTCCCATGTGCGAAGAGTGTGGCAGATTGAAAGTCCAGGTGCATCCTTGCTCACCTAGGTACTTTTCAACATTAGCAATGTCCAAATTGGAAGGGATCTGGAGTTCTCTTGCCACTCCAATGAAATTCATACCTCTGTCGGAACGAATATGCTTCACAGGTTATCTGATTGCGGTGAAGTGTCGAAACGCATTTATGAAACTTGAAGTGTCCATAGACTCAATTACTTTGATATGAACAGCTCTGATGAACAGACAAGTGAATAGAAATGCCCAATACTTTGCTTCAGTATTGCCTTTTCTAGTGCGTCGAGTAGCTACGGACCAAGGACCGAATATGTCTAGTCCAACATTGGTGAAGGGGGGTTCGGTACTGAGTCTATCGGATGGAAGATTGGCCATCTTCGGATTTTGGAACGAGCCACGGAGTTTGCGACACATAACACAGTTGAAGATGAGTTTGCTCACGCTTCTCTTTGCGCCGACCATCCATAGACCAGCCGGCCGCAAATCCCCTTTGGTGAACAAATGGCCTTGGTGTCTCACTAAGTCATGATAATGCTGAATGAGCAGGGTTGTGGCATAATGATGTCCAGGAATTATTACCGGGTGTTTCTCTGAAACTTCTACCTCGGCTTCTTGAAGATGGCCACCTACTCTCAGCAGCCCGTCTTGGTCAACCATTGGATTGAGCTTCTTTAGCACGCTGTCTCCAGGAAGAGGTTGTCCCTTGTTGAGGTTGTCTTTGACTATTTGTGTATCCATGATGTCCAGGAACATCCTATCTTCTATGGACTTCACTACCTTGTCATCCTCCTTTGTCCTGTGGAAGACCATACCTCACATGTGGTCTTGTTCACCTTGACAGGCGTGGTCTTCATTGGTAGGTGCTGAGAAAGGGCAAGGTAATGGAGTGCTGTTTGGCAATTCCTTTACCAGCAGACTATTATGGCATGGCCAGAAGAGAGATGGACGTCCACTTTCTAGTGTGCTGGTAAGCATACTGTTGACTGAGGCTGGCTTGTGCACTCCTCCTAGACAGACGTCTCTATGATGACCCATCCAAGGTCGTGCCTCTGTGCGTATGGAGTGTTCCCAGAACCGTTTATACATTCTCTAGTCTTGTGGACTCATAGTATATCTCTTCCCAGGATTGGAGCTACTGGGGTTCCTGGATCCATCTCAGGTATCAGGTGGGCTATACGCTTTAGATGGGAGTGATGTCTCGCCACCTCCCATGTAGGTATATCTGACCTGTTGTCAGGAATCTGGTTGCACTCCAGGATGGTCAGTAACGATAGGCAGGTCTGGCCATCTATGGACTCCACTTTGTATCTGGTTGCTTTTCTCTCCCCAGTCTCAATGGTACCTGAACACGTCCTCAGGGTGTAGGGAGAACCAGGGCCTACAATGCTGAAGTTGTCAAAGAAGATGGACCTGGCTAGAGACCTGTTACTTTGGTCATCTAGGATTGCATATATCTTGAAGGCTTTGTCCTTGCGGCCTGCAGGATAGACTCGGACAAGGCAGATTTTTGAACAGGACCTTCCTCCTGTGAGTCCCTTACAGATTTCCGTACATTGAGAGCTGACCACAAGGGTGTCTTCATCAGTGTCCTTCTGCTTCTCATCGTGCTCCTCTGCCTGCGACAACACTCATGGAGGTGATCCAGGGTGCAAGGCTGTATTGTGATTCGTGCTGCTGCATTCTGCATATTTCACGCTAGCTTCACAGTTCCTGGTGAAGTTAGAGGTTGTGGCACAACATTTGAAGCAGATGTTGTTCTCCTTGAGGAAACCTTTGCGATCCTCCAAAGTCTTCTCCCTGAAGGCTGTGCATTTTAGTAGAGGATGTGGTTTCTCTTGTAGATGACAATATTTACTGATATCCTGAGGCTTAGTCTCATCTGGAGGGGTTTTATTCACCTTAAGAGGAGGGCCTGTGGAAACAATGTTAGTTTTGTGGACTGCCACGGGTTTCCTACTGGGTTTGGCACCGGAGGCAGTGGAACATGACAGAGTAAAGTCAAAATTAGGGTCATTTCTAATCCTAGATTGTTTGGTGACAAAATCAACAAATACAGTGAAAGGAGGAAATGATACATTATGATTTTGTTTATACTGTGAACCACATGTAATCCACTTTTCTTGTAGGTTGTAAGGAAGTTTCTGTACTATCGGATTGACACCCTTAGCGGTGTCTAAGAATGCCAAACTGGGCAAGTCTCCTTCCTGTTGGGCAACTTGCAACTCATTCAATAAATCTCTCAGTTCTCTAAGCTTTAGATAACCTTTAGGTCCTATCTTAGGAAAATCATCAATTCTTTTATATAAAGCATTCTCTATGACTTCTACTGTCCCATAGCATTCATCAAGTTTTTCCCACACTTTATGTAGGGCTGTGCGAGGATGCTTTACATTAATGTCTCTCAGTCTTTTGGCATGCTCGACTGACTCACTTCTGAGCCACTTTACCAGGAGATCTAACTCCTCACTACAAGAAAGGTCCAGACCATGAATGGCGTTCCGGAACGAGGCTCACCATAACCGATAGTTCTCAGGTTTGTCAGTGAACTTCACAAGTCCTTTTGTAACCAGATCTCGGCAGGCAAACAACTTTACAATGTCCATGGTGGCTTGTTCAGTGTTGGCATGAGCCAGTGTATTATAGTCATGTCTAGTGTGTGGTGTATCATCATACCTGTAAGACGCTTCTGACTCTGGATTGTCTGTGCGGTACCTTGTCGGTGAAGAAGGTGTCTCTTTAAGGCAGGATTAGAACTGTACCTTCTCAGTGGAACAGTAGCTGTGGTCCACATCCCTGTGCTGGACATCTCCTCGCCTATGGTAGTGAGGCTCGGGTTTGGATCTCTGGTAATCGGCATGGGCTGATCGATATGATGCTTCAGGTCTGTCATCCATGCCGGAATGTTGACGGACATACTCTGCGATGCACTGGATCTTGCTGCTCTAAATCTGGTCCGAGAATGCTGCTGCGTCTCTCAGAATGAGGATTCTTCATAGCTTCCGAACACTCAGCCTTAGCTATTGCAGCTGCTGTCTCTTTGTCTGCAGCAAGTCTTTCTAGTTCTGCCTGCAGGAGTGCGGTTTTGGCTTGCAGACGTGCGGCTTCCGCCTCTCTCTCCGCCTGCAAACGTATGGTTTCAGCTTGCAGATGTGCAGTTTTGGCTTGCAGACATGCGGCTTCCATATCTTGATCTGCTTGTCTCAGCTTTTTATGCATCTCTCATTCGGCGAAGGAAGATCTTGCTTTGGCTGCCTCGGCCTTGCTGCGAGTGACAACAGCTATCTCTGTTAATGACGATCTGCTGGAGCTTGCTCGTGACCTCGTTTTGAATGAGGATATGCTTTTCCGAGACATTGTGCATTTAGCTGAGTACTGCTGAGTATATTGGAGGGAAACAGTCTATGTATGGCGGGCTTCCGCGTGGTGGGAAAGATATAGCACTTCTTGGTGGGCTGCAGTAGCATTGTGTGGCTGTATGGCGGCTGTTGTGATACCCGTATGTGGAGCAGTGTGGGTGTTAGCAGTCCCGTACAGCCTATGCAATCACCGCGTGTGACCGGCGGTCATTTACTGAGCCCTAGGCTCTTATTCCCTGCGGCTGTATGGCAGCTGCTGTAATACCTGTATGCGATGCAGTCTGGGTGATAGCAGTTCCGTATAGCCTGGGTAACCACCGCTTGCGACCAGCAGTATCTTTTTACTGAGCCCTGTGCTCTTGTCTCTGCGGCTATATGGCGGCAGCTGCAGAACCCGTATGTGGAGCAGTTTGGGTGGTAGCGGTGCCGTATAGCCTGGGTAACAACCGCCTGCGACCGGCGGTTCCATTTTTACTGAGCCCTGTGCTCTTGTCTCTGCGGCTGTGTGGCGGCTGCTGTAGTACCCGTATCCGGAGCAGTTTGGGTGGTAGCCGTGCCGGATAGCCTGGGTAACCGCCGCCTGCGACCAGCGATCCGTTTTTACTGTTCTGCCTTCTTCCACGTATGATGCTGTGTGGATTCCAGCATACGGCTTAGCCTTTCATCCACTCCCAGAAATAAGACTATATGGGTGCTTAAGTCTATTATTTATTGGGATGATATGGACAATGATGCGAGATGATAACAGATGGATAATTTAGCAGATTGTTGTACAAAATGTGGATGATTCAGGTTAAAACCACAAAAGACAGACAATACAGCATGTCAGTACTTAAACAGTATACAATACACGAATACTGGCAGGTAATAGCAATGCAGGGTACTATCACAACAGTAGCAATGACACAGGATGCTGTCATCATGCATCACACAAGAGCTGAGCAATACAACGTACACAGCAGCAAAGGAGATAGAAATATCCAACACAACTAGTGGCTGCCAGCCTAAGGCTGGTTTCACACTTGCGTTTTTTTTCGCGGGATTTTAGCGCTAAAAAACGCCTGCGGTTTTTTTTCCTATACTTTGCATGGGATGCGCTTATGTGCGCATACACATGCGTTTGTATGCGTTTTTCCGCGCATACGTTTTTTTGCGGTATGCGCTCGGGCGCACAAAATGCATCCTGTTGCATTTTTTGGGCGTCCGACTTGCCTCAAAAAAACGCATGCGCGCGCAATGAGATTTTTTACAGCAAGACACCCAGTATAAGTCTATGGGTGCGCATATGTGCGCATTGGCATGCTTATGTATGCGTTTTTTTGCGCATGCGTTTTTTTTTTACCATTAGTTGGACAATGGAATTTAGGGGTTTGGGTTAGAGTTAGGGTTAGTTAAGGGGGTTTAGGGCTAGGGTTAGGGTTAGCTAGGGTTTAGAGTCAGGGTTAGGGTTAGGGTTAGTATGGTTTGGTTAAGGGTTAGGGTTAGGGTCAGGGTTAGGGTTAGTATGGTTTGGTTAAGGGTTAGGGTTAGGGTCAGGGTTAGGGTTAGGGTCAGGGTTAGGGTTAGGGTCAGGGTTAGGGTTAGGGTTAGGGTTAGGGTTAGGGTCAGGGTTAGGGTTAGGGTTAGGGTTAGGGTTAGGAAAGTCATGGTTTGGGTTAGTGTGAGGGGCCACCTAATGTTGGAAAAAAACGCAAACGCGGTAAAAACGCACTAAAAACGCATACAAACGCATAAAAACGCTGCGTTTTTTTCATGCATGCTCATAAAAATGCTTGAAAAAAACGCAGCATTTGTATGCGTTTGTATGCGTTTTTTCAATGCGTTTTTTTGCAGGAAAAACGCGCTGCAAAAAAAAGCAAGTGTGAAATTAGCCTTACACTCACTGAACAGAGGATGCATATCTAGAAGATGCTTATAACAAACATGCAGTGAAATAACATCACAGGAGCTGAGCATGCATTGCAAACATCATGGGGGCTGCATTATGGCTGCTAACAGAGATGCATAACTCATAATTGCATTATCCTTAACAGAATCTGCTTGTTATAGCAATGGTTTTGCAAAGAGCTGAGCTAAACACATGTAGGCTGCTCAGGAGACGCTGGAGAATGGAACAGAAAATTCCAAACACAGGAATAAAAGGAGAAGGGCAACTTATGACACCTAATGGCCATAGCTATAACAGCACTTAAAAATATCTAGCTGTACAGAATGGGCAGAACAGAGAATAAAATGTAATTTTCTTTACCGTAGCCAACGCTTTTTAGTAAGCTGACTAACCAGGCTTGAAACACTATTTACCTGCAGAGTGACCCTACGTCTGCAGATAATAGTGTTTCTCAAGGTGACAAGTTTACTTTAAAGAGGTGTCAAGAACACAAAAACATTTGTAGAACTTCAATGACTCTTAATATTGTGTAATGTACTATTATGATTCTTCTTTTTTACTCTCTCTGTGCTTGTAACATCACCGCTCCATGTGCAATATTTAAATTGACAAACACTTTCTCTTCTGCTTCTCTTTTTGTTTCAATTGGGTTTATCAGAAAAGAAAGAGGTTGGCATGTGATTGTCTCTCTGCAAACTGCATATGGAGCAATGGTGTGACGAGCCCAGAGAATATGCAAACAGCCATATCTTAACACAGAATCTGACAGTATTTAGTACTGATTCTATGTAGTAAGCTTGGTTTTACTTCCGCATCTATGCAATAAGCTTGGTTATGTTCCCATATCTATGTAAGATCAGTTATGGTACCATATCTAAGCAGTAAACTTGATACTGATACCATATCTCTGCAGTAAGCTTGGCTCTGTTACCGTATCTATGTAATAATCTGGATTCTGGTACCATATGTATGCAGTAAGCTTGGTTCTTTTCTTGTATCTATGTAGGAGCCTTGGTTATGTTGCTGTATCCATGTAGTAGACTTAGAAAGCACCTTTATTTCTTTAGTAAGCTTGGTTCTACTCCCATATCTCTGTTGAAAGTTTGATTCTGCTCGTATATCTGTGTAGTAAACTTGGTTGACGCTAGTCACTTCTCACGGCCAAGCCGCCAGTCAGAATGGTCAAGGAGTCCAAGGTTAGAAGCCAGGAGGGTACGTCTTCAACAGAAGGAAGAGACAAAAGTGTGGTCAGGTAAATTTACAAGGTCAGAATACTAGGATAATGGATCAGAGCAGAAGAGGTTAAGGAGATAGATAGTAAGAACAAAGTCATGCATACAGAACTCAAGGCACAGGAAGCACAAAGCTCACTAGCTGAATGTACGTCTGGCCGAGGTCTGGGATAAACAGCTCAGTTAAGTAGCATGGCAATCACCTGGGATAATGAACACTTGGAGACAGCCAACACCTCCTAGTCGCAGATTGGATAGTCCAACTGTCAATCAACACACTGACTGCTCAGCATGCCCCTGTACCAGATTGGATGGCCAAGATATCAGTATCTACATTCCAGACACACTAAAGGGTGGAACTGTGACATTTCTGCTCCCATATCTCAGTGGTAAGCTCAGTTCTGCTGCCTTATCCCTCTGCAGGAACAATGCCTTCACTAACAGTTCAGGTACAATGTGTCTGCCATGCGCAGGCTAGAAAAATGCCTATAATATCTAGTTTTCTCAATTTCAGTGCTCTAAAAGTGATCAGTGACCTGTAATAAAAGAGAGTATACATAATCAGGTGCAAAAAAAAACATTTACTTACCATAAAAAGTAATAACTCTAAAAGTGCACACATTTCACAACTCCCGACAAATAGCCCCCAGTTTTCAACACAAAACTATTATTAAAAAGTAAATATATGGGAAAAAGATTAATTTTAAGGTACCTAAAATGGTATTAGACACATATTGTTATGGACTGATCTGGTTTGGAGTAGTGATATTGCAACCAGTAGGGGCAGCACTGGCAGGTAGCATAGTTAGGGATAACCAAGGAGTTGGTACACAGGAACAGCAATGTAGTTTGAAGGAATAAGCAGGAATTATACTCAAGGCAGCCAAAGGTTGTTACCAGGAGCTGCAATGTCATTTGAGGGAATAAACAGGAATCGTAGTCAAGGAAGCCAGAGGTCATTACCAGGAGCAGCAACATCATTTGAAGGAATAGCAGGTGGACAGAAGCTTGACTAGAGGCTGAAAGCTCAATAATCACACAAGGACAGGAGAGCTAGGCCAGGTTTAAATAGGGTATGCAGTCAGGATGAACCAATCAGAAACTCAGCGTGGTGACCAATCAGGAACTGAGGGTGGAGGCATCAGCAACAACATAGGTAGAAGTATTTGGGTTAGCAAAGAACTGTCCAGTGAACAGATTAGCTCAGAGGGAAGAGCTGCCGTCTCATGCATGGCGATGCTGGAATCGAATCCTGACACATGTTCATTCAGAAATAGATGTTAAAGGTTCACCAGAAAAAAACACATTTGAAGAGCAAAGAGCAAGAATTGCACATCATTTTTGCATGTGTCAGGCAGATTGCATTATGACAATTGTGACATTCATAATTAGAAAGCCTTTTCTGTCCGCTTTCCATGGTGCAGGTGGTGAATCTCCTTCCTTTGGGAGGTGGTGGATTTTCACTATCATCTGGATGGAATCTTACCGATAGTTTTCATACTTCTCCGGCATAGCTCTCCAAGCACTAGTTCATGGGTCAATTTTTTCAGATAGGCTTTTCTACGGAGTGGTTCAAGCTGGTTTTCAAGGTAAATCACTTGTGAATTTATACCACCCAAATTCAACATTAGTGAAAAATATGACCAATGGCAATCGCCTGGAGTTTCTGCTGATGCTGAAAGTTGACTATAAAGTTAGCGTGCACTCAAGTCCTAATGGTGAGGTGCAGGTGTAATGGACCAATAGGTCCTATTACCAATGATAATCTATTCACCGCACACTCAGAGGAATTTAATGCAAACAAGTGTTCATTTTATTATGTACAAAACATGTGGGAGCCAGAAAAGAATATAAAGCACCAGGTAGAAGCGATATAAATATTACGACGTTTCGGCTCAGTCCGAGCCTTTAACAATTTATCGCTGCAAATAAAGAAAGATACATCAAAACTTATGTAGAAAAAAAGACAAAAGAGAGAGTATACAACACCATAAATAAATCACATTATCCAAATATAATACAGTGATAAAAACACATACATATACATGCAAATTATATTGTTTACATGGAGAACATAGATGAAAAGAGCAAGAGCCCAGAAAACTAGTACCATAATAAGTAGAATAAGGGAGAAGAAAGGATTACCTGAATCCGGTTTCGGATCTTTGAGTAAATAGAAAGAGAACTCCCAAGAGAATAGCCCAAGAAAGATGGCTGAAAGGAATTTGTCAAAATCATAATTAGTAAAAATAGGTAAAGTCATAGGTGTAGTCACTCTGGTTTTCTAATAGGGTTGTCTGTGTGTGGTATATAATGGATAAACATTGTAGGGAAGTACCATCCTTCTAGTAAGAAGCCTTATGCTAACATACTGATATATTGAAATGGTAAAATCATCAGATAGGGCAGTATGAAAGCTTGCCCACAAAGTGTTAAAATAACATCATGGTGTCGTTAATAGGGAAATAAGTGTACACACAAAGTATAGCTCAATCTGTGTTAGCGTTGCACTGAAGGGTATTAAGTGTATTGTGCAGGATATGCACAATGTCCTCCAATAGATTATTATGAAACAGCGCTCTTATGAAAAATGCAAGACGTCACTAGAGAGGATGGGGCCTGTGTCGGTTACCTGTAGCTGTGGTGCTTAAGAGCGGCGCTCCCGCGCCTGGCTGCAATGGCGTCATGCTACATCCCTCAATATGTGGCTGTATTTATGTAAGGGCCCGGGTGGCCGCATCCGGCCGGAAGTGAAACTCCTGAACCGGAAGTGACGTCGCGCTGCTGTGGGATTGATATTGCGCATGTCTGAAATGGTTGTCAGGGTGATTAGCAGTGGAGCGTCCCTATGGTTTAGCTAATAGCGCTGATCGTGTGTGTATATTGCGTAAGGGCAACAGTTTTACTATTAGATAGTCCTAGTATTTGTAAAACCTAATGGAGTCACCAAATTGCAGGAAACTAGTAGAACCAATGTAACTAATATACAAGAAGGCACATGGGAAAATAGTGAACCAAAGAAAAATAAATAAAGTCTACTAAAGTCTATTAAGGGCAAAAACAAAAAATAATATGTAATAAAATGGATGGTAAATTGGAAAAATAAAAAAGAAAGGAAATAAAATAGAAAATGAAAATAAAAATAAATGTAAAAACGAAAAATGAAAAATGAATGCATTGAGTCCAAATAGAATGTTGTTGACCCATGCACAAATAATTTCATATGCATGCATTGTATATATATGGTTGGGGTGTAAAATAAAAAACAAAAACAAAAAAATAATAAAAAAATTAAAAAAATTCAAACTGAGTTGGAGTCTAGTGGGCGGAGCAAAACTCACCTAGGGTAATAGTATATTAGCGAGTCTGCAAAATAACAGGAAAAAACAGAAAAAGGTTATTAACAGTTACAGAAGCCAGTCTATTTCTCTATTAAGCCATCTAGGGGCTAGAGTGTCTAACTTATGTATCCAATAAGTTTCTCTCTCTCTTAATAGCTTAACATGGTCGCCCCCTCTCCTTGGGCGTGGTACATGTTCGATTACCTGAAATTTTAATTGTGCGACTGAATGTCGATATTTAGTGAAGTGTTCAGGTAAAGGTAACCAGTTTTTTTGACACCTAATTGTTGATTTGTGGCTGGCAATACGGTCCTTAACATGCTGGGTTGTCTCTCCTACATAAAGGAGGCCACATGGGCATTTTACCAAATAGACCACAAAGTTCGAATCACACGTATAGTAGCCACGTATCGGGAAGGATTTACCTGTCCTTGGATGGGTAATATGGTCCGACCTAATCACATTCGAACAGGCTGCGCAACTTAGGCAGGGAAATGTACCGCAACAGCGAGAGGCAAGTAGCCTCTGCGTAGTGGTAGGAAGTTTACTGCCTATGTCAGCCCTAACTACTTTGTCACGAATATTAGTAGGACGTTTTGTGCAGATTAAAACCGGCGCTTCAAAGGAACCAACATCAGGGTAAGCCTTATAAAGGAGGGGCCAATGTCTTTTGATAAGTATACTTTGGGCATCAGTGGATGGAAAGTATGTACAAATGGAATCCTTTCTTTAGCGCATGTCCTTGGTACAGGAGATGGAGGGGTTAATACCCGTTGTTTTTCAGCCTCAAGTAGTTTAGATGGGTAACATCTGTCCTTAAATTTTTTTGCCATAATATCAAGTTTCTCATTGCGAATATCATGATCAGAAACAATACGTGACACCCTATTAAACTGTGAGCGTGGTAGACTATTTTTTATGGCCTTTGGGTGACAACTCGAGTAGTGTAGAAGGCTGTTGGTATCCATTGGTTTACTGTTTAGGTCTGTGGAAAGATTACCCTCACTATCTTGTATAACTTTTGTATCTAGAAAGAGGACCGATTCCCTACTGAAATGTAGTGTGAACTGCAGTTCTGGACAGATGGAGTTGAGGTAAAAGTAGAAATCCTGTAATGATGATGTCGTTCCTGTCCAAATAAAGAAAATATCATCGATATAACGGTGATACTCTGAAGCATATTGTAGGAATAGTTCATTGCAGAATACATGATTGATCTCAAAATGGTTCATGTAGGCATTAGCATACGCCGGCGCTATGTTCGCGCCCATCGCAGTCCCGCACTTCTGTATATAATAGGTATCCTCGTACAAAAAGTAATTCTCATGTAATACTAGATTGAGAAGGTCTAGACAAAACTGTATGGAATCTGTTGACAATTCTGAGGAGTTTAGTAAAAATCTTGCAGCTTCAATCCCTTTGTCATGGGTGATTGAAGTGTATAGGCTATTGACATCGAGGGTGGTAAGAATGCTACCCGGAGGTATTTTGCCTACCTGTTTAATGATACTCAAAAATTGACCCGTATCCAAAAGGAAGGATCTAGTTTGTTTGACCAAGGGTGTGAATATTTTCTCGAGAAAAATGGATAGTGGGGATAAAACAGAGTCGGTAGATGCAACAATCGGTCTGCCTGGTGGATTTTGTAGAGATTTATGTATCTTCGGAAGTATATAGAACACTGGTGTAATTGGATGGGGGTTCACAAGAAAACTGGCAGTTTTTTGGTCAATTATGTGATGGTCCAAGTATGTTTTAATAAGATCCTTAATTTTGTGAGTAATAATGGAAACCGGATCCCTAGGAATAATCCCATATGTGCTGGTGTCAGATAACTGTCTATTTACTTCCTTATTGTAATCAATGTAGTTCATGACAACTAAGGCACCGCCTTTATCAGCCGGTTTAATTATAATATTCTTGTTGCTGTGAATGGAGTTGAGAGCCTGTTTCTCAGCAGGTGATAGATTGGAGTGAGTAGGGAAGAGACCGACTTGTGCCTGGTGGGACAGCATTTTGACCTCACGGTCCACCAATGAAATAAATGTCTCCGTCGCATGATATGTGCAAGGAGGACAGAATTTACTTGGACTACGAAGACCAAGTGCAGAGATAGACAATTCAGGAACCTGAACATCACCCGGTATTGGAAATCCCTCACCCATAGGGTTAGGAGATAAGCCAAAATGGGTTTTGAGTCTAACCGTCCGATAAAATCTCTTGAGATCCTTCTCAAGTTGAAATGCATCCCACTTAGGAGTGGGACAAAAGGATATTCCCTTCTGTAGCAACGAGAGCTCAGAGGGGGAGAGGAGATAGTCTGAAATGTTGATCACCAGGTCCGATGCTGCATCTGCTGTCTCACCTGTGAACGCGTTGTCATTCTTTCTCCTGCCTCGCCTGGTGGGTCTGTGGTTCGGTGGTCCCCTCGGCGGCCCCGTCCTAAAAAACGTTGTCTGCCAGAATTTATGGAGGACTCGCTCCCGGAACTGAAGGACCCATTGCCTCGTTGGTAACGGGATCTGCGCCATTGGCCCGTAGTAGCGGATGAATCGTTCCATTTGTATATTCTGTTATTCTGTTCATAGAATAGTCGTCTGAGTCACGTTGAAATTTCTGCCTCTTTCGTTCCTGTAGAGACTTTTGATGTTCGGACAGGATTTTCTCAGTTTTGGATTTCAGAGATGTCCACTCCGTTGAGGAAATAGAGGTGGAAAGTTGCGCTTCAATAGCCTGTATATTCTGCTTAGTTTCCACAATAGCCCTCTGAAGATATTCTACTGTCAATATAAAAATGTCTAGGGGACACTTATTGAGTTTTTTTTTATATTTTTCACAATACTCTGTATTGTCAGAGAAGAGGGAGGGAAGAGGGAGATTGCTCCTGAGTCCCCTTGGAATTTTGCTCTGTCTATGGTATTCTGCTAATGTAGCACAATGTAAGTCATATGAAATTAATTTGCGTTTTGCTTTTTCATAGTCTCGAGTCCTTAGTTCTTGGACTGGAGTTCTCAAGAATTCATTGGAACTAGTAACTTGAGCCAAAATATTGGAACTAGTGGCCAAATCATAGGCAAACGTGTCAGTAGACATGTAGAGATAGGGAAATGACTGGTGCAAACGCCAATAAAACAACGTAACTATAAAGTTAGCGTGCACTCAAGTCCTAATGGTGAGGTGCAGGTGTAATGGACCAATAGGTCCTATTACCAATGATAATCTATTCACCGCACACTCAGAGGAATTTAATGCAAACAAGTGTTCATTTTATTATGTACAAAACATGTGGGAGCCAGAAAAGAATATAAAGCACCAGGTAGAAGCGATATAAATATTACGACGTTTCGGCTCAGTCCGAGCCTTTATCAGTTTATCGCTGCAAATAAAGAAAGATACATCAAAACTTATGTAGAAAAAAGACAAAAGAGAGAGTATACAACACCATAAATAAATCACATTATCCAAATATAATACAGTGATAAAAACACATACATATACATACAAATTATATTGTTTACATGGAGAACATAGATGAAAAGAGCAAGAGCCCAGTAAACTAGTACCATAATAAGTAGAATAAGGGAGAAGAAAGGATTACCTGAATCCGGTTTCGGATCTTTGAGTAAATAGGAAGAGAACTCCCAAGAGAATAGCCCAAGAAAGATGGCTGAAAGGAATTTGTCAAAATCATAATTAGTAAAAATAGGTAAAGTCATAGGTGTAGTCACTCTGGTTTTCTAATAGGGTTGTCTGTGTGTGGTATATAATGGATAAACATTGTAGGGAAGTACCATCCTTCTAGTGAGAAGCCTTATGCTAACATACTGATATATTGAAATGGTAAAATCATCAGATAGGGCAGTATGAAAGCTTGCCCACAAAGTGTTAAAATAACATCATGGTGTCGTTAATAGGGAAATAAGTGTACACACAAAGTATAGCTCAATCTGTGTTAGCGTTGCACTGAAGGGTATTAAGTGTATTGTGCAGGATATGCACAATGTCCTCCAATAGATTATTATGAAACGGCGCTCTTATGAAAAATGCAAGACGTCACTAGAAAGGATGGGGCCTGTGTCGGTTACCTGTAGCTGTGGTGCTTAAGAGCGGCGCTCCCGCGCCTGGCTGCAATGGCGTCATGCTACATCCCTCAATATGTGGCTGTATTTATGTAAGGGCCCGGGTGGCCGCATCCGGCCGGAAGTGAAACTCCTGAACCGGAAGTGACGTCGCGCTGCTGTGGGATTGATATTGCGCATGTCTGAAATGGTTGTCAGGGTGATTAGCAGTGGAGCGTCCCTATGGTTTTTCTAATAGGGCTGATCGTGTGCGTATATTGCGTAAGGGCAACAGTTTTACTATTAGATAGTCCTAGTATTTGTAAAACCTAATGGAGTCACCAAATTGCAGGAAACTAGTAGAACCAATGTAACTAATATACAAGAAGGCACATGGGAAAATAGTGAACCAAAGAAAAATAAATAAAGTCTACTAAAGTCTATTAAGGTGCAAAAACAAAAAATAATATGTAATAAAATGGATGGTAAATTGGAAAAAAAAAAAAAGAAAGGAAATAAAATAGAAAATGAAAATAAAAATAAATGTAAAAACGAAAAATGAAAAATGAATGAATTGAGTCCAAATACAATGTTGTTGACCCATGCACAAATAATTTCATATGCATGCATTGTATATATATGGTTGGGGTGTAAAATAAAAAACAAAAACAAAAAAATAATAAAAAAATTAAGAAATTAAAAAAATTGATTAGGTCGGACCATATTACCCATCCAAGGACAGGTAAATCCTTCCCGATACGTGGCTACTATATGTGTGATTCGAACTTTGTGGTCTATTTGGTAAAATGCCCATGTGGCCTCCATTATGTAGGAGAAACAACCCAGCATGTTAAGGACCGTATTGCCAGCCACAAATCAACAATTAGGTGTCAAAAAAACTGGTTACCTTTACCTGAACACTTCACTAAATATCGACATTCAGTCGCACAATTAAAATTTCAGGTAATCGAACATGTACCACGCCCAAGGAGAGGGGGCGACCATGTTAAGCTATTAAGAGAGAGAGAAACTTATTGGATACCTAAGTTAGACACTCTAGCCCCTAGAGGGCTTAATAGAGAAATAGACTGGCTCCTGTAACTGTTAATAACCTTTTTCTGTTTTTTCCTGTTATTTTGCAGACTCGCTAATATACTATTACCCTAGGTGAGTTTTGCTCCGCCCACTGGACTCCAACTCAGTTTTAATTTTTTAATTTTTTAATTTTTTTATTATTTTTTTGTTTTTGTTTTTTATTTTACACCCCAACCATATATATATATACAATGCATGCATATGAAATTATTTGTGCATGGGTCAACAACATTGTATTTGGACTCAATTCATTCATTTTTCATTTTTCGTTTTTACATTTATTTTTATTTTCATTTTCTATTTTATTTCCTTTCTTTTTTATTTTTCCAATTTACCATCCATTTTATTACATATTATTTTTTGTTTTTGCCCTTACTAGACTTTAGTAGACTTATTTATTTTTCTTTGGTTCACTATTTTCCCATGTGCCTTCTTGTATATTAGTTACATTGGTTCTACTAGTTTCCTGCAATTTGGTGACTCCATTAGGTTTTACAAATACTAGGACTATCTAATAGTAAAACTGTTGCCCTTACGCAATATACACACACGATCAGCCCTATTAGATAAACCATAGGGACGCTCCACTGCTAATCACCCTGACAACCATTTCAGACATGCGCAATATCAATCCCACAGCAGCGCAACGTCACTTCCGGTTCAGGAGTTTCACTTCCGGCCGGATGCAGCCACCCGGGCCCTTACATAAATACAGCCACATATTGAGGGATGTAGCATGACGCCATTGCAGCCAGGCGCGGGAGCGCCGCTCTTAAGCACCACAGCTACAGGTAACCGACACAGGCCCCATCCTTTCTAGTGACGTCTTGCATTTTTCATAAGAGCGCTGTTTCATAATAATCTATTGGAGGACATTGTGCATATCCTGCACAATACACTTAATACCCTTCAGTGCAACGCTAACACAGATTGAGCTATACTTTGTGTGTACACTTATTTCCCTATTAACGACACCATGATGTTGTTTTAACACTTTGTGGGCAAGCTTTCATACTGCCCTATCTGATGATTTTACCATTTCAATATATCAGTATGTTAGCATAAGGCTTCTCACTAGAAGGATGGTACTTCCCTACAATGTTTATCCATTATATACCACACACAGACAACCCTATTAGAAAACCAGAGTGACTACACCTATGACTTTACCTATTTTTACTAATTATGATTTTGACAAATTCCTTTCAGCCATCTTTCTTGGGCTATTCTCTTGGGAGTTCTCTTCCTATTTACTCAAAGATCCGAAACCGGATTCAGGTAATCCTTTCTTCTCCCTTATTCTACTTATTATTGTACTAGTTTACTGGGCTCTTGCTCTTTTCATCTATGTTCTCCATGTAAACAATATAATTTGTATGTATATGTATGTGTTTTTATCACTGTATTATATTTGGATAATGTGATTTATTTATGGTGTTGTATACTCTCTCTTTTGTCTTTTTTCTACATAAGTTTTGATGTATCTTTCTTTATTTGCAGCGATAAACTGATAAAGGCTCGGACTGAGCCGAAACGTCGTAATATTTATATCGCTTCTACCTGGTGCTTTATATTCTTTTCTGGCTCCCACATGTTTTGTACATAATAAAATGAACACTTGTTTGCATTAAATTCCTCTGAGTGTCCGGTGAATAGATTATCATTGATGCTGAAAGTTGAGCACATTTGGTCAGCTGTATCAACACACCCTTTTGTTGCATTATAAAATGTAATCATTTATGTTTTTTGGGGGGCTTCTGACCCAGTATCGATGGCATTATCATCATGCAGCATTGAGACAAGAATTACATTTTTCTTTTCACGTTGTACATAGGACACCAAAACCTAAATAAAACATTATTGAATGCAAACATACTGCTGTACTGTTTTCTCCGTTTCACATTTTATTCACAATCTGAAGAAAAAGAGACAATATGTGTTAGGGAACAATATGCCTAAGAAGCACATTTTTATTTTACGAAAGAAATATTGTAAGAAAACCTTACTTATTTTTATGAAATATCCACATACGTTGCACTACCCATTTATAAAACTTGACAAAGACCGTGCTATGAGGTCGAAACGTTGCATCACTTGGTGCTGGATTAAAGTCCACATTTTTCCTGTAACTGGAGTGCTGCCTGATTTTTACCCATTTATAAAACAAGCTAAATTAACAATTGAGAACATTTATGTCAAAAACCTATTTCCCAAGCCATACCTGCATATTTCTGCTCACCAATTTACAGTACATCAGTATAATTGAAGTCTCACTACTTCTACATCTAGTAATGCCTCATGTACAGTATTTGCTTTATGAGAATTTTTTCCTGCTGCGTCCTTTATAGTAGGAGACTCATAACCCACATACCTCCCAACTTTTGAATAAGGGAGAGAGGGACAAAGGCTGTGTCGGCAAATTTTAGGCCTCACCCTGACCACACCCATTTCACAGCTAATCGCATCCATGTCCATGCCCCAACTGCACCCATTTAGCACTGCTGCCATTTAGCACAACTGGTACTGAGGGCACAGTGGCTGGCATTATGAGCACAGTGGCGGGTACTGTGGGCACACTGACTGGTACTGAGGAAAAAAAAGAAAGAACAGAGAAAGAGAGAGAGAAAAAGAAAGAAAGAAAGGAGAGAGATAAAGAAAGAACAGAGAAAGAAAGAGCGAACAGAGAGAGAAAGAAAGAATGAACAGAGAGAGAAAGAAGGAACAGAGAGAGAGAAAGAAAGAAAGAGGGGAAGAAAGAAAGAAAAGAGAGAGAAAGAAAGAACAGGGAGAGAAAGAAAGGGGAAAGAAAGAAAGAACAGAGAAAGAAAGAAACAAAGAAAGAAAGAAAAAGGATAGAGAGAGAGAAAGAAAGAATGAACAGAGAGAGAAAGAAAGAACAGAGAGAAAAAGAAACAAAGAACAGAGAGAGAAAGGAAGAACAGAGATAGAGAAAGAAAGAGGGGAAAGAAAGAAAGAACAGAGAGAGAAAGAAAGAAAGAACAGAGAGAGAAAGAAAGAAAGAACAGAGAGAGAAAGAAAGAATGAACAGAGAGAGAAAGAGAGAAAGAACAGAGAGAGAAAGAAAGAACAGAGAGATAAAGGAAGAACAGAGAGAGAGAAAGAAAGAAAGAAAGAAAGAAAGAAAGAAAGAAAGAATGAAAGAAAGGAATATGTCAGCACTCGGCAGCCTCTTAGTGAGCTGAAGTGCCGACGTATTACGGTGGAGGAAAGAGGATGAGGGAGATGGGGACAGGCGCAGAGATCCTCACTGCGCAGGCGACAGATTCCCTGCCCCGCAGTGTGAATACATCATAACACACTGCGGGGCTGGATCTGGGGCCTCCGCTACCCCAGACGTCATGCAACGTCATTACATCATCATCTAATGTAAGTTCACCGGCAGCACGCACGGCGTATGCCCGAGAAATGTTTGCAGAGTGCAGGCGACGGTCCCATAACGAGTAACACAGGAGGCGGCGCACAGAGGCAAGAGGGCGATGATGGGCGGCTGCGAGACGGTGGACACAGGGGGAGAAAACATACCTCCAGGACACAATAGAGGTATGGCGGTCAATTTATAAAAGTCTTTATTTCAGTGTTCCTAGGGACAAGAAACATAAGAGCCACCTCCACAGAATGCAGCCTTAGTGCTGCTGAAGGTGGCTCTTTTACTTAAAAAGGCCCTGGAGGGTGACAGATTTCCTTTAAAAATAATTAATAATAATAAATACACATATTTAGTATTGCTATGTCCATAAACATCTGATTTATCAAAATATAACATAAATTAATCCCATCTGTAAATTCTGCAATGAGAAAAAAAATGAAAACCCAAAAGTCCTTGCTTTTTACCCTCAGTAGCACCTGAAAAAAATGTAATTAAAAGCGGTGAAAACATCGCATCTATCATAAAATTGCCTCAATAGGACCATTAGATCAGTGCACCAAAAACAATTTATCAAAATTGTAAACATTACACATCTCATAAAATGGAGAAAAGATGAGTATGCATGTTTGGTATCACCATCGTCATACCTACTTGTAAAATTATATTTCCTGGTACTTTTTACCATATAATGAATGCTGTAAAAACAAAACCCCAAAAAAGAATTGTACCTTTTTCCACAATTTCGTCACATTTGAAATTTGTTTCCCCACTTTTCAGTACATTACATGATAAAATGGATGATGTCATTCAAAAGTACAACTCATCCAATAAAAATTAATTCCTCATACAGCTATGTCGACACAAAACACAAAGCAAAAAACAAAAGCACAAAAACAGAATGTCTCCATGATGGGAAGTGGTTAAGCACATTCTATGTACAGTACCTTTATCTTCTCATTGGGGTCAATTAACAGCATAGCCACTGGGGCAAGCATGATGAGAACAATTTTAATCAAAGAGCACATCAGCTATAAGGTACCTGGGTGTAAATATGTATTTTCTATACCGACTGCTCCTAATCAGTACTGTAGTTCTTAGGCCTCTTTCACACTTCAGTTATTTGCATTAGTTAAAATCCGCCAAAAAGGCAGACAATCGGATCCGTTCTCAACTGTTGTGAACGGATGGCACAGGATCCGTTTTTAGACGGATCCTGAAAATGAGGAAATTTAAAGGAACCACAGAGAGAGAGAGAGAGAATTTTTTTTGTCCGGCACCCAGACAGAATTTGGGGTTAATTCAGTGTCTGGAGGATCCGCCGGCCAAAAAAACGTTGCAAGCTCCGTTTGGAAATCTTTAAGGATCTTGACGGACACTAACATTGTGGCGGATCCTCACAAAAACAGATGGAACGGACGGCAATCAGTCAGGATCCGCCAATAATGAAAGTCAATGGGGAAAAAAACGGATCCGCAAAGAAAAATGGCGGATCCATTTTTTTTCAAAATTGGCGGATCTTGACTGATTGTCAAAAACGGAAGTGTGAAAGAGGCCTTACATGGTGATAACTTGTATCAATAACTCAGAGACCTTGATTCCAGCAATTTATTGCATAAAATACTGAGTGCAGCAATTATTATGTTCAACTGTGAACAACCCTCCTCAAACTAATGATTAGTAGCTTTCTGAGTACAATGTGTAGTGTCAGAAAGCTGCTAATCAGTGGTGGGGGCATGATTTGACAAAAGGCCCCGTCACACATAGCAATCTCGCTAGCGAGATCGCTGCTGAGTCACAAGTTTTGTGACACAACAGCGATCTCACCAGCGAGATCGCTGTGTGTGACAGCGATCAGCGACCGACCCCACTGCCGGTATCGCTGATCGCTGCAAGAAACCTCTGGACATTTCTTTGGTCGCTGATCTCCCGCTGGCCAGCACGCATCGCTGTGTGTGACAAGCGGGAGACGAGTGATCAGCTGGTAACTAACGTACACATCGGGTATCCAAGGGACACGCGTCCCTTAGATACCCGATGTGTACGTTAGTTACCAGCTCCCTGCATCACATAGCGACTTACCAGCGATCCTGACACATTGATATCGTTGTAGGGATCGCTGGTAAGTCGCTATGTGTGACTCCAGCTTAAGATGGACAAGGCCAGTTATCCTGCAGTGATTATCTCCTCCTGAGAAAAACTTAATTATATTTAAACAGCAAAATACAGCCTAGTAAGTGACTAATCACTGTAATAATCAGGCTCTCTTCTACTACATTGCTGTGCTCTCAGATTGCATAGTAGAAACCTGGTGTCAGGTTCCATTTAATGACATATTGGAAGTTGCTGTACCTTCTTGTTGCTGTATTCATGTGCTAGAGATGGTTCTTGTGCTGTATTTATGTACTGATGGTTGTTCTGATCCTGTACACATATAGCAGTCCATAATTTTCCAGATGACGTGCTGTATGGCAGTGTTAGTATACTATTGTGTCATCTGACAAGATAAGCATTGCTACATCTGTACTTAGGTTAGGAGCATTAAACATTGGTATTTGAAGGCCATTTTCGCTCTCCTGTGCAACAGCCTGCACTTCAAATAGTCCAGTCAAAATACGGTTTGACCCGGAACAAATTCCAAGAAAGCGTTTTATGATTTTTTTTTATTACTATTATATGTGGGGAACAACATATTAAAAGTTTTCCAAAAATTGATCACCACAAAGGTCCTAACTATGACGTCATAAGACGATAACAGCCATCGCACTAAAAATAACGAATATTTCCCTATTTCAAAGCTGTAGCTTTAGGTTACAGAAGAGTTTACATTTTGTATACTATATATTTTCATATAACAATTTTTATACAAAGTTTTATACTAACTACATGGACAGGCGAGGTCATGACGTCATCAATGACGTCATGACATATATGTACATTTCTAGAAATTATAGAATTAATACACAGTGCATTTTAAGACCTACTTCATCACTGAATAAGCGTGTCAGGTCAGTAGTCACTATTTTCATCATCAGACACTGCTTCCTCACTCATATTGTCACAATGCCCTTCTTGACATGGTCCGCATACCCGTAAACAGGTAAGTCCGTGTCTTTTGCAAGTGCACCGAAGTGTACTACAACCACGAGAACAATTGCAGTGAATTATTTTCAGAAGTGTTTCTGGCGCGGGTGAAGTATCCATCATCACTGGAACTAGACTGTTGTTCTGCAATTCCCATCCCCTTTCAGTAGTGTCCATGGCCTCACCATTATCCATCCAAAGCATCACTTGGAGGTAACTCTGAAGGGCATGATACTTCGTTGCAGAGGAGGTCGGTGGCAGGCGTTCAGGTGTAACAAAGATTTTGGCTGAACCAACTTTTTTGCAGAGAGTAGAATACCTCATTGCAGACAGATTGTCTCCAGGTTTGCCCCCGAACAATGCCACCATCGCTTTACACCCAGCGTCTTCAATCTCAGCTCTGTTTTTGTTAGGTGTGGAAAAGATTTTAGCACAGCTATTTAAGACCGAGTCTCCCTTCAAAACCTTGTGTAGACCGAGTTTTTTTCCGATTCCAAAAACCGCGTAAGTGGTATCGCAACCCATGAATGCACGAAGGAACAGAAGACTGCTGCAGACAGGGTTTCCCAGGAACTTCTTCATAACCTTAATGTCGTATACTGTTGCAGGACTCCCTTTATCCGAGTAGAAATAAAGCTTGTTGCCATCGCTGGGTGACGCGTGATGAAGTAACAACACCAAAAGATCTGTATCTTCGCCAATGAGACTAGTACTTTTGTTGGATGATATTGACACTGCTGCCTTAACAATCTCCACATCTGCATCCCCCTCTGATTGTATCATGTGGCAACCTCTGTCATTCATGCGCTGTGAAACGAGATTGATAAGAGACTGTTTGTTCTCCACATTCGAAACAAAGTCCTCCTTTTTCCTGACAAATTTCATTCCTTCAGCAATGTTCACTTTGTTACTTGTTCGTGTTTTGCGCCGTTGCTGATGGGTAATGTCCTTAGTGTTTGGTCCTCCAATGTAACCATCAAATACTATCGTAGCCTTACCATAGTGCTTTAGTGTGAAAGATGCATAGTCTTCAGCGATTGAACAATATGTCTTTCCTTCTGACCACTTCAGTCGATGGAGAAGAGAACCTCCGTCAAGAACATAATGTTCCACTTCTGGTACATCCTTGAGTACTGCATCATCTGAACTCTGTTCTTTTATAGCAGCCATCAGTTGTGCTTTGTTTGGTTTGCGAAAGAGATGTTTTGCCTCAAAGAGGGATGGCGGGTATGGTGAAAGTTCATAGGCCATCACCTCATCAAGGGAAAGATCAGCAGTTTGAGACACCACAAGAAACCTTTGGAACAAAAGAGCGGGGTCTATTGTTTTGTCCTTAGCAACGTCAATAGCCTCACTGGATGCCAGGGTCTTGGCTTTCATTGACCGTTTTTACTTAACTGAAAACAGTGATTGACCCTCCATTGTTGCCACTATTTCTCTGCCAATGGTGAACAGGTTATGGACATTCACATCCTTATTTGCATTGACACCGGTGATAATGTTGCGAAGAGACACTTCATCAGAAAAAGTGAAAAGGTCTCAAGTTTATCTGCAATTTTCTCCAGGTCTTCACAATCTCTTCTCGTCCTTGACGTACTTGCCTCCTTGTGTTGTTCACTGGTGACAAAGATCTGGCGAGTGAAACCCTGCATTGCATCACTATAGGAAGAGGACACTGGCACAGACAGAGTCCACAAGGCCCTCTGATGTTCGGACATTCCACTTCCTCTGGTGAGTCCTCCTGCAGTTTTTAGGGAGCGCATCAGAGCTTGCTCGATGACTAGGTCGCAACCCAGGCCTGCCAAGTACTGATCAGTCCGCCTTACAACATGCAAGCCATTCATAAATCTATGGAAGACTGATGGCATATCATCTTCCAGAGTGGTCATAGACTGGAGGTAAAGGTAGGCGGCCTTCACATAGTTCCCATGCCCAGCAGCTGCAAGAATGGGCAAACATTCGGCTACAGCATGAAGGTGCATCAGCCAGAATCCTGTACGATCGGCCTCGATAAGCTCCCTTCCAATTCCAACCATCTGTTGGTAATTCAGCCATAGTTTACTGGTGCGAGAGTGAGCGGATAATCTGTTTCTTTTGGATGACAAGAGGTGGACAATATCACTAAAGCAGGTAGAAGTGATGACCGAATTCAAGTCACTCTCCCCTGTCAGTGTCTGAGCATATAACTGCTCAAGTTCTTGCAACAGGTCTGCAAAACCGGGATGGTCGCAAAGTACTTTGTCTGCAAATTGCTGAGTAAGACACTGATCAAGGAGGAGATGGCCACAAACTGCACGCTGAACTGCCTTTCCAGTCATGATGTGTTGCACAGCATTGTCACCGTAAATTGTTCCCAAGATCTCTTTGATTCCACTCCCATCCATCAGCATTCCTATGGCACCCATAAGATTCATCAATGTGTGGAAGCTCCCGAGCATCAGGACAACATCTCGAGCCGGGCTGTCTTCAGGCACCTCATATTTGATTTCTGACGCTTTCCAGTAGAGTGGCTGATCAAATGTAACAACTGCAGCAGATCGGTGTTTATCAGCAAGGTTGCACAGATACTCAAGAGTAGAGAAGATGCATGACTTGTCTCCGGAATGCATGTCAATGATGGGCAGGAAGATTACCGAGGACGACCCCGGATGATCACAGTCTTTACAGTCATATGTAAAAGTTTGGGCACCCCTATTAATGTTAACCTTTTTTCTTTATAACAATTTTGGTTTTTGCAACAGCTATTTCAGTTTCATATATCTAATAACTGATGGACTCAGTTATATTTCTGGATTCAAATGAGGTTTATTGTACTAACAGAAAATGTGCAATCTGCATTTAAACAAAATTTGACCGGTGCAAAAGTATGGGCACCCTTATCATTTTCTTGATTTGAACACTCCTAACTACTTTTTACTGACTTCCTGAAGCTCTAAATTGGTTTTGTAACCTCATTGAGCTTTGAACTTCATAGCCAGGTGTATCAAATCATGAGAAAAGGTATTTAACGTGGCCACTTGCAAGTAGTTCTCCTATTTGATTCTCCTATGAAGAGTGGCATCATGGGCTCCTCAAAACAACTCTCAAATGATCTGAAAACAAAGATTATTCAACATAGCTTTTCAGGGGGAAGGATACAAAAAGTTGTCTCAGAGATTTAACCTGTCAGTTTCCACTGTGAGGAACCTAGTAAGGAAATGGAAGAACACAGGTACAGTTCTTGTTAAGCCCAGAAGTGGCAGGCCAAGAAAAATATCAGAAAGGCAGAGAAGAATGGTGAGAACAGTCAAGGACAATCCACAGACCACCTCCAAAGACCTGCAGCATCATCTTGCTGCAGATGGTGTCACTGTGCATCGGTCAACAATACAGCGCACTTTGCACAAGGAGAAGCTGTATGGGAGAGTGATGCGAAAGAAGCCGTTTCTGCAAGCACATCACAAACCGAGTCGCCTGAGGTATGCCAAAACACATTTGGACAAGCCAGTTACATTTTGGAAGAAGGTCCTGTGGACTGATGAAACAAAGATTGAGTTGTTTGGTCATACAAAAAGGCGTTATGCATGGAGGCTAAAAAACACAGCATTCCAAGAAAAACACTTGCTACCCACAGTAAAATTTGGTGGAGGTTCCATCATGCTTTGGGGCTGTGTGGCCAATGCCGGCACCGGGAATCTTGTTAAAGTTGAGGGTCGCATGGATTCAACTCAGTATCAGCAGATTCTTGACAATAATGTGCAAGAATCAGTGACGAAGTTGAAGTTACGCAGGGAATGGATATTTCAGCAAGACAATGATCCAAAACACCGCTCCAAATCTACTCAGGCATTCATGCAGAGGAACAATTACAATGTTCTGGAATGGCCATCCCAGTCCCCAGACCTGAATATCATTGAACATCTGTGGGATGATTTGAAGCGGGCTGTCCATGCTCGGCGACCATCAAACTGAACTGGAAATGTTTTGTAAACAGGAATGGTCACAAATACCTTCATTCAGGATCCAGGAACTCATTAATAGCTACAGGAAGCGACTAGAGGCTGTTATTTTTGCAAAAGGAGGATCTACGAAATATTAATGTCACTTTTATGTTGAGGTGCCCATACTTTTGCACCGGTCAAATTTTGTTAAAATGCAGACTGCACATTTTCTGTTAGTACAATAAACCTCATTTGAATCCAGAAATATAACTGAGTCCATCAGTTATTAGATATATGAAACTGAAATAGCTGTTGCAAAAACCAAAATTGTTATAAAGAAAAAAGGTTAACATTAATAGGGGTGCCCAAACTTTAACATATGACTGTATGTAGCATGTGCATCATTCCATTCCAGCTCGATGCAGGCTGTTTGAAGCGTAAAGACATCTCCCACAATACATCAACACAATGGTCAATGGCGTCAAGAAATGGCAAGGGCTTGAATTTTATGTTTCAGAGAGTGTGTTTTGCGAAACGGTATTCCCTTACATCAACTCTGCTTTGTTCAACTATCTCCAAGTCCGCAGTCTTCCGTCTGAGAACAGTGCGACTGACCTTCCTTCCTGGAGTCACAGTAGCTACCATCCCCATGCCATGGAAAGTCCCCTTCCCATCAAACGTGATGATATTATGATCGACGTTGTCCGCAGCGAAAAGCAGTGCCATATCCAGTCTGTCTATGGTACCACCGAGTACATCCTGGCCAACAGAAGCGGCAGCATTTCCCTCGAATCGCTGAACTTCCAAATATGATGAACAATAGCCCATGGCTGAGAGACTGTCTACAAGAAATCGAGACCTGAAATGATGATGGAGCTGGACTGCTAACCCAAGCTGCAATGGAGCTACTACAGCCCTGGGACGTACAGCCTGAACAACTGATTGTCCAATGCTTGTGACCTTCCTGTGAATGTCCTTTCCAACGAAGAGGGTTTCAAGCAAGCAAAGCAAACTCAGGGGGAGATAATCTAAGGCAGACTGACATTCAAGCGAAGAAGTCTTCGGATATTCATAGGTTGAAGATGGGATCTTAGACTTGATATCGCTCTTGATTAGTTTGGCCGCAGTCTCTATGATGGCTCTCTTCTGGGCTTCTTCATCCGTTTCTTGACTACGGAAATAGTCCCTCAGGATTATTCTAGTCTTTTCACGGAACGTTACAATGTTAGGCAACCCTTCACACTCTGCTATGAATAGCGAATCGCCATACCTCTCCTCCAGGCTATACCTCAGCCATTTATTACTATAGGCAGCACTGTCTCCTTCTACAAGATACTCCGTCATTTTCTTTGCCAGATCTGTGACAGTCAGTTGCTCTTCATCGTTGTCCTCGAGAAATGCACACATTCTCAAGAACGCTTGCTCTTGGTCCATGTTCATCGGCCTCCCTACCTTCCGCGGTTTCTTTGTAGTAGATCCACCACCATGACGCATAGGAATTCCGTAATTTATCCAAAAGTTAATGTCACATGAACGATGATACAGACAGTCTGCAGCATGTAAGTCCTTCCCAAAGTACGTGATTCTCCCTTGAATGGTGATTGCCTAGTCATCATTACACTGTTTGCAATGTGACAAGATGGACCTTACAAATCCATCCATTTTAACAAAGCTATAGTCATCGAAATCACTACTAGATCTTGTCTTCACCAATTCATGTCCACAGAACAAACACTGCGTCGTGCTATCATATGATCCAGTAGACACCCGTGTACCTCTCTTGGCAGGTGAACGATGAACGGAAGTAGCTTTCTTATGCAAGTCTATTTTCTTCTTGTTTATGTAGTTCATACGACATCTCTTGTGCACCACTGGTCCAGCAGCTACCACAGTGCTAACGCCCCTCTCAATACTGGCTTTATTGATCCCTTCAGCTCCATTTGCACAAATCTCCACTCTTTGTCTGTCATCTTCTACTTCATGGCTGCATAAGGGGCAAGTTTCTTGACTTTCCATCATTCTCAGCTTTGTAAAAGATGATAAATAAATCGTTAAATAATAAATATAATAATAGTAGTAATTGCAAAAGAAATATGATAGACACTGAAAGGCGAGTCGCATTTAACATTTTACAGCTTTGGCGGCCATATTCTTTGACGTCACATTCGAACCCTTTGTGGTAACCCAATCTTGGTAAACTTTTAGTATGTTTTTCCCTACATGTAATACTACCAAAAAAAACAATAAAACGCTTTCTTGGAATTTGTTCAGGGTAAAGTATTTTTTTTTCCTGTCGTCGTCTTCATTAAAAATAAAGAAAAAAATAAATATATTTGGTATTACTGCATCTGTAAACATATTGTCTATCAAAATATAAAATTAATTAATTCATATGATAAACAGAAAAAAATGAACACCCCAGAAGTGCATCTTTTTTACAACATATTTCCTTAAAAATTGTAATAAAATACGAATCAATCAAAATGTTATACATAATCAAATTGGTATCAATAAAAACTTCAGCTCACTATGCAATAAACCAAGCCCTCAGGCAACTCCATGGACACAAAAATAAAAATGTAAAGGTCTTCAAAAACATGGATCACAAAACAAGATTTTTTTTTGTTAACATAAGAACATCTATGAAAGATTGGTATGATTGCTAACATGTTCACAGGTCATTTTTACCTAACAATCAATACCGTAAGGCCTCTTTCACACTTCAGTTTTTTGCATCAGTCAAAATCCTCCAAAAGGACGGATGCGGGATCCGTTTTAGAACTGATGAGAACGGATGCCACTCATCCGTTTTTTTGATGGATCCGACAAATGAAGAATTTTAAAGGAATCGCAGCCTGGAAAAGGAGAGAGAGAGAGAGATTTTTTTGTCCGGCACCCAGAAAGGATTTCGGGTTAAATGAGTGTCTGGAGGATCCGCCAGAGAAAAAAACACTGCAAGCTCCGTTTTGAAATCTTTGAGGATGGTGACGGACAGCAACTTTTGGTGGATCCTCAAAAAAAACGGATGCAACGGACGGCAATCCGCCATTAATGGAAGTCAATGGGGAAAAAAACGGATCCTCAAAAGAAAATTGAGGATCCGTTTTTTTTTCAAAACCTGGCGGATTGTGACTGATTGCAAAAAACTGAAGTGTGAAAGAGGCCTAAGCAGTAAACTAAAAAAAAAATGACAAAACTGTGTTTATTCACTGTAAGTTTATATTTTCATCCCAAGCAGCAAGAACGCCAAAATTGGCCCTGCTAGCAACACATTGTAGAATTAACAATTACTTTTTCAAACTGCTTTTTCTTCACATTTAAAATACATACATTTCAAATGACTGTGTAGCTTTTGGAAACGTTGACATGATACACAAGGGATACCGTATAGAATTGGCTAAAGCAGGCTTCTTGGTTAATTAACAAAATATGCCAGATTGTTAATGAACATTAGGTAGAAACAGACACAATCATTTAATTGTGTTTTTTAAGAAACAATTCTAATGAAAATTAAAGTAATCCCAATACTAAAGACATAATCACCAAGCAAAGTTAAAACACAACAAAGTGATGCTAATTTGTCCAAGCTGTCCTTAAAGAGTTTAATCTACAATTAGATGTGGTGGTGTCTTTCACAGCACTATTGTACATTAGAGGAATACAGAACAATTTTCACACATAAGAACTACAGATTTAATGTCAGGGTTGTCATGTAGTTGCCACGATATTGTATACCATGATCAAACTTCATCCAGTAAGTAAATTGACATAAGTATTGAACACTTCAACATATTTTCTAAGTAAATATTGTAGTGAAACCTTCCCCAGGGGGAGCTGGTGAGGGAAGAGAGCTTACACACTAAGAGTAGCAACACTGAGCAACAGCACAGGTAACGAGAGAGAATGGTCAGAAGAACCGAGTCAGAAACTATCAGGAGCAGACGTACCAGAAGGAGCAGCAATACACGTAGTCAAAATACCAAGCCGAGGGTCAGAAAGCCAAAACATGAGCATGGGGTCCAAAAATGAGAGGCGAAATACGTGGTCGAGGTACAAGCCGGGGAATCAAATGCCAGAGAGGGAACGTAGCAGCAGAGATGAATACCAACAGAAGGGGTCAGAGATCAGTCCGGTTCATACACGTGGATACCAGTCAAAGACAGGAGGATCACCAAGGTACAAGGGTCAGAGGCTCTAAACTGGAAGCTTGAGATATCACTAACACAGGTCAGTAGGCTGTGATGGACTGCAATAGCCCGACTTGCTCCAGAACGAGGCTGAGGAGATTAACCCCCGCATGACCAGTCCAGAGTGAAGGCAGCAGAAAATAAATTCCGGACTGGACCATGACAAATATATCTCTAAAAGGTGTTAATGATCTGAAATTCTCACCAGATGTCAGCAACAACCAATCCAATCTGCACAGGCAAAGAAATCAAACCATAGATGTCCATAAATTATGTTTAATAATGAGGCATTTCATGGAAAAAGTATAGAGTACCATTTCAGAAATGTACTTATTCCTTTGTAAAAAAGACTTTGTTGGTGATGACAGCTTCATTACACCTCCTGTATGGAGAACGTAGTTGCATGCATTGCTCAGGTTCCCTTCCCATTCCCATTTATCCCATCCTTCCACATAAACACTCTTCACATCCTGAAGGTTCTGTGGGCTTCATCTATGAACTCTGAGTTTTAGTTCCATCCATACATTTTCTATGTGATTCAGGTCAGGTGATTGGATGGGCCATTCTAGCAGCTATATTTTCTTGAGAGTTTCCTTGGCTGCGTGTTGGGGATCATTGTCTTGCTGAAATGTCCACTCTCGTTCCATCTTCATCATGATTGAAAAGCGTGTCAAGAAACTGCATTACTGCATATGGGCATGCATAGCCAAAGACTGGTCTGAGTGCCAATTCTGACCCCACCAAGAGTGTCTACTATAAGTACTGCAATTGGACTATAGAGCAATTAAAGAAGGAATCTTTGCCTAAGTAATCATATTTTCCTTTACATGAAACATGTGACTCTTCACATGTACTTCCCTACAATTAGCAATTTGTTTTTACAAAAAAATTAAAAAAGGAAGGTTTTTGGACAGGGTTCCCGATTACAGAAAAGTAGGTATAGTAATAATAGGATTTTAAAACTTAACTTATAAAACTCTATTACAGCAAGAGGTTAAAAACCAAAACTAGACACACAAAACATAACCGACACCTGAATGTCCAAAACCAGGTAGTTAATTCGAGTTACTTTACCACAAATTATTGCCTGTACAGCCAAGGAGGTATCGAGGAGAACAAGATACCAGCTGTTTTCACATAAGCCCAGGAAGGCCTAGGTGGATATATAAATCTAACTATGAGCAAAAGAAGTTTCAAAAAGAACAGGTAAGTGATATGCCCTATAAGATTAGCACAGGTAGCTGTCAGTACAGCCAAGACTGGCTCAGGGAGTACAAGATATACCCTGTTTAATGTAGTTGTTTCCAACATATCACATACACAGAAATATATGGAACTTTCTCACCCAAAGCTTTTGATTTCTCTAATTGTCAGGTATCATATTTTTTGAGGTCGATCAGGATGCAGAGCAGATTCATGACCGTACTGGACATCTTTTTAAGAGCCAAGTAGGTAATCCTGTTCAGGACAGAGATCACCTCCTGATGCATTTCTTCCCTATTTGGCATTCATTAGGGGATTCAGTATTCTGGCTGTAGGAGGTCTGCACACTCACCTCCTGTATATGATCTATTTCATGGGCTCCTTTTAAATTGTGTACAAGTGCCCGGCATCCCAGACACCGCTTCACTAACCTCATGAAAAGATGGCTCCATGATGCACTGTGCAAAGTAACTGATTGAGGAAGAACATTGCTCTGGGTAAAGTTCTGCTTGAAAAACTTGATCTAGCACCTTCGGTATGTGCTTAAAATTTTAGTGTGATCGATCTAGGTCCCCAACTTGCAAATTACAGGGCTTAAATGCTCTGTTGTTAATGTTTTAAAATACCACAAAATCCTTTTGGAGATCATATGTAGTTCATTTCTTGATGGGTCAAAACTTTTTTTGGAACAAGAAGAACTGGTGCTTAGCACCAATGCATGGAGAACTGCAAGTGCTATAGGAAAAATAACCACAAATTTTATACCAAGCTAATTTGAGTTATAAAATAAAAGTATGCCAAATTTCAAACTGAAAAGTTATATCTGTAAATGTGTGCCATTTTATGATTTGTTTTTATTTTGCCATTTTTACAATATCTCTTTCCCTATTTCACTTAAAAGTGGCTCCTAATCACCACTCAAAGTTGAGTATGGCGCAGCTGAAAAGCACACATCGTAAAAGTTTTTGTCTGGAAAACATTAAGCTAACAAGACAATGCAATACAATGAAGGAAAGCTAGATAATCTTTTGTTTATGTGCCTGTCTTAGAACTCTGAGATCAGAGGATCAGGTTCAGAAGACATCAATGTATAATTCAACTAGGAGCACCTAGATTAACGTAATTAGAATATATCTCCGAACCATTTGGCAATCTTCCCAAGCCAATATATCATTAAAACAGACACACACTCAGCCCTTTTCAAATAGGCTTGCAAATCTTTACATTCTCTAGTGTAGCTGAAATGTTTACATCATACTATCCATTTTACTTTAGATAAAGGATGGATGAGTTTTACTTTTCTACTCGTTTGATAGATAATTGGACATAGAGAAGGTCCCTGGAAGGCATTATGAAACAGAGAAAAAGGTAAAATAATCAAATATTGCTTTACACTTTACCGTTCTCTTTTCGCATGCAACAAAACAAGATCATATTCTTGCAATATATCCCTGCTTTTTCTGTTTTACCTGGTTTTCAGACGAAACAAATTAAAACAATCTCACCTGAACCTTGTTACATTTTTACAGTAGAAAATGCAGTTAGTTTAGTAGAATCTTATGCCAATTACTAGAGATGACTGAACAGCTGTGACCGCTAAATGGGAGAACAGCAAAAAGTCTGCTACCTGCAAAAATCCTCAGACCTTCTTCTAATTTATAGGCCTGGCACGATGTAATCGTTGTGGTGTGATACACGCATGATATCACACTCAACCTACTAACCAAAAAAGGTGCTGGTGAGCATAGGAGGTAGTTTGCAGGGCTCCCACGCAGTGGCCACAGGCTTTTGTTATGGCAACAAGACCAGGCCCTCTATTATGCACCAATTTTATGTCAAAAATGGGGATGAGCGAAAGCGAATATGTTCTGTAATTATCAAATATCACTTCAGTATCAGGGTGCTCGGATGTGCTCAGCACTCAGCAAGTATTAGTCGGTGCTGAACTTTGAAGGTCGAATCCCCGCCCCGCATGTTTAGCATCTATTACATAGTAAATAAGCATGCAGGATTGCCTGTGAGTCACTGTAAAGCCGTAGCCATCTTGGTAGTGGCATTGCTGTGATTGGCTGTCCACATTAATTCATCAGAAGTTATTAAAGGACCAGCATCGCCATGCTCAGCTCACTAATGCCATTGAAACAGCACAGGGACAGTTCTTATTGCAGGGAGAGAGTGCTTGTACAGGCCTGTGTGTGCACAATTTAATGAATCAGAGTCCTCTAGTGTTGATACTGGTGCTGATGCTAAATCATCATACTTGCAGTTCATTTAAGGGCTAATGTTGTGCTTTGCTCTTTGTATCAGATACATTCTGCATTTAGCCTTAGAAGGGACATTTGCAGGAGCAGGGAGAGTGGCTAAATATAGTCTCTTGGCAGGTCTTAGTGTTTAGCAGTCCGGTGCAAAATATATAGCTGTGGCAGTTGACCACATTCTTTTTTTGGGGGTGAAAAAAATTGATTATATTGTCATCCATAGGATATTACGTGCTTTTTGGTATATTTTAGTGTTTTAGAATATGCCCAAAAAGCATTGAAAAATGTTTCTGTATTCAATTATTCAGCCATAGAGTATTATGTGATTTCCAGTACATTTTGGTGTTATATAACACTCCAAAAAGCATTTTGGATTCAATTAGACATCCATAGTCTATTACATCCTTTGTGCTACATTTCAGTGGTATATAACACTCAAAAAAGCATTGAAAAATATTTCTGGATTCACTTACTCTTCATTAGAGTATTAAGTGCTTTCAGTTACATTTCGGTGGTATATAACACTCCAATAATACATACAACATGCTACAGACATACAAATTACATACTACATACATACTACATACAATACATTCATACAATACATACATATAGATATACAGTACATAAAACATAGAGTACATACTCACCATCACTTGTCACTTTGTTCCCCAAAGCCAGTGTCATCTATAAAAAATATGAAAATAACAAACAAGCGATATACTCCCTGATCCACAGAAATCCACGAGTGTCCCAAGCAGTTATTGTAACATTAGGGTAGTACATAAAACAAAAATAAAGTTCAATATTTTTTTCAATTAGTCATCCCTAAAGATATTGCTATACAACAACAACAAAAAATGTTCAAACATCTTTCCTGGACTCAATTAGTCATCCATACAGTTTAACAATCTTTGTGTAAAATTATGGTGGCTTAAAATTTTTAAAAACAGCTTGGCCCAGTTCACAAACTATTTTTGTTCCGAAAAATTGACTGTGGTCATAAAAGCACTAGAAAGTGGTTTGTGTGAAATTTCGTTAGCTTGAAGTAAAGGCAAAAATTGGCCTGCTACAGGTGTACAAATTTTGGTTGTTCAAAAATTGACTATTGTCATATGTACTGTAGAATTTAGTTGAGTAAAATCTAGTTGGCTTGAAATGAAAAAAAAAATTGGCCTGCTACAGGTGTACAAGTTTGGTCCTTCAGTACTTGATCCCCAGCCACCACTATTTCTCTCTGCGTGGCTTCCCCACCTTGTACCAGCATGTGTCCAGTAACATCACCCCTACCCTAAACAACACAGTTATTGGGATCGTCCACTTAGCAACCGACATGTGGACAACTCACTTTGGTGGTGTCTTCCAATAATTTTTTGGAAATGTGAACACTCCTGGTTGAGTGTCCATCTGCTGGGTTGTGTGTAGTGGAAGACCTGTTGGTCCATATTATACTATTTCCACTGTGGTAAAATTGATGCCACTTTGGTGGTGTCTTCCAATAATTTTTGAAAATGTGAACACTCCTGGTTGGGTGTCCATCTGCTGGGTTGGGGGTAGTGGAAGACCTGTCGGTCCATATTATACTATTTCCACTGTGGTAAAATTGATGCCACTTTGGTGGTGTCTTCCAATCATTTTTGAAAATGTGAACACTCCTAGTTGGGTGTCCATCTGCTGGGTTGGGTGTAGTGGAAGACCTGTCGGTCCATATTATACTATGATGTACTTGATGCCATTTTGGTGGTGCCTGCCAATAATTTTTGAAAATGTGAACACTCCTGGTTGGGTGTCCATTTGCTGGGTTGGGTGTAGTGGAAGACCTGTCGGTCCATATCATACTATTTCTACTGTTACTGTAGTGAAATTGATGCCACTTTGGTGGTGTCTGCCAATTGTATTTGGAAATGTGAACACTCCTGGTTGTGTGTCCATTTGCTGGTTTGGGCATAGTAGAAGACCTGTGGTCCTTATTATACTATTTCTACTGTTACTGTAGTGAAATTGATGTCACTTTGGTGGTGTCTGCCACTAATTTTTGGAAATGTGTAGACTCCTGGTTGGGTCTCCTTCAAGCATGTTACCTGTAGCAGTAGGCCTCCAAGACCAACTGGCCTACACTTCCTTGTAGTCAACTACTTGTGTTACTATCCTTAGATTTTTCTGACAATAGTAGTCTGCGAAATGTATATGATATTTGCGTCAACTGAGTGTGGCTGAGCATGAAAGCAGGTTGAGCTGTTGCATGTGGTATCAGAGATCCTGCACAGGAGGCCTACACCAATCCGTCTCCCACCTCGTCTTACAGTGACATTCAATTGAAAGCTATAAATGCTGGCACAGACTCCATTACCTCATGCATGGCTGATTTCTGCAGTGCCATGCTACAATTTGAACTGTAGTTGAATTGAGGCCACTTTCCTGGTGTCACCCCATAATTTGACATGTTTTGGCAGCTTTTGTGGTTGTTAGAAGGTGTTGTGCATGAGTTTGTTTTTGCCTCTCAGTGCCTTGAATGGCGGTAGGCTGTGTTCGGCGAATAGTCAACAAATAAATCAGCGAATATTGTAAATTCGATGATCATAATCCGAACTGAACACTGAAATATTCCCTCATCTCTAGTGCTAACCACACACGTGAGGGGTCTAGTTTCCAAAATAGGGTCACTTCTGTGAGGTTTCCACTCTTTAGGCATATCAGGGGCTCTCCAAATGAAACATGGTGTCCGCTAATGATTCCAGCTAATTTTGCATCAAAAAGTCAAATGGCGCTCCTTCCTTTCCAAGCCTTGCTGTGCGCCCAAACAGTAGTTTTCCCCCACATATGGGGTATCACCTTGCTCAGTAGAATTTGCACAACAAACTTTCTATTCCATTTTCTCCTCTTACCCTAATGAAAATAATAAAATTTGGGTCCAAAATAAAATTTTTATGAAAAAAGTGAAATGTTAGTTTTTTCTTTCCACATTGCTTCAATTCCTGTGAGCATCTGAAGGGTGAATAAACTTTTTGAATGTGGTTTTGAGCACAGTTTTTACAATTATGTCATTTTGGGGTATTTTTCTGCCATATAGACCCTTCTAAGTGACTTCAAATGTGATGTGGTCCCTAAATAATGGTTTTGTAACTTCTGTTGGAAAAATGAAAAATCGCTGGTCATCTTTAAACGCTCCTAACTTTCTAAAAACAAAATTTTTTTTTACCAAAAAATGTGCTAAGGTAAAGTAGACATGTTAGAAATGCTATTTAATAACAATTTTGTATGGCATATCTCTCTAATTCAAGGGTATAAAAACTAAAAGTCTGAAAATATCAACATTTTCAAAATTTTTGCCAAATTTCCAATATTTTCACAAATAAGCGCAAATCTTATTGAACAAATTTTACCATTATGGTGAAGTACATTATGTCACAAGAAAACATTCTCAGAATCAGTGGGATCTTTTGAAATGCTCCAGAGTTATTATGTCATAAAGTGACACTGATCAGAATTGAAAAATTTGGCCTGGTCATGAAGTTGAAAAAAGACTTCAGGGTGAAGGGGTTAAACCACTTATTTATTTACGACAATCAAAACTTGCAATCAATAAAATACTTTTAAACATTAAGAATGAAGGGATTGCAGCCATACCCGGGCATTGTAGGTCCCTTCATTCTTAGGATAAGATCTGTACCTAAATCCTTTCCTGGATTTTGTATTTTTCATCAAGTTTAATAAAATAGAATGTAACTTCATTCTGAATGTTTAGGGCTACTTGATAAACTCATCTCTGCTTCACTTTTTAAGTGTACTCTACTGCAAAAAAACGAAAGTATGGTTCAATTGTGCCATAGTAAAGCATTTACAATATATTCTCAAATGTCATTGGTTAACTGCTGACAAATAGTGTATATAACAAAATGTTAGATTAGATACCACTTAGGCAATTGTCTTTTGAATGTTTTAATGCAGCAGAGGTGAAAGCCCTTCTCCCATCTATTCTTAAATACATAGCATTTACACGGCTGACCATCATTTGATATTTAAAGGGAATCTGTCTCATCATTTATGGTGATGCAAATAATGTGTTTGAAATCTGTGCTCAGAGGTGAAACGCGCGTCGGGGTAGTTGGACGGGACACAGCTCCTACTCAGGTGAATCGTCTCCTAATGCACGGCTATTTTGTCCACTTTGGTAGCATTATTGGAAATTGTATTCAATTAATCTGTATTAGCCCACTGTGGTATCCATACTTGATTATATGTTTTTCTAATTATAGAGATTTGCTTCCATTTCTTTTCCCCCCATTCCTATAACTAGCACAGATTTATGGCTGGCACCTAATTTTGCCTTTCTTGGTCCTATAGTGATATGCACAATTTTCAAAATATATTGGCACTATGCACTTTATTAATTATAATTATTGTATATTAAGAGCATTTACTATAATTAATCTTGTCTGGCATTTTATTAAGTACCTAATAGCCTTAAATGTTGCACACTAACTAATGTGGGGATTTTTTGTGAGTTGTCCTGTTCCATTTTTTAGAGGCATTTTGCTTATTATATTTATTTTTCTGTTTTTAATCCCTTGATTTAAATAAATATTATTTTTATGGATCTCTTCGGTGTTTTCCTTCTCTATTATAAGTGGGAAATAGCATTGTTCAATGTTATTAACTTGCAGATTAACCCCATATCTTCAGGTTAATAACATTCTTTGACATGAAAGGTTCCCTTTAAGGCCTCTTTCACACATTAGTTTTTTGCCATCAGTCACAATCCGTCGTTTTTTGAAAAAAAATGGATCCAGTGTCTGATGCCGCTGGATCCGTTTTTTTCTCACAGACTTGTAATAGCGACGGATTGCGATGGATGGCCGCACGTTTCATCCGTCGTTCAATGGGTCCGTCAGAAATTCTTTGTCCGCCGGCCGGAGACAACGGACATAGGAACTTTTTTTGTCTACTTCAAAAAGTCGGACAGCGACGGATCCAGCACCATCTGTCGTTGGCTAGGAAGGAAGCCTATGGGCGCAGGATCCGACGCTGTTCGTCAAAAGACAGAATCCGATGACAGATTCCGTTTTTTAAAACGGGGCATGCCCGGAAAAATTCTCTTCCTTTAATTTAACCCCTACAACTGAGTTTTCCATTTTGGCACATAGAAAAATTCTCTCTCTCTCCGTTGCATCAGTTTTTCACAATCTGCGCATGATCCGTTTTTTTGTTAAACTTTGACGGATTGCGACTGATTGGAAAAAACTGATGTGTGAACGAGGCCGAAGCTGTGCAATAGAATGTCTCTCCTTGCTGCACAGTGATGATTACTGTAGATTCATGCAACTAGCACAACTTTTGGGAAAAACACACAAAACATGGAAAAATGTGCAGGAACATGACAGTTCTATGCCACTGATATAAGAGGAAGCTTTGGCAGGAGACACTTTTTTGTAAACAGAGAAGCTTTAAAGACACCAATGCATTGTGGATACTAGCTGTGCTCTAGCAATATTCACGGCAGACGGTATAAAAACAAATTTGCTCAGTCTTTGTAATGCACGGCAAGAAACGTGCAATTTATTATTCTGCCCTTGACGCTTTCAGTGCAGGACTTTTATTAGAATCAGAATTGTACTGTGTAGTCACATTTTTCGAATTTCCAGACTTTTTTTTGAGAAATGCTGTCCTTGGAACTAAATAAATCGTCTTGTTGTCTTGTCTTACTACCTGTAAGTAATTCATGTTTAACCTCTCTGAGATCTGCCTAAATGACTTCTCTGCGAATGCCATATATCCTGACAATGTCATTCACAGCAAAAGAAGGACATTTTTATAACGCTCTCAATCGTTATATTGCATTAGGTGCAGACTGTAAATAATAAACCCTTGTACTTTTCCTGCCCTTGTCACCACATGATGTTAATGTAATGTTAGTGTATGCTGAATATGAGATGTAGAAGAAATTCTGAGTTCTTTTTATGATCATGGAACATGGAATAAAAGACTCACATATTTGGAAATTAAAATTTTTAATGAATACATACATTTTATCTAATCAAAACTTACTTTGAACAAGAATATACTTTTACAGAGGTTTCAGAAACCTTATCCCCCATCTGGAGTCTGTGCCCCTGCCCTCGGTGTCTGTTATTGCTTGCAGGCCCTGATATGACTTCAACTGGACTGCAGCAAATCAGTGATCTCATCGGCTATGCGCGAGTTGGTGGCGCAAACTGCTTAAAACCACTGAACTCATTGGTTCACTGCAGAGCTATCAATGTGACTTCAGCACTACAGACAATAATAGACACGAGAAACTCTAGGGCAGACTCAATGTTGGACAAAATCAGGGTGAGTAAGGCATAGTCTATTTGTTTTTTGTTTATTTTTAAATTCTGCAGCTGGGGGGCACAAGTGTTTTCCAAAACTGGAAAAGCCTTTTAAGGTCTGATTTATTTAATCTATTTATTAGAATCATAGTTACTAAAATGTCATATCCATATTTCTGACTCCATATGTAGGCTGAGAGTGAGGCTCCTGAGACTTTGCCAATATAAATGTGTGTATTATACCAGCACTCACACCAAGAAGTTTGTCAGACTGTGACAGCTCAGCTGAAGAGGCTGTGTCATAGCTGGGTGCCTGTAAACCGTTACCTCCCCTCTACTGTGAAGAATTATAATTAATGGTTGTCCTGAGTAAGATTTCCCCAGGATTCCAAAAAGAACTCATGTTTCCTTTGTATCGCCCACAGGGCCGCCATCAGGGCATGACAGCCCTTACTGCTGTATGGGGCCTGGTGATCAGCAGTACAGAATTGGGGCCCGCATGTCAGGGGCCCCACTCCTCTGCTTCTAGTCATCGGGCTCCAAGTGCCGTGCGCTGTGGCCAGGCCTGCGGCGCGCAGAGCACACATCAGAAGAGCCACAACAGCGGCCGACATCAGATGAAAGCTGCAGAAGTGGAAGAGGTGAAGGACCTGTGGTGACGTCATCATTATCACAGGCCTTCACCGTTGATCAGATTCCCCCCTGATCACATGACGATGACGTCACCACAGGTCCTTCAGCTCACAGCAGCAGCTGAATCTTCACTACAGGAGCGTGGTCAGGTAAGAAAGTTTTTTTTTTTTAATTTAAATATTGTACGCGTCCAATATGTTTCCCTGGCAGGATGGAGACACATGTACCATGTGTCTCCAACCTGCCAGGGCAGATTGAAGGCACACAGGCAGATTGGAGTAGTGTGACACTGGGGGCAGGATGGAGACGGGGCATGATTGGAGACATGGGGCAGGATTGGAGACACAGGGCAGAATGGAGATGTGGGGCATGATTGGAGACACGGGGCAAGATGAAAGACATGGGGGCATGATTGGAGACACGGGGCAGGATTGGAGATACAGGGGGCAGAATGGACATATGGGGAATGATTGGTGGCACAAGGCAGAATGGAGATATGGGGCAGTATTGGAGATACTGGGGACAGGATGGAGACACAGGGGGCAGAATGGAGATGCGGGACATGATTGGATACACAGGGGGCAGAATGGAGATACAGGGCATGATTGGAGACACGGGGCAGAATGGAGATACGAGTCATGATTGGAGACACAGGGGGTAGAATGGAGACACGGGGGCATGAGTGGAGACACGGGGGCAGTATTGGAGATACTGGGGGAAGGATGGAGACACAGGGTGCAGAATGGAGCTATGGGGCATGATTGGAGACACAGGGGCAGAATGGCAACACGGGGCATGATTAGAGACACAGGGGGCAGAATGGAGATACGGGGCATGATTGGAGACACAGGGGGCAGAATGGAGACACGGGGGCATGATTGGAGACACAGGGGGCAGAATGGAGATACGGGGCATGATTGGAGACACAGGGGGCAGAATGGAGACACGAGGGTATGATTGGAGACACAGGGGGCAGAATGGAGACACGGGGGCATGATTGGAGACACGGGGGCAGTATTGGAGATACTGGGGGCAGGATGGAGACACGGGGCAGAATGGAGATATGGGGCATGATTGGAGACACAGGGGGCAGAATGGAGATATGGGGCATGATTGGAGACATGGGGCAGAATGGCGATACGGGTCATGATTGGGGACACAGGGGGCAGAATGGATATACGGGGCATGATTGGAGACACAGGGGGCAGAATAGAGACACGGGGGCAGTATTGGAGATACTGGGGGCAGGATGGAGACACAGGGGGGAAAATGGAGATACAGGGCATGATTGGAGACACAGGGGCAGAATGGAGATACGGGGCATGATTGGAGACACAGGGCTCAGAATGGAGATACGGGGCATGATTTGAGACACAGGGGGCAGAATGGAGATACAAGGCATGATTGGAGACACAGGGGGCAGAATGGAGATACGGGGCATGATTGGAGACACAGGGGGCAGAATGGAGACACGGGGGCATGATTGGAGACAAGGGGGCAGTATTGGAGATACTGGGGGCATGATTTGAGACACAGGGACAGGATTTGAGACAGATGGGGCAGGGCTGGAGACAGATTGTGCAGGATCAAGGGGCAGGATGGATACGATGGACACAGATGGGTCAGAATGGGGAGATCATATGGGGAACAATGGATACTCATGAGGGCAGGATGGGAGAACATATGGCTGAAGCCAGGAATGAGACACACGGGGTTCAGGATGGAGGATATTATTACCATAGGGGCTAATTAAGGGATATTATTACTGCAGTGATGTATTTATTTTATTTTTTTGAGTATACTGTTTTAAATAGGGGGGCGGTCCTGTTACTTTGTAGAGTGATACTATGTCGCCTTTTTTTCTTCATGTGATGTAATGTAGAAGTTGGGAAAAAATAAGTAATGTGTTCTGCAGGCAGAGCTCTAGATAACTGTGTTATTTCCTGCAGAGATGAGCCCTGTCTGGAAGAAGTGATGGTGGTGTGTGCTGAATGAAAGCTGAAAAGCAAAGATGAAGGACTTCACCTAGAGATGTCACTAGTGAGTCAGAGTGTTACCTGTACACTGACACTATACACTGTATACTATATACAGAGCTCCTGTGTATAATGTCACTGTTGATCACTGTATTACCTGTACACAGACATTGCATACTAAATACAGATCTCCTGTGTATAATGGCACTTATGGTGATATTATTGTGTTTTTTTTATTACTGATCAGTATTGTAGTAATCATTCACCATGTGGTGGTAATATGTGGTCTGGACATGGTGCGGTGGTATTTGTTCCTTGTATGTGATATTATTTGGTCACTGTGGTGGTAATATATGGTCTGGACATGGTGTTGCGTTTTTTCTCCCTTGTATGTGATATTATTCAGTCACCATGTGGTGGTAATATGTGGTCTGGACATGGTGTGGCAGTATTTGTTCCTTGTATGTGATATTATTCAGTCACTGTGGTGGTAATATGTAGTCTGATCATGGTGTGGCAGTATTTGTTCCTTGTATGTGATATTATTCGGTCACTGTGGTGGTAATATGTGGTCTGGTCATGGTGTTGCATTTTTTTCCTTGTATGTGATAGTATTCAGTCACTGTTGTGGTAATATGTGGTCTGGACATGGTGTGGCGGTATTTGTTCCTTGTATGTGATATTATTGGTCATTTTAAATATTGAAAAATAAATAAAAATATACCTAAATTGTATTGGATATTTTAACAAATGTTTAATAGGTTAGCGTAGAGTAGAGCTCGGCCAAAAGTGTCTACCGTGTTATGGTTTCCTTCCTTGGCCTCACCGAAACATGGCTGAAATCCTCCAACACCGCCTCCGCTGCTGCGCTATGTTACGGCGGCCTCCACTTTACCCACACTCCTCGCCCTGGCAACAGACATGGCGGAGGAGTGGGCCTTCTCCTTTCTTCCAACTGCACCTTCAACCCAATCCCACCTCTTCCCTCCCTTGTCCTCCCCTCTTTTGATGTCCACTCCATCCGCATCTATTCTCCCTTCAACCTCCAAGTGGCCGTCATATACCGACCTCCAGGCCCGACCACTTCCTTTATTGACCAATTCTTTATCTGGCTCCTTCACTTTCTCTCTGCTGACATTCCCACCATCATCATGGGTGACTTCAACATCCCCATTGACACCCACCAGTCGGCAGCCTCTAAACTCCTGTCCCTTACTTCATCCTTTGGACTTACTCAGTGGTCCTCCTCAGCCACCCACACAGATGGACATACATTAAACCTGGTCTTCACCCGCCTCTGCTCTCTTTCTAACTTCACCACCTCCCCTCTCCCTTTATCTGACCACCATCTACTCAATTTCTCATCCCTGTCCTCCTCACCTGTCACCCATGTCCAGCAGCATGCGCACCCCCGCAGAAACCTCGCACATCTAGACACTCGCACACTCTCTGACTCTATTCTACCACTGTCCTCCATAGTTTCAGTCCACAACACTGACACTGCCACTAGTTTCTACAATGCCACTCTTGCATCAGCCATCGACTCAGTCGTCCCTGTCATGCATAACAGAGTGTGACGAATTAAATAGACAACCCTGGTACAATAACACCACTAAAAAGCTTCGGCGAGCAACCAGAATTGCACACCGGCGCTGGAAGAAAACACATTTGCAAGACGACTTCACTCCACTCAAACAAGCAACACTTGCATTCAAATCAGCTCTCACCTCTGCTAAACAGGCCTTCTTTACATCCCTTGTATCTTCCTTATCCCACAACCCCAAACAGTTGTTCAATACTTTTAACTCCCTCCTCCGCCCACCACTGCCACCTCCGACTTCCCTAATCTCTGCCGAGGACTTTGCCGCACACTTCAAAAACAAGATTGACCAAACACGGCAAGTCTTTATTGCCCAACCACCTCAACCCCTTTGTATTCCAGACAAATGCCCAAACCCCATAACCTCTCTCTCCAACATCACTGAAGAGGAGCTTAATCGCCTCTTCTCCAAATCGCACCTCACAACCTGTGCACTTGACCCCATCCCATTCCACCTCCTCCCCAACCTCGCTACCACACTTATCCCATCCCTAAACCACCTCTTCAACTCATCACTAACTTCTGGTACCTTCCCTTCTGCTTTCGAACATGCCACAATCACACCTATCCTTAAAAAGCCAACCCTCGATCCAACAGCCACGTCCAGCTATCGCCCAATATGGCTGCTCCCATTCACTTCTAAACTCCTGGAGCAGCATGTCCACACTGAACTTTCCTCCCACCTCTCATCTAACTTGCTCTTTGACAATCTACAATCTGGCTTCCGCCCCCATCATTCCACTGAGACAGCCGTGACCAAAATTACCAACGACCTACATACAGCCAAAGCTAACGGACAATACTCTATACTCCTTCTTCTAGACCTGTCCTCTGCTTTTGACACAGTTGACCACTGCCTCCTACTACAGATCCTCTCCTCCTTTGGCATTAAAGACCTCGCCCTATCCTGGATCTCCTCATACCTTTCCAACTGCACATTCAGCGTCTCCCACTCCCACACTAACTCCTCATCCCACCCTCTCTCTGTTGGAGTCCCCCAAGGCTCTATTCTAGGACCCCTACTCTTCTCAATCTACACACTTGGTCTGGGGCAACTCATAAAGTCCCACGGATTCCAGTACCACCTTTATGCCGATGATTCTCAGATCTACCTCTCTGGCCCAGACATCACCTCTCTGCTCTCCAGAATCCCAGTGTCTATCAGCCATATCCTCATTCTTCTCCTCTCGCTTCCTCAAACTCAATGTGGACAAATCTGAACTGATCATCTTTCCCCCATCTCACAGATCTTCCTTACCCGACCTTTCTATAACAATTGACAATATCACGCTTTCCCCCGTACCGGAGGTCCGCTGCCTCGGAGTAACCCTTGACTCTGCCCTGTCCTTCAAACTGCACATCCAAGCTCTCTCCACCTACTGTCTCCTCCAGCTCAAAAATATTTCCAGAATCCGTTCCTTCCTCAACCCTCAATCTACTAAAATGCTTGTGCATGCCCTCATCATCTCCCGCCTCGACTATTGCAACATCCTTTTCTGTGGCCTTCCTGCTAACACCCTTGCACCTCTCCAGTCCATTCTCAACTCTGCCGCCCGACTAATTAATCTCTCTCCTCGCTACTCCTCCACTTCTCCCCTCTGCAAATCTCTTCACTGGCTCCCATTCCCTCAGCGTATCCAGTTCAAATTACTAATACTGACCTACAAGGCCATCTACAACCTGTCTCATCCATACATCTCTGAACTAATCTCCAGATACCTTCCCTCAAGGAATCTCCGGTCCTCCCAAGACCTCCTTCTCTCCTCCACACTTATTCGCTCCTCACCCAACCGCCTCCAAGACTTCTCCCGAATAGCCCCCATCCTCTGGAATTCCCTACTCCAACACGTCCGGCTATCAACCACACTCGGATCCTTCAGACGGAACCTGAAAACCCACCTCTTCAGGAAACCCTACAGCCTGCAGTGATCCCCGCTGCCTCCTCACCACTACTGGAGCTACCGCCTCACTATCACTGGAACTGCTGTAACCCCCCAACCTACTGTCTCCTTCCCCACCATCCTGTAGCATGTAAGCCCGAAACGGCAGGGTCCTCTCTCCCCTCTACATCAGTCTGTGATTGTTAGTTTGTTTGCTGTAAGTGATATCTTTAATCTGTATGTAACCCCTTCTCATGTACAGCACCATGGAACCAATGATGCTATATAAATAAATAATAATAATAATAATAATAATAATAATAATAATAGTGGTGGCTTAAAAAAATCTTTTGGCTCAAACAAAAGCTGCCGGCTATATGTGTGATCTGGAGATGGGAACTATTAATGTGTGATTGGCGAGAAGTAGAGTTTTTCCAAGAGGGAGCCTGGGCAGAGTCTCAAGGGGGCTTCGAAAATTTTGCCAGTATGGGGCCCCGAAATTCCTAGTGGCAGTCCTGATCGCCCACATATCCTGAGCGGCGTGCATGAAACACAGGGACAAGACGGAGTAACCAACTTATTTATTCTCCAGATGTGAATATAGGAAAGGGGTGATTTGAAGAAAGAGTAATTCAGGGGTAACATAGTAATTACAGAGTACAATATTCAATATACAATAATATCACAATCAACGACGCACTATAACTCTTAAAGAGGGATTTCACTACATTACATATATCCCGTATCTTATGAAAGCAGTGTCCACAGTCCTACAGTACCACTATAATTTTCTCCTTAGTATAGTAGGCCCTAGCAGGGGTCTCCGATTCTAGGCTGCAAGTCCTCTTGTCAAAGTCTGACAATGCTCTCTGTGCCTCTAACACCATGGACAGTCTCCACTCTGCCTGTTGCCCCATTCCCAACTGACCCCTGTACCATACATCAGTATTGGAAGTAATGGCCCTGCTTACTCGCACCTCCCATTCACCACTGCAGGTGTCTACCACTGAAGTTTCCTCATGAATCTTCTGTGCTTGATCAACGATGGCCATTTCCCGGATCTGGGGAGAAGATGGCTGAACTCCAGATATTGACTGGCGTTGTCAGGGTTCGGTATCTCGGTGAAGGTTTAGGATTAGGGCCTTGACTGGCACAGTCTGGACTCCGAGTCTTAATCGATGTAGATCGAGTCATTGGGTCTTGATTAGCGCAGTCGAGGTTCTAGATCTTATCTAGTGTCAACTGAGTCCTGTCTGCAAGTAGACAGCACTTTGCTGGCACATACTTCCTGCTGCGGCCTGTAACTCTGGCCGCAGAGTCTTGTCCTGCGAACATCTGCACCCCTCTCTTTCCTGGAGCCAAATCTGCTCCTGTTTTTATAACCAGGAACTCTGCCATGCAAGGCACCTGACCAGGTCCTGCACATGAGCTGTCTCCCTCTGCAATTCTTCTACTGCCAGTTAGTTCCACCTGGTTTTGTCCAGCCAGCAGATGGTTGTCTTTCCTCACTAATGTTGCACACTGCTGGGAAATCTCATTTTTCATTGTACACTCTCCTCCTCTTTTTTAACTTGCCAGTACTCTGGCCACGAGAAGCCTTTGGTGATTGGCCCTTCTTTGGGAGTAGCCTTATTTTTGGCAGAAGTTAAGAACATTCATGGGTCTTCTGTTCAATTTGCTCCCAAATTAATTAATCCTGTACTGGTTAGTGGGGATGCCTGGGTTGACGCATTCAGTTTGTGAGCGTGGGTAGTCTGGAGCCGGAAACTCCAGGAGTGGACCCTCTGGACCGTTGCACCGAGGGGCCCCGGGGCGAGCTGCCAGGTGGAACCGACCCCTATACAGGGACTGTTAGGAGCAGGCCCAGGGGTTCGAGTACCATGGTAGCCGGTACCGAGACGGGCGGCTCAGGATGGACCGGAGTAGGACTGTGGGACCGAAGTATAGATGACAGAACAGAAACACTGGAGGCAGGACTGGAATAGGACGGCAGGACTGGAGCAGGATGGAACAGGAACACTGGAGGCAGGACTGGAGTAGGATGGCAGGACTGGAGTAGGATGGAACAGGAACACTGGAGGCAGGACTGGAGTAGGACGGCAGGACTGGAGTAGGATGGAACAGGAACACTGGAGGCAGGACTGGAGAGGCTGCTGCGGAGAGCAGGCAAGAACGGAACTGCAGGAGCCGAGAGCACACGATGCAGCGAGGCCAGTGTGCTAGGAAACACAACAATCAGGCACCTCCCTCAGGGGGAAGCGGCCTGATATGCTCCTGTCTGGTCTGCCATTGGTCAGGGAGGTGCTTCCGGGTCAGGGCATAACCGGAGCACAAGAAGCAGGAGGGAGGCGCGGCCTATGGCGCATGCGCATTGCATGCAGGGATGCCGCGGCCACGCACCTGCCAGAGGCGACCTCCGTGGATGTCGGGCGGCAGGAGGCTGCGGCATGGGAGCGATGGCCGGGTGAGTACGCAGGAACGGCGTAACAGTTCCCCCTCCCCTAAGCCGCCCTCCCCAGACATTAGCAAGAAATCTCTTGAGGATATGGGGAGCACTGATATTCTCCTGAGGCTCCCAGGATCTCTCCTCAGGACCAAAGCCCTTCCAGTCAACAAGGAAAAATGTCCTACCTCTAACCTTCTTCATGGCGATAATGTCCTCCACTTCAAAGACATCATCGGCACCCACCGGCTGAGGACTGGAATCAGGCAAGGAATGGAAGCGATTCAGCACCACAGGTTTCAGGAGAGAGACATGGAAGGTGTTCGGGACCCGGAGCGAAGCAGGCAACCTCAATTTGTAGGCGACTTCATTGATACGTCCAAGAATTTCAAACGGACCGATGTAGCGTGGCCCCAACTTGCAAGAGGGCAGTTTCAACCGGATGAATTTGGATGAGAGTCAGACCTTGTCCCCAACACGATAGGGTGGAGGATCCAATCTCTTCTTGTCGGCAAAATTCTTCATCCGATCAGCGGACTTCTTGAGTGACGTGTTGGTCTTGACCCAGATCTTGGAAAACTCGGAGGACAAAGCGTTGGCCGTGGGTACCTCGGAGGCAGGAGTTATGGGAAGAGGAACACCAGGATGTCTGCCGAACACAATGAAAAACGGAGACTTGGCCGGAGACTCACCAGCATGGTTGTTGTAAGCGAACTCTGCCCAGGGAAGTAAGTCAACCCAATCGTTCTGGTGGGCGTTGGAGAAATGACGTAGGTACCCAGTCAACGTCTGGTTGGTGCGCTCCACCTGCCCGTTGGACTGTGGATGGTAGGCTGAGGAGAAGTCAAGGGAAATGTTCATGAGCTTACAAAGCGATCGCCAGAACTTGGAGGTAAACTGAACCCCTCGGTATGACACAATGCGTTGAGGTAGTCCATGGAGTCTGAAGATTTGGTGGACGAAGACTTTGGCCAGCTCCGGAGCCGAGGGGAGACCGAGCAGAGGGACAAAGTGAGCCATCTTGGAAAAATGATCAACCACCACCAAGATGACTGTGCAGCCAGAAGAACAGGGCAGGTTGGTGATGAAATCCATGGCAATGTTTTCCCAAGGGACCGCAGGAACGGGCAATGGCAGCAACAAGCCGGACGGAGGTCTTCGTGGCACTTTGTTTTTTGCACAGGATGGACAAGAGGCCACAAAATCAAGTACATCTTGGTGAAGCGTGGGCCACCAATAGTGACGCAAGATAAGATCCAGGGTCTTCTTGATCCCGGCATGGCCAGCCAGTTTGGAGGAGTACCCCCATAGGAGGACTTTTCGCTTGAGGTTCTCAGGCACAAGCGTTTTGCCAGGAGGAGGAGCAAGCCAGTTCACTGGAGCCACTGTGAAGATCCTAGTGGGGTCAATGATATGCGAGGGTTCCTCCGTGGTTTCGTGTGGCTGAAAGACCCTGGACAGAGCGTCGGCTTTGGTATTTTTGTTGCCAGGACGGAAACGGAGCTTGAAGTCAAATTGGGCGAAAAACAAGGACCATCTGGCCTGATGAGGGTTAAGTCTCTGGGCAGACTGGAGATAGGCCAGATTCTTGTGATCCGAGAAGATGACAAATGGATGGACAGCTCCTTCCAGGAGGTGACGCCACTCCTCCAAGGCCAACTTGATGGCCAGGAGTTCCCGGTCGCCGATCGAGTAGCTACACTCAGATGGAGAAAAGGCCTTCGAGAAAAGGCCACAAGGGTGCAGATGACCGGAGGCAGATCTCTGGGACAATACTGCCCCGCCACCTGTCGAGGAAGTGTCCACCTCGAGTACAAAAGGTTGGTTGCTCTCAGGGCGATGCAGAACCGGAGCTGTGGAGAAGGCCCGTTTTAGGGTCAAAAAGGCCTCTTCAGCCTCCGGAGGCCAATCCTTTACGGGTGAGAGCAGAAATAGGTCTTGTGATGGCGGAAAAGTGAGAGATGAATTGCCGGTAATAATTGGCGAATCCGAGAAATCGTTGAATCGCCCTTACTCCAACGGGGTGAGGCCATTTGAGAATGGCAGACAGCTTCTCGGGATCCATCCTTAGTCCAGCGTCGGAGATAATGTATCCCAGAAACGGCAGGGAGGTCTGTTTGAAGAGACATTTCTCAATCTTCGCATACAGGCGGTTCTCCCGAAGACGCTGTAACACCAAGCGGACACTCCTGTGGGACGAGATATCCGGCAAGAAGACGAGGATGTCATCCAAGTATACGACCACACAGGAGTACAAGAGGTCCCGAAAGATCTCGTTGACTAACTCTTGAAACACCGCAGGAGCATTGCAGAGATCAAAGGGCATGACCAGGTACTCGTAATGGCCGTCTCAAGTGTTGAAGGCCGTCTTCCACTCGTCTCCAGCCCAGATGCGGACCAGATTATAGGCTCCTCTGAGGTCCAGCTTGGAGAAGACCCGGGCTCCTCTAAGACGATCAAACAGCTCCGGAATGAGTGGAAGAGGGTACTTGTTCTTAATGGTAATTTCATTCAGACCCCTATAGTCAATGCACGGCCGTAGAGTTCCGTCCTTCTTTTTGACGAAGAAAAACCCGGCTCCTGCGGGTGATGAGGATTTCCGTATAAAACCTTTGGCGAGGTTCTCTCGAACGTATTCGGACATAGCTGTGGTCTCAGCGGGAAACGGGGTAGATTCTGCCCCTTGGGGGAGTTGAACCAGGAACAAGTTCAATTGGGCAGTCAAAAGGCCGGTGTGGAGGAAGGACCTCCGCTTCCTTCTTATCAAAGACATTGGCGTAGGAACTGTAGGCTGGAGGAAGACCCCGAAGGTCTGGGAGTGGCCGAGAAGCGGCCACCAGGCGGACAGGAATCAGACAGCGAGCTTGGCACGGGTGCCCCCAGCGGAGTATCTCCCCAGAAGACCAATCGAGGACAGGCTGATGAGTCCTTAACCATGGGAGACCGAGTAGAATGGCGTGGGAGAGCTTAGGCAAAACGTGAAAGGCTATCTTCTCTCGATGTAAGGCACCAACTTGCAACTCCATTTCCTCAGTGACCAAGGTGACGGTCACCTGTAGCGGTTTGCCATCCACCGTGGCAATCTGGAGAGGGTTAGATAGGGCAACCACGGGAATTTGGTATTTGTCCACCTCTTCTGGCCGAATGAAGTTACCTGCCGAACCCGAATCCACGTAGGCCACCTCGGACCCACGTCTCTCCCCTGAAACCAGAAGCACAGAAATAGTAAGAGGTTGAGAGGAATCATCGTCGCCTAGGGAGGCCTCTCTTACCTGACCCAGGCGGAGGAGTTTCCCTGTCTCTTAGGACAGGTGCGGATATAGTGCGATGAAGCTCCGCAATAGAGGCACAGACCTTGTGCCCTCCTCTCTTGCTGACGTACCTCGGTCAAGTTGAGACAGTCAATCTGCATGGGCTCGACCGACCGAGGACTGGCAGAACGGATGAAAAAGGGGGCTGGCCTAGTGGATCTCCTCTCTCTCGAGCGTGCTCCTGGAAGTGTAGGTCAATGCTAGTAGCCAGTGAAATAAGGTCCTCTAAGGAGTTCGGGGTCTCTCGACCTGCGAGTTCATCTTTTATTCTGCCTGAAAGACCACGCCAGAACGCCCCTACCAAAGCCGTGTTATTCCAGCCGAGCTCGGAGGAGATAGTGCGAAAGCAAATAGCGTACTGAGCGACCGTGAGAGAACCCTGATGTAGATTAAAGAGTGATTCAGTGAGGACAGCTAACCGACCCGGCTCATCGAAGACCCTGCGAAAAGTATCCAAGAAAACCAGAAGACTCGAGACAATGGGATCGTCACGTTCCCAGAGGGGATTCAAACAGGACAGGGCCTCTCCCTCCAGATGGAACATAATGAAGGCTACTTTGGCCCGGTCAGAGGGATATTGCTGCGGCAACCATTCAAAGTGGAGACTACACTGATTAAAGAACCCCCTGCAGAGCTTAGAATCCCCAGTGAAGTGAGGCGGTTTGGCGAGGCGGGGCGTCGGGAGAGCTGTAGGAGCGGGGGGAGGAGTCAGAGCTGCAGCGGCAGAACGTAGGACCGACAGGCGACTATCAAAGGAGGCCATGTGAGACAAAATATGGGCTTGGGTATCTTGTTGCTGGACCAGCTCCTTTTGAAGACTGGTCAGTAACGTGGCAGTTCCAGGACTGGTCACCTGCAGGGCAGACAAATGGGTGTCCATGGACTTCATGACGGACATAATGCATCCCTGATTCTCCCACAGGAAGAGTAACTCTTTCTGGGTGGCAGCTGTGGTACCGGCGGGATCCATGGCCTGATTGTACTGTGAGCGTGGGTAGTGTGGAGTCTCCGGGAGTGGACCCTCTGGACCGTGGCACCGAGGGGCCCCGGGCGATCTGCCAGGTGGAACCGACCCCTATACAGGGACCGTTAGGAGCAGGCCCAGGGGTTCGAGTACCACGGTAGCCAGTACCGAGAGGGGCGGCTCAGGATGGACCGGAGTAGGACTGTGGGGCTGAAATATAAATGACAGAACAGAAACACTGGAGGCAGGACTGGAATAGGACGGCAGGACTGGAGCAGGATAGAACAGGAACGCTGGAGGCAGGACTGGAGTAGGACGGCAGGACTGGAGTAGGATGGAACAGGAACACTGGAGGCAGGACTGGAGTAGGACGGCAGGACTGGAGAGGCTGCTGCGGAGAGCAGGCAAGAACGGAACTGCAGGAGCCGAGAGCACACGATGCAGCGAGGCCAGTGTGTTAGGAAACACAACAATCAGACACCTCCCTCAAGGGGAAGCAGCCTGATATGCTCCTGTCTGTTCTGCCATTGGTCAGGGATGTGCTTCTGGGTCAGGGCATAGCCGGAGCACAAGAAGCAGGAGGGAGGCGCGGCCGCGGCCTATGGCACATGCGCATTGCATGCAGGGACGCCACCGGCCGCGCACCTGCCAGAGGCGACCTCCGTGGATGTCGGGTGGCGGGAGGCTGCGGCGTGGGAGCGATGGCTGGGTGAGTACGCAGGAACGGCGTAACACAGTTCTTTATGGTTCTTCCTACAAGGGTGTCCCTTGAACCTCCGGAGATTTGGTCAACTTGTTGAGCAGGCTGTCTTCCGGCCTATCTTCCAACCCTGTTGGAGGTGGTGCTGCCATCTCTTGGGGCCCTATAGGGACAATAAACCATTCTTTTTCATCGCCCACAGACCTTTCTTTGGTGGCATCATGTGGTTCTTCCAGGGACAATTGATCATTTTTATGTTTTATTGTTTTCAATGCATTCCACTATGTTATGAATAAAGATTTGCAACTGGAATATTTCATTTAGTGGCATCTAGGATTTGGCATTTTAGTGTTCCCTTTATTTTTTGAGCATAGAATATGCACCCATAACAACAATGTGCCATTTAAGTATATCAATGTTTTGGTTATGATGTAACTCAGTTTGAAAAATTAATAAAAATAATTTAAAAAGAATATATCTTGAGAGAGTCCAGAACATTTTGGGGAACTTTTGTCACATGACATTACTGTAAATACAAAACTCCAGAAGTCAATCATTAAAACGACAAGGAATCCAACACCTTTAACCTTTCTTTAATTTCTCATTCTTTTTCTCAAGTTTAGCCACAAAATATTTAGAGGCAGATAATAAGGGCAATTAATAAAATTATTCCTCCATAATTTCTCCTTTATAGTAGATAATAAGTAATATCTCAAAGAAAAATGTCACATGGAAAAATTTCTTCATAACTAATTTGAAACACCCATTTAACTCTGCCAACTGGAAGAGTCATCACTGACACTGTCAAGGCATAACGATTGATCGATGTCAAGCCAAGTTTCTGCTATGTTTCACGGATGAGGAGTGACCTGTGAATGTGGTGCTAAAGACTGAACTACTGCCTAAAATGAGATCATAACCTGTTACAGGAAAAATAACACAAGGGTAAGCATAATGCTAAGCTCTTTTTCCTGAGAAGACAATGGAACATGCATGTCCCTGGAAGTGGAAATAGCCATCCGAATCTAATGCTCATCCACTGGAACAGTACACTGATGCACTGGCTGGGTAGAGGAAGGACCTGGATCCTGATGCTGCTGGTCCTAGGTACCCCCCAACAACTCGACACCCTAGTGTAGAAGGGAGACCATAATTTTCAAAAGCATGTCCTGAAGGAAAGTAAAGATTAAGTGGCAGATGGATTACAGATCTCCATCAAGGGGCCCTAGCAAAGACGAAGACAGATGCCTAATGTCAGGCCAGGAGGCCTCAAGCAAGGACTAAGATGAAGGACTTATTTCTTATCTCAGGCTGTTAGGCGTCGGATTCCTGCAGCTGCACAGCGGGAATCCAGAGGCATACATCCAGCAGTCTCCCATTCCTTTTCAACCGCTCAGGGACCTGCACAGCAATCTCGGCGATTCAGGCGTGCTGTTCAGACCAGCTCTTTGGGTCTGGATGTTGCTGCCACATCGGGACCAGCAATGATAGCGCAACCTGCTTTGCAGGAAACTACTCCAGAGGCTAAGTCCTCTCGCCGCGCTACTGGGCATGCCCACAAGACGATCTCCCAGTGGAGATCGGGGGTCACGTGCTCAGGTCCTTGTCCTGATCTGATTGGCTCATCTCAGAGGTCTGGAAGGTCCCGGAAGCGCATGGCTATAAAAGGCCCGAATACTTGCTATGTGTGAATGGTGATGGATGCATGATTCTGGTGACTGACTCATTATGAAACCCCTTCCCTCTGATATTATGCATGTGGATAGGGAATTAGAGTTGTAGTCAGCGCCAGTCAGTGGCAAGCCATACGCCACAGTGCATACCGCACCGCTACACTAGCGTCCGATAGTGTGATGCCTCATGGCACTGTCGTACAGCGGCAGTAGTTACCGCCGCGCTGCAGTTAGCAGCACTTACTGGCATCCGCGGTAGCGACGCCGCACGCACGGTAGGTCAAGTCGGACACCGACCTCTGCCTTGGGCCGTGTCCTGTGACCATATACCATGTGTGCATGCCAGCTGAGACCTGTGAAGCTAACAAGCTTGGCGTTTATGCTTTATTTGTACTAAAGCACCTCTGTGAGTTTAACAGAGTCCGCTCTGCGCACCTTGGGTGATGTTTAACCCGAGCGCAGTATGCATACCGCCATATAGCGAGTCTGCCATTACTCAGCAGCGGTTGTTACACCTATTGCACGGTGGACCCCAGGTGACGAACGCACTTCCTATTATTTATATTTAGTGCGTTCCGCCATCCCTAACACAGGCAAGTGGGTCTTAAGCAAACAATTATTTATACTACATCAGAACCTAGAGCGTCATCATACTGGGAGTTGAGTTCTGCTCCAGGGAATTGAAGATGCAGAGGCACAGTCAGGAGCATGTGGTCCTCATCGATTGGACTATGAAGGGCTGTACCAAAATGTCTTGACCAGTGCAGTCCTCACAGGAATAATGAGGTTCCCATAATGGTTTGCTGGACTTATGTGACATGTAACAAAAGTTATGTACCACCACGTTCAAGTGTAAAGTTCCTGCCTCTGGATTATGCAAAAGTGTTTGTTACTTTTCAACAAATTGTTAAGTAAAAGTTTATATTTGGACTTTGGTCTCCCTCATTCATCTCTCCCTCATCTGGTCCTATGTTGGCAAGTCAATATGATCAAAAGAGGCTTAGATATCACCAAAGTAACAGCAGCACCCACACCACACCCAGCTAGGACCCCCATTTTCCTGTACCGTGGCAGGGAACGAATGATGCTCCCCTCGCCAAAAACTACTGCCTCTGCCCATGTTACACTGTTTAACAGCAATTAATAAAAGAAAAACTGTGTTAATGGTGCACCAAACCTCTGCACAGCATGACTTCCTCAACCCTTAACCTAAGAAAGGGTTGGAGTAAGAAAATAAATCTTTCCCCCAGTTACAGAAACGCCAAGCTACACTTCTACTGCCAGAAGCTTTTATTTGACTATACATCAAATTTGCAGCAAATCATAACAGTCAAAATGTTTTCTACCAAGAACTAAAGATGCTTGTCATGAAGGGGTTCAATGAATCTGAGACTGCAGTAGTCATTAAAATGGGGATTTTGTGTTGAATTCGGAGAGACAACCTTGTTATATTAGTTGTGCTGAGTAGAGTTGAGCGAACCAGGTCGGCCAGATTCATAAGTCACCGACTTATGCCAAAGTCGGGTTTCGCCGACCACAGCGTGAAGTCGGCCATGCGGTCGGCAAAACGAGCGCCAAAGTCGGATTTCCCAGAATGCTTGTACGTGCCTTTTTTTCAGCCAATGAGCAAGAACGTACACTGCGGGCAACGAGATGACATGTGCAGCGTCCGGGGAGGAGAGAGAGAGATCTTCCGGGCATGGGCACATTAACTGTCCGGCATGTAGGTGTGTTTACTGTCCTCCACTCCCTGCCGACTTTGCTTCCCCATTGACTTGCATTGGGTTTCGTGTTTCAGTCGGACCTCCGACTTTTCCCGATAGTCGGCCTATTTCGTTCGACTCGACTTTTGAGAAAGTCGGGTTTCAGGAAACCCGATTGGACCCTAAAAAAGGCAAAGTCGCTAATCTCTAGTGCTGAGTTATTTCAATTATTCTTGTTTGATTGGTTTATTGCAAACAACAGAAAGTATGCAAATGTGTTATATCAAAACATTTTCAGGGCCTCTATTTTGGAGTATCCAAACTGTTTTACTGTTATGAGCCAAGATGAAACAGTACAAAGATACAAAGCATTACAAGCCATATAACTAAATTAACCTGATGGAAAAAACAGGAGGTACGAGCCGCATAGAAAGGTTTTGGCAAAACAACCGTGTACAAAATGTCTCAAGGAAATGCTGACTCTGGCAAGTATATATAGCAAGTCATAGTTATATTGATATAGTTTGTATAATAAATGAATTGCATGGAAATTAGTCAAAAAAGTGCCTAGAAGGCCAGAAAAATGAAGTAATTTTTAGAATAGCTCCTTTCCTAATGGTTGCTTGGCAGTAATTATTCCCTCACAAAGCGCATGAATAGTTCTGAATATATTTATGGTGAGTGGAAACTGTAAAGCATTGCAGAAGAAACTTCTCACCCAAAGTGCTGGCGAGATACTCACCAGTATATCCCAGCTTTAATTGCAACTGACTCCTGACCCCATCTTTTCTTCCTGGGAACTGTAGTGTTCCTTGCAGTGGACAGATCAGACATTGATAATTGTCTGCTGTAGGAGACTAATTTATTTGAAGTGAAAGGAAGACTAGCGTATAATGATCATAGTGATATAAGCTAGAAAATAATGTATGCTCTAGATGGTGTACATGCCTATGTGTTACGTATTTTTGATTACGTTATTGACTAATATTATCTGACATAATTGAGAATCTAAATTAATGTGCTTTAGGAGTAGCTTTTAAAGCATTTTATAATAATTGACATATAAAGAAGTCCTACTGTTTCCTGTCCCAACGCCAATGCCAGCCTTTGCTTCCCTATCCTATGATCTGCTGCCTTTGTGCTTTTCCATTCAAAATTACTAGGGCAACTCAGCAAACACTCATGACATTATCATTATCAAAGGCATGTTAAGGCTAGCTCAGGCAACTAGGTGTCACCTGAGTATTCAGGAACTATAGCACATTGTTAAATTGTGCTTTTTCAGAGGTTTGCCTCAGCTTACAATCGACTCTGCTCCAACCAGGTGTATAATTATCTTCCCATGAACTGCAATTCAGCAACCAACTACTACTTCCAAGTTCAATCCATTTAATCCAGTTGGTATTGCATTCACAACTCAGGAGCAACCGATATCTTATTACATTCCTATGTCTACTAATACTACTATTGTTCATCCCTATGCAACGCCCTATGGGGCCGGGGAACTCGGTACCGGGCCGGACGATTCACCACGGCAGCAATGACCTGGTCCGTGGTCCCGGGCGTGCAATGAATAAAGATGGGGAAAGTTATAGGGGAAAGTTTTTGACGCCACCCGTGGTGTTCGGCAGTAAGAAGATGGCCGACGCTGCTATTCAGATCCACTGGGTTGGTTGGTGACGCAGCAGAGATGTTACAGCTCTCCATGGGTAGAGCTAGGCCCCAGGTGATGGAAATGGTTGTAGTGCAGGGCAGATGATGCAGTAAATAAATCTGAGGACACAGTGGGGTGCAGTCTTCACACTTTTACTAATGGTTTTTCAAGTTACAATCCCCAGCTGGGATGCTGTGTTCTCCGGGTTGGTGGTCCAGCCAGCTCTCGGGTAATTTGGGGTACACTTTACCAGAACCCCCTTCTTATGTTCCTTCTCTGGTTGTCTTTCTGTGCTGGCTTCCGCCTCTCCTGCCCTGCGCCTCACACACAGTGTCACACTTACAGTCACTACAGCCTCCGGTTTGCTAGCTGAGACTTACAGTATCCCACTAGTCTGGGGCCGGTCCCCAACTGCGACCTGATCCCTCCACCCAACTACAATATGCATGGATTCGGCCTCCACGGGTGGATTCCTCACTTCCTGTGCCCATAGGACCCCTTCTTACTCTCTGGAGCCCCTCTCTGACTCCTTCATCACTCCTCTATTCTCTCTAGTCCTGGGATAAGCTCCTCCACTATTCCAGTCCCTTCCACCAACTGTCCTCTCTCTCCAAACTGTCACTAACTCTAACTCCTCCTACTCTATCCACTTCCTCCACACACACCCTCTACCTAGTTCCTCCCTGGCCTAGAGAGATATTGTGTTGGGTGCTAGTGTGTGGGCACCGTGTAGTGCCCCCTCCTTACCCGAGGTGTGGGGTGCCACACCTTTGGCTGAGGTGTAGTACCTCTGTGGTGACTGGACCCTCAGGGGCGCCACACCTTCAACTTTGATGCAACAAGGTACCTGACACACCTGCTGCAACGGACCTGTGCAAAATATTAGACTACATATACTTTTCAGTTATTCCTGTGTTTAACCACATCTCTGCTACAAAATACCACATTCCATATATGTGTAATTGCCTTCCTCCCACTACTAGTGTTTCCAGCTTTGTTTGCCCATTTGCCATCCAGCATATCCTAGTGACATTGTCTTTGCTGATCCACAAGCCATCTGGCAAGTCCAACTCTGCTGCATTAATGCCTATGCATCACTCTCATCACCCTGACCTACAGCTTGAGCTACGTTCACGCATTCATTCATGTGACATGTCCTGGAGCTGCCCGATTTTTTTCTTATTTGCTGATACCCCATATGTGGGGGTAAACCACTGTTTAGGCGCATGGCAGAGCTCAGAAGGGAAGAAGCGCCGTTTGACTTTTTCAACGCAGAATTGGCTGGATTCCATATCGTGTTTGGAGAGCCCCTGATGTGCCTAAACAGTGGAAATCCCCACAAATGACACCATTTTGGAAACTAGCCCCCCAAGGATCTTATCTAGATGTGTGGTGAGAACTTTGAATCCACAAGGGCTTCACAGAAGTTTATAACATACAGCCTTAAAATAAAAAAATCATATTTTTTCCACAAAAATGATCTTTTCACCCCCAATTTTTATTTTCCCAAGGGAAACAGGATTCCAAAAGTTATTGTGCAATTTGTCTTGAGTACGCTGATACCCTATATGTGGAGGTAACCACTGTTTGGGCACATGGCAGAGCTCGGAAGGGAAGGAGTGCAGTTTGACTTTTTCAACACAAAATTGGCTGGAATTGAGATCGGACACCATGTCGCAGTTGGAGAACCCCTGATGTGCCTGAACAGTAGAAATCCTCCACAAGTCAGCCCATTTTGGAAACTACACCCACCAAGAAACTTATCTAAATGTGTGGTGAGCACTTTGAACCCACAAATGTTCACAGAAGTTTATAACGCCCGGGCGTGAAAATAAAAAGATCATATTTTTTCCACAAACATGATCTTTTAGTCCCCAATTTTTTATTTCACCAAGGGTACAGGAGAAATTGGACCCCTAAAGTTGTTGTTCAATTTTGTCCTGAGTAGGCTGATACCCCATATGTGGGAGAAAACTACTGTATGGGCACACGTCGGGGCTCGGAAGGAAAGTAGTGACGTTTTGGAGTGAAGACTTTGATGGCATGGTCTGCGGGTGTCATGTCATGTTTGGAGAGCCCCTGATGTGCTTAAACAGTGGAAACCCCCCACAAGTGACCGCATTTTGGAAACTAGACTCCCCAAGGAACTTATGTAGATGTGTGGTGAGAACTTTGAACCTCCAAGTGCTTCACAAAAGTTTAGAACGTAGAGCCATAAAAATAAAAAAAATCATATTTTTTTCACAAACATGATCTTTTAGTCCCCAATTTTGTATTTTCCAAGGGTAACAGGAGAAATTGGACCCCAATAGTTGTTATGCAATTTGTCCAGAGTAGGCTGATACCCCATATGTGGGGGTAAACCACTGTTTGGGTGTATGGCAGAGTTTGGAAGGGAATTAGCACTGTTTGACTTCTTCAACGCTGAATTGGCTAGAATTGAGATCAGATGCCATGTCACGTTTGCAGATCCCCTGATGTGCCGAAACAGTGGAAACTGTTGTGAGTTCATTTTCCCCTTCGTCACTGAGGTCTGGTGAACTCCCTATTCTGGTAAAGGAAGGTAATGAGCCTGATTATCAGGCACCTGAGTCTACTGAGGATGACTGGCTGAGTGGAGTCACGGACTGGATATAAGGCTGCCGACGCCCTTCTGCCCTGCGGGTGATTTCTCTGTGGACTTCTTGGACACCAGTCTGATTCCTGCTCCTCTAAAGCTAAGTTTTTTGTTTTGCCTGTTAGCTTTTTTGTTTTGTTTTTTGTTTTCCTTGCTTTTCTGTATTCTGCCATTCCCTTCTGGGGTGAGCTGAATCTCCTTTTGCCTGTAGCTCTGTCTTCAGAATATTCCTGAGTACTGACAAAGCTTTTTTGAAGCCTAGCGTCTTCAGGGCCTTTTTCACTGTCAGTCTGTTGGCTCTTATTTTCATAGGGTTTTTCACGGATTGCATACAGCAGCCTTCCTGTCCTTTTCTATCTAAGTTAGCTTGGGCCCCGTCTTTGCTCAGTCTATCTTTCTGTCTGTGTTAGTATTTTCATCTTGCTTCACCGTCATTATATGTTGGGGGATGCCTATTGCTTTGGGGTCTGCTCTGGGGCAGTTTAGATTTCCCCTTTCTTTCTTTAGGCTTATTTAATTCTCCGGCTGTGATCGAGGGGTCTAGGGCATCGTAGGAACCCCCCACGACTACTGCTAGTTGTGTTGATAGGTTCAGGGGTCTGCAGTCCGATAGCTGCCAACTTCTCTGGTTTTCTGGACTTAGCTAGCATTTCTGTTTTTGCCTCCTACGGTGACTCAATCATAACAGGAAACTTCCCAATTCTAATTCCAACCCTAACACCAACACACCCCTAACCCTAATCCCAACCCTAACCATAACCCTAACCACAAACCTAACCCTAAAACACCCCTAAACCCTAATCCCAACCCTAACCCTAATCCTAACTTTAACTCCAACCCTAACCTTAGCTTTAGCCCCAACCTTAACCTTAACTTTAGCCTCAACCCTCACCTTAACTTTAGTCCCAACCCTAACTTTAGTCCCAACCCTAACCCTTACTTTAGCCCCAACCCTAACCCTAACTTTAGCCCCAACCCTAACCCTAATGGGAAAATGGAAATAATTACATTTTTTATTTTATTATTTTTCCCTAACTAAGGGGTGATAAAGGGGTGGTTTGATTTACTATTTATAGCAGGATTTTATGTTTGGCAGCTGTCACACGCTAAAAGACGCTTTTTATTGCAAAAATAGTTTTTGCATCACCACATTTTGAGAGCTATAATTTTTCCATATTTTGGCCCACAGAGTCATGTGAGGTCTTATTTTTTGTGGGACGAGTTGGAATAGCAGGAATTAAACTTTTTTTTTTAAAGATGTTAGGAGTTACAAAGATATTGACTATGTTAGCCTCATTTATATTTTGCCAGACATGTATGTCTTCTTCTTCTACTTCCTTTTTTTACATTCTTCTTCTTCTTCTACTTCCTTTTTTTACATTCTTCTTCTTCTTCTTCTACTTCCTTTTTTTGCATTCTTCTTCTTCTTCTTCTACTTCCTTTTTTTACATTCTTCTTCTTATTCCTTTTTTTACATTCTTCTTCTTCTTCTTCTACTTCCTTTTTTTACATTCTTCTTCTTCTTCTTCTACTTCCTTTTTTTACATTCTTCTTCTTCTTCTTCTACTTCCTTTTTTTACATTCTTCTTCTTCTTCTTCTACTTCCTTTTTTTACATTCTTCTTCTTCTTCTTCTACTTCCTTTTTTTACATTCTTCTTCTTATTCCTTTTTTTACATTCTTCTTCTTCTTCTTCTACTTCCTTTTTTTACATTCTTCTTCTTCTTCTTCTTCTTCTTCTTCCTTTTCTTACATTCTTCATATTCTTCTTATTCAACAATTATTATTCTACATATTCAGCTTCTTCATCTTCTTCCTATTCTTCTTCATCATATTCTTGTTTGTGTCAGGCATTCCTGTAGTTGTTATCTAGAAAAGTTAGAAGTTTACACCTTCCGTTCTGCCTGTCACAAAAGATTTACAACAGGATTTGTCCGCGTTCAGTTTGGCCTGCAGAAGCAGGCCTTTTCCAGGGGCACCACGAGGAGGAACGGACTCACCCCCATACACTGCTTAGTCTTCTTCTGCTTATAAATAAGATAATATCATTTGCTCAGAGTATTAGTCTTATGCTTAATGTTCTTCTGCTTTGTTTTTTTTATGCTTCTTTGTCTTCTCTCTCTTGTTGTTCTGCATCTTGGTGGTTGTCTTCCTGTTCTTTGTCCTCTTGAACCAGCTGACGGTACTGGCACCCGGAGGGGCAGCAGAAGGAACAAGAGCCAATGGCACTACCGAGGACCAGCTGACGGTGCTGGAACCCGGTTACTAAGCAGGAGGTACCTGTGCTACAAAGCACTACCAAGGACCAGCAGACGTTGCCGGAACTCGGATACCGAGATGGAGGCACCTAGGCCAAAGGCTCTGACGAGAACCAGCTGACGGTGCTGGAACCCGGAGGGGTAGCATAAGCTGCAAGAGCAAATGGAAATAGCGAGGACCAGCTGACAGTGCTGGCACCCGGAGGGGCAGCAGAAGGAATAAGAGCCAATGGCACAACCGAGGACCAGCTGACGGTGCTGGAACCCGGTTACTAAGCAGGAGGTACCTGTGCTACAAAGCACTACCGGCAATGTCGCCTGCTCTGTCCACATTCCGATAATGGGAATGTGGACAGAGCAGGCGACATTGCCGGACACACATCAGGGGATTAACTGACCGGACTGAACACCTGTAACACAGGAACAAGTGTGGATTGTGCAGACGCCACTTCGGAGCTGTAACTGGCGGGGTTGGAGGACAGGGGAAATACGAGAGACAGTGGAGCCACAGGCCTAATTGGAGCACGGTTAAAAATCAGTAGTGGTACGACTGTGTAGGCAGCAGGAGACTTTGCCATCCACACAGCAGGGGATCAGCTGACATTACTGAACCCCACTGAGACACGGGAGCAAGTGTCTCTTTCCGTGTGGACGGCACTTCCGAACTACAACTGGCTGTGTTGAAGCCCAGGAAATAGGAGGGTGTAGGCAGAGGCCTACTGTATTTTGAAAGAGGTGACAGCAGGAGAGACTGCCATCCACAAAGCAGGGGATCAGCTGACGTTACTGAACCCCACTGAGACACGGGAGCAAGTGTCTCTTTCCGTGTGGACGGCACTTCCGAACTACAACTGGCTGTGTTGAAGCCCAGGAAATAGGAGGGTGTAGGCAGAGGCCTACTGTATTTTGAATGAGGTGACAGCAGGAGAGACTGCCATCCACACAGCAGGGGATCAGCTGACGTTACTGAACCCCACTGAGACACGGGAGCAAGTATCTCTTTCCGTGTGGACGGCACTTCCGAACTACAACTGGCTGTGTTGAAGCCCAGGAAATAGGAGGGTGTAGGCAGAGGCCTACTGAATTTTGAATGAGGTGACAGCAGGAGAGACTGCCATCCACACAGCAGGGGATCAGCTGACATTACTGAACCCCACTGAGACACGGGAGCAAGTATCTCTTTCCGTGTGGACGGCACTTCCGAACTACAACTGGCTGTGTTGAAGCCCAGGAAATAGGAGGGTGTAGGCAGAGGCCTACTGTATTTTGAAAGAGGTGACAGCAGGAGAGACTGCCATCCACAAAGCAGGGGATCAGCTGACGTTACTGAACCCCACTGAGACACGGGAGCAAGTGTCTCTTTCCGTGTGGACGGCACTTCCGAACTACAACTGGCTGTGTTGAAGCCCAGGAAATAGGAGGGTGTAGGCAGAGGCCTACTGTATTTTGAATGAGGTGACAGCAGGAGAGACTGCCATCCACACAGCAGGGGATCAGCTGACATTACTGAACCCCACTGAGACACGGGAGCAAGTATCTCTTTCCGTGTGGACGGCACTTCCGAACTACAACTGGCTGTGTTGAAGCCCAGGAAATAGGAGGGTGTAGGCAGAGGCCTACTGTATTTTGAAAGAGGTGACAGCAGGAGAGACTGCCATCCACAAAGCAGGGGATCAGCTGACGTTACTGAACCCCACTGAGACACGGGAGCAAGTGTCTCTTTCCGTGTGGACGGCACTTCCGAACTACAACTGGCTGTGTTGAAGCCCAGGAAATAGGAGGGTGTAGGCAGAGGCCTACTGTATTTTGAATGAGGTGACAGCAGGAGAGACTGCCATCCACACAGCAGGGGATCAGCTGACGTTACTGAACCCCACTGAGACACGGGAGCAAGTATCTCTTTCCGTGTGGACGGCACTTCCGAACTACAACTGGCTGTGTTGAAGCCCAGGAAATAGGAGGGTGTAGGCAGAGGCCTACTGTCTTTGTAATGCGGAGACAGCAGGAGAGACTGCCATCTCCACAGCAGGGGAACAGCTGGCAGTGCTGAACCCCACTAACACTTGAACGAATGTGTTTGGCTCTGTGGAGACGACACTTCTGAACACCAACTGACGTTGTTGGAGCCCAGGATTAGGCGAGGAGCAGGCTGGGGCCTACTGGATTTTGGCAGGTGAATGCAGCAGGAGACTTGCCATCTCCACAGCAGGGGAACAGCTGACAGTGCTGAACCCCACTAACACTTGAACGAATGTGTTTGGCTCTGTGGAGACGACACTTCTGAACACCAACTGACGTTGTTGGAGCCCAGGATTAGGCGAGGAGCAGGCTGGGGCCTACTTGATTTTGGCAGGTGAATGCAGCAGGAGACTTGCCATCTCCACAGCAGGGGAACAGCTGGCAGTGCTGAACCCCACTAACACTTGAACGAATGTGTTTGGCTCTGTGGAGACGACACTTCTGAACACCAACTGACGTTGTTGGAGCCCAGGATTAGGCGAGGAGCAGGCTGGGGCCTACTGGATTTTGGCAGGTGAATGCAGCAGGAGACTTGCCATCTCCACAGCAGGGGAACAGCTGGCAGTGCTGAACCCCACTAACACTTGAACGAATGTGTTTGGCTCTGTGGAGACGACACTTCTGAACACCAACTGACGTTGTTGTAGCCCAGGATTAGGCGAGGAGCAGGCTGGGGCCTACTGGATTTTGGCAGGTGAATGCAGCAGGAGACTTGCCATCTCCACAGCAGGGGAACAGCTGGCAGTGCTGAACCCCACTAACACTTGAACGAATGTGTTTGGCTCTGTGGAGACGACACTTCTGAACACCAACTGACGTTGTTGGAGCTCAGGATTAGGCGAGGAGCAGGCTGGGGCCTACTGGATTTTGGCAGGTGAATGCAGCAGGAGACTTGCCATCTCCACAGCAGGGGAACAGCTGACAGTGCTGAACCCCACTAACACTTGAACGAATGTGTTTGGCTCTGTGGAGACGACACTTCTGAACACCAACTGACGTTGTTGGAGCCCAGGATTAGGCGAGGAGCAGGCTGGGGCCTACTTGATTTTGGCAGGTGAATGCAGCAGGAGACTTGCCATCTCCACAGCAGGGGAACAGCTGGCAGTGCTGAACCCCACTAACACTTGAACGAATGTGTTTGGCTCTGTGGAGACGACACTTCTGAACACCAACTGACGTTGTTGGAGCCCAGGATTAGGCGAGGAGCAGGCTGGGGCCTACTGGATTTTGGCAGGTGAATGCAGCAGGAGACTTGCCATCTCCACAGCAGGGGAACAGCTGGCAGTGCTGAACCCCACTAACACTTGAACGAATGTGTTTGGCTCTGTGGAGACGACACTTCTGAACACCAACTGACGTTGTTGGAGCCCAGGATTAGGCGAGGAGCAGGCTGGGGCCTACTGGATTTTGGCAGGTGAATGCAGCAGGAGACTTGCCATCTCCACAGCAGGGGAACAGCTGACAGTGCTGAACCCCACTAACACTTGAACGAATGTGTTTGGCTCTGTGGAGACGACACTTCTGAACACCAACTGACGTTGTTGGAGCCCAGGATTAGGCGAGGAGCAGGCTGGGGCCTACTTGATTTTGGCAGGTGAATGCAGCAGGAGACTTGCCATCTCCACAGCAGGGGAACAGCTGGCAGTGCTGAACCCCACTAACACTTGAACGAATGTGTTTGGCTCTGTGGAGACGACACTTCTGAACACCAACTGACGTTGTTGGAGCCCAGGATTAGGCGAGGAGCAGGCTGGGGCCTACTGGATTTTGGCAGGTGAATGCAGCAGGAGACTTGCCATCTCCACAGCAGGGGAACAGCTGGCAGTGCTGAACCCCACTAACACTTGAACGAATGTGTTTGGCTCTGTGGAGACGACACTTCTGAACACCAACTGACGTTGTTGGAGCCCAGGATTAGGCGAGGAGCAGGCTGGGGCCTACTGGATTTTGGCAGGTGAATGCAGCAGGAGACTTGCCATCTCCACAGCAGGGGAACAGCTGGCAGTGCTGAACCCCACTAACACTTGAACGAATGTGTTTGGCTCTGTGGAGACGACACTTCTGAACACCAACTGACGTTGTTGGAGCTCAGGATTAGGCGAGGAGCAGGCTGGGGCCTACTGGATTTTGGCAGGTGAATGCAGCAGGAGACTTGCCATCTCCACAGCAGGGGAACAGCTGACAGTGCTGAACCCCACTAACACTTGAACGAATGTGTTTGGCTCTGTGGAGATGACACTTCTGAACACCAACTGACGTTGTTGGAGCTCAGGATTAGGCGAGGAGCAGGCTGGGGCCTACTGGATTTTGGCAGGTGAATGCAGCAGGAGACTTGCCATCTCCACAGCAGGGGAACAGCTGACAGTGCTGAACCCCACTAACACTTGAACGAATGTGTTTGGCTCTGTGGAGACGACACTTCTGAACACCAACTGACGCTGTTGGAGCCCAGGATTACGCATGCCGCATGCAGAGGCCAATGGGCATCGGTTTTTATGGAGGTTGTGGACTACTACTGATTCTAACCATGCTCCACTTAGGCCTCTGGCTCCACTGTCTCTACTATTTACCCTGGCCTCCAACCCCGCCAGCTACATCTCTGAAGTGGCGTCAGCACAATCTACACTTGTTCCTGTGTTACTGGTGCTCAGTCCCATCAGTTGATCCCCTGATGTTTGTCCGGCAAGTTCGCCAGCTCTGTCCTCATTCCCACTACTGGTTATGGGAATGTGGACAGAGCAGGAGACCTTGCCGGACACACATCAGGGGATAAACTGATGGGACTGAGCCACAGGAACACAGGAACAAGTGTAGATTGTGCTGACGCCACTTCAGAGATGTAGATGGCGGGGTTGGAGGTCAGGGGAAATAGTAGAGACAGTGGAGCCAGAGACCTAAGTTGGGCACGGTTAAAAATCAGTAGTGGTTTGAATGTTGATGGAGCTGGTGACTCTGCCGTCCACACAGCAGGGGATCAGCTGGCATTACTGAACCCCAGTAACACAGGAGCTAGTGTGTTTCTCTGTGCAGACGACACATCTGAGCGACAACTGGCTGTGTTGAAGCACAGGGATTATAGTTCAGGTGGTAGAAAAATGAACACACCAGCAGACCTGGATACAGTTGCCAACCACTAATTTAGTCTGTAAGAGGAATGGCAAAGTCTTTGGAGATCCAGGCCTTGTTCATTTTCAGAAAAGTCAGCCGGTCAACATTATCGGAAGATAGTCGCGTGCGACGGTCTGTTAGTACACCACCTGCGGCACTAAAGACACGTTCCGATAATACACTGGCAGCAGGGCAAGCCAGCACCTCCAATGCATACTGGCTAAGCTCTGGCCATGTATCCAGCTTAGAGACCCAAAACTTGAAGGGGGAAGAGCCATCTGGGAGTACAGCGACAGGGCAAGACTTGTAGTCTGACACCATCTGACGGAAGCGTTGCCTCCTGCTGACTCGAGGCGTCGCTGATGGTGTAGACAATTGTGGTGGACACACAAAACTTTGCCACATTTGGGCCATAGTGGTCTTGCCTTGTGCTGCGGCACTGCCTCTGCTCCCTCTTTGTGCAGAGTTTCCTCCACTGCCTCGACGCACAGAGCTGCTTTGTAAAGCACTAGCAACAATGCTGTCGGGTGGAATGGAAAACATTATGGACTGCACCAGTGACTCTTCGTACTCCCGCATTTTACGCTCCCGGTTCAACGTTGGTATGAGCCTTTGCACGCTGTCCCGGTAGCGAGGATCTAGGAGGGTGTACACCCAATAATCAGCCGAGACGAGAATGTGGGCGATGCGGCGGTCGTTTCTCAGGCACTGCAGCATGAAATCAACCATGTGCTGCAGACTCCCAACTGCCAAAGAACCGCTGTCCCCTGTTTGAGGCGTGACCTCGACCTGCTCTGCATCACCCCACCCTCGCTGTACATACTGAGTAGAGGTTTGTGTACCTCCCTCCTCTGGAGAGATGTCTTCCTCCTCCATCGACTCCTCCTCATCCTCCTCACAAAGTGTCCCCTGCCTAGGCCTTTGTGAGGAAACACGTAGCGCAGACTGTCCAGAAGCAGATGGCATTTGGGACTCCTCATCCTCCACCTCTTCTGAAACCTCATCCCTTAGTGCTTGCAGTGTTTGTTGAAGCAGGCAGATAAGGGGGACAGTCATGCTGACTAGTGCATCGTCTGCACTCGCCATCCGCGTGGATTCATCGAAGGCACGCAAAACGAGGCAGATGTCCTTCATAGAGGCCCACTCAATGGTGCTGAAGTGTGAACGGCGCACAGTGCGACTTGTTTGCGCCTGATGCAGCTGGTACTCCATGACTGCTGCCTGCTGCTCACACAACCGCTCCAACATATGTAACGTTGAATTCCACCGGGTGGGTAGGTCACATATGATGCGATGTTCCGGAAGGCCAAATCGTCGCTGCAGAGCAGCGAGGCGCGATCTTGCCGTGCTGGAACGTCGCAAGTGAGCGCACTCTATGCGGACCTTGTGCAACAGTGCATCAAGATCCGGATAGTCCCTCAGAAAGCTCTGCACGACCAAGTTAAGAACATGTGCCAGACATGGGATGTGTGTGAGGTTGCCTAGGCCAAGAGCTGCCACCAGATTTCGGCCATTGTCACACACTACCAAGCCCGGCTGGAGATTCGCTGGCCCAAACCACACATCGCTCTCCAGCTTGATAGCATTCCAGAGCTCCTGCGCTGTGTGGCTTCGATTCCCCAAAGAAATTAATTTGAGTACAGCCTGTTGACGTTTGGCCACGGCTGTGCTCATATCGGTCGTAACAGGCTCCTGCTCTGCTGTTTCTGAGGAACTTGAGTAGGAGGAGGAGTCTATGTGTACAGACTGGAGTCCTGCAATCCGTGGCGTTGGAAGAACACGTACAGCGCCACTCTCCAGATCCGTACCCGGCTCCACAACATTGACCCAGTGGGCAGTGAGGGAAAGGTATCGTCCCTGTCCATGGTTACTGGTCCACGCATCGGTGGTCAGGTGGACCTTGCTACTAACGGCGTTTAGTAGCGCATGTTTTATTTTGCCCTCAACATGTTTCTGCAGGGCAGGGACGGCTCGCCTGCTGAAATAAAAGCGGCTGGGCACGTTGTATTGGGGGACTGCCAATGCCATTAAGTCCCGGAAGGTGTCAGTGTCCACCAGCCTGAATGACAGCATTTCAACTGCCAGAAGTTTGGCAATGCCAGCATTCAGAGACTGTGCTCGGGGATGGTTTGCCGAGTAAGGGCGCCTTTTATCCCATGCCTGTGCTACCGATGGCTGTGATGGATGGGAACGTGCTGTTATGGGTGGAATCTGACAGGGTCTCCGGACAACAGTGGCAGAGGTTCTTCCTTGGCGATCCTGTGAGGAAGCCGAACCAGCAGTGTGTGAGCTGGAGGAAGAGGGCCCAACACGAACTGAAGAGGTGGTAGGTGGTGCTGTACGTTGGCCTACGTCTTCAGGGTGTCTCTGCAACTCCAACTCGTGCTTGGTGCGCACATGTTTCCACATATTTGTGGTATTGAGGTTGCTGACATTTCTCCCTCTTTTGACTCTCTGATGACACAGCTTGCATTTGACAAAGCAAATGTCATCTGCAACTGTGTCAAAAAAGGACCACGCACTGCAACTCTTGTGAGCACCCGGTTTGCCTTTGGAAGGAGGAATGCTCCTAACGGGTGCCGAAGTGGAGGGTACAGGCAACCAAGTCTTCCCCCTCCCTCTGCCTCCTGTTTTGGCCGGTAGGGGAATCTCTTCCTCCGAGCTGCTCCCACCACCTTCCTGTTGCTCACGCCATGATGGGTCAAGGACCTCATCATCTTCCCTCCCCTCTTCAAACAGCTGCTTCTCCGGGGTTGTCTCGCCAGCACCGTACGCACCAGAAAGTGGCAACTGAGTCTCGTCATCATCTGATGCGTACTGAGGTGTGCTGACCATAGGCACTGGCCCACTCGCCTCTTCAGATTCAGAGGGACAAAGAAGTTGCGCATCACTGCATACTCCCTCTTCTTCACATTCAGGAATGCTGCTTGGCTGGCCCCCTCTTTCCAAGCCAACAGATTCCGAGAACAGAAGTAGAGACTGTGATGGCTCCTGTCCATGTCTCTCTGACTGCCTGGGCACTTTGGCAGGTGGTGAAGAGACAGATGGTTGCTCTTCGGTGCTCTGACCCTGAGAGGATGCGGAAGTAATTGAAGTCGATGCGTTAGCTGCCATCCATCCGACAACGGCTTCAATTTGTTCCTCCCGCAGCAGTGGGGTACGTTGAGGTCCTACAAAGCTGCGCATAAAGGACTGTTGCCTGCTAAAACTGGGGGATGCTGATCCACTGGTGCCCGCAGCAGGCCCAGAATCCCCACGTCCTCTACCTGTAGAATCCCCACGTCCTCTCCCTGCAGAATCCCCACGTCCTCTCCCTGCTGAAACTCCACGCCCACGCCCCGCGCCTTACTCCCTGCCTTCTTCATCTTGCAAGACTGCTTAAGATAGGCAAAAAAGTACAAAGGGGGGCCTTAGTGTGCTTATTCCTGAACAGCTGGTTACAGGTACTAATTTTATGAAGTGTGTGTGTGTGGACTAGACTTTAATAGGAGCTGATGTGGCCTACACAAGTTCAAAATGTAGTGTTTGGTGAACTTTTTATGTGGTTTCTTTGTTTGAAAGAAACTCAAAGTATGAGAACAAAGAATTGAAACTGATAGTATCACCAACTTTTTGGAGCTATTACAATGCAGGCAGGTAACCTACAATGCAAAAGATGAGGCTCCAAAAAAATTGGGTAATACTAATCTGGCTGCGCCGGCAGGGCACAAGCCAGAAAAAAAGGCTCCTCTATCTACTCCTATATAGTGTTTGCAACCAACCAATGTTGATGGATACGGATGGATGCACACTAATAGGAGAAGAAAAAATGAGCTGCACTCAGAGACAAATATGTGTGAGGCAGTGACGCACGTTGAGCGTCCTACAACCAGACGTAGCTGCAGGACACTCTACTCAGCGTGAGCTGCACTCACACACAGTCAGAGACCTCTCAGACAGCCGTCAACAGTGCAGCTAAGTGGGCACTGGCACTGACAGGCTGCAGAAAGGCTCCGCTGTGTACTCCTATATAGTGTTTGCAACCACCGTAGATGGAGACGGATGGATGCACACTAATAGAAGAAAAAATGAGCTGCACTCAAATAAAAATATGTGTGAGGCAGTGACGCACGCTGAGCGTCCTACAGCCAGACGTAGCTGCAGGACACACTACTCAGCGTGAGCTGCACTCACACACAGTCAGAGACCTCTCAGACAGCCGTGAACAGTGCAGCAAAGTGGACACTAGCACTGAAAGGCTGCAGAAAGGCTCCGCTGTCTACTACTAGTGTTTGCAACCAACGTATATGGATACGGATGGAAGCACACTAGATTGAAATTATTTAAAAAATGCAGCTCAAAAAATAAAAGATGTATGAGGCAGCAGTGATCACACTGGGTGGCCTACAGCCTGACGTGGCTGCAGGACCCACTCCACAGCGTGAGCTGCACTCACACAGCCCTTGCAGACAGCTGTGAACACTGCTGCTAGGGCAAAGAAGGCTACAGTGGTGGTTTATGTAGCCTGGGTAAAGCACTAGATGTTTGGTGGAATCGCTATTTCTAACTGTCCCTCACAGTCTTCTACAGCAGCCTGTCCCTAACTGAATTCACAGCAGAGTGACCAGAAATGGCGGCTGCGGTGGCTTTTATAGTGCATCATGACATCATTTCGGCAGCCAATCACAGCCATGCCAATAGTTAACATGCCTACATGCCTAACAGGATGTGCCCACACTTCGGAGGATTCCCATTGGCTTAATCAAAGCAAGCAGGCTCATAGCATGATGGGAACTTCCTATTCCGATTCCGATCCCGGAATCCGATATGAAAAAAGTATCGGAATTAAGTATCGGAATTCCGATACCGCTAATATCGGCCGATACCCGATACTTGCGGTATCGGAATGCTCAACACTACTCCCGGCACATAGTGCCAGGTGTCAACTGTGATAATCAGCTGACACCCAGCCGCGATCAGCTGCGCTCCCCAAGTGAGCGCCACTGATGGATGACGACATACTATCCCATCCTTGGTTATTAAGTCCCTGGGCACATGGACAGGATAGTACATCGTCATATGGCAGAAAGGGGTTAAAAAATACATAGGAACTAGATATGTATGGTTTTTTATACCTTGAAGTCTATAAGAAATGGATCATAACTGGTGGTAATATGTTATGTTATCTGTCAATGGATACTTTTCTAAGTACTGCACACGCCAAAAATACGTTATAGAGGTATTCAGAGATACTTCTAGTAAAATCTGAACCATTACAAACTGAACAAAAATGGATGCAAAACAGAAATTAAAATGTACATCTGTTTTTATTGCGTTTGTAACATAATCATTTTTTATTTTAATACTGGGTCTATTACAAACAGTTGGCAACCGAATATGTGAGCAGAGCCTTAAAAGTAACAAACTCAAGGTCTTATATTTTTCCTTTATTCGTGGGAATGATTTAATTGAAGCTAACTAAAATGAACATTTTATTAAATGATCTTCTGAATCTAGGGCAAAGAAATGTTTTATGCTATTTGTAGAATTTTGTATTATGAACACTATATTCAACTTTTAATGAATGTCTAAATCAGAACTGACAGGGCTGTTGACATACATGGATATTTTTCTTCCAGCATTGAAGAATTCTTGTATTTGCTACATAAGTCACATTTAAGGAATTTTATTGATTCCCATGCCACAAAAGTTATTCAGAGCTAACACAGCAGCTATTCCTTTACAACTCACCTGTTCTGGCTCCAGCCCTGGGCCTTGCTCCCTTCTACTAGGGCCACCTCCCTTTGCAGTAGTCCATAAACATTTTCAACTTTGTCCTCACCAAAATGTTTGTAACTGGTCGAAAGTGGCTGTCTGGAACTAGCTTGGTATGGGAATGAGATGGTCTGATGATACAATCTCTACATTTTTTCCTGTCTGATTTTTATAGATGCAAAAAAAGAAAAAAAACAACCAGCTCACCTGCATGTGGTATGCAGAAGCACGGAACCCGTGTAGTAACACGTGCAGCAATCAGAAGGGAGAAAAAAAAATAGATCCAGCTTCTTTAAAAAAAACAAATTTATTTATCAAAATATAAAAATAAAAGATGGCAAATAATAATCATGCAGACATCATGCGTGGTACGCGTTTCGAACACGCAAGTGTGGATAGAACCTCCAAAATTGTGCATAATAAAAATCGTTATGATCTTATTAGTCCCAAACAAGATGTTATGAGTCCCTTTGAAAATAAACTTGTGCTTTCCATTCCATATAGTCCGCAATTTAACAGAATAAAGTCGCTTGTTAAAAAACACATTCTCATCTTGTATGAGGATCCCACCTTATCATCTATTCTGACTTCTTGGTGTCACATTGTAGCCAGGAGAGCTGCCACTATAGGTGATATCATCTCCCCAAGTTTTTTTCTACCCCGTGAGGAATCATCCCACATGGTTGGATCATCCAGGTTTTTTTAAATGTGGTAGTAATCTATGTAGGACCTGTACACATTCTGCAATAACGCACACACTTGGGGATCATGATCATCAAAAGCAGTATAGAATACAGCAATACATCAATTGTAACTCTATGTGTATATGATCATTTGTGTTGAATGTAATTTAAGCTACGTTGGTTGTACCATACGCAGCTTAAAGGGAATCTGTCACCCTATTTTTGGCCTATGAGATGTGGCCACCGCCATCAGGGGCTTATCTACAGCATTCTGTAATGCTTAGATAAGCCCCAGATGTAACCTGTGGTTCAACGCTTGCACACTGCAGTACTTTACTTTGCCCTCAACATGGCAGATATAGTACGCCTGCGCAGGAGCCACGGCAGAAGTAAGGAGGATGTCATCGCTAGAAGATGGGAGGTGACGGACCGGACCGCGACACCCATTGGTCCGGACCGGACCCCTGGGTGAGTATAATCTAACTTGTTTTTCTTATCTTTCAGGTTACATTGGGGGCTTATCTACAGCATTACAGAATGCTGTAGATAAGCCCCTAATGGTGGTGGCTGCATCTCATAGGCCAAAAATGGGGTGACAGATTCCCTTTAAAAATCAGAATCTCTGAACCTATAACAGATGTTATTTCTTCTTCTAACTCTATTCGTACATTATCTGCAGCATTCAAAAACTTTCTCAATCATCATCAGAAAGGCACGGACACTTTGAAAGTCATCAGCATTGAGAGACTGGTCAGACCATCTAGAGGAGGTGATATTAAAAGAATCCTTATGACCAAAGAAGACTTCTGGATCTTCTGTTTGCCATCCTGCAGGACTAAAAGCCTGCAAGGGGTTGATGTTTCATTATTGAGATAAATTGCACAAGTAGTTATATCTGCATTTCATACTTGTTATTTAACACATAATTAATTTGTACTCTTTTCATTTTTCTTTATGTTGTGGGGGGGGGTTTCTGTTTGTCTCATGTTGCCAGTGATTTTACAGATTCATGTGTTTGTGATTTCTTAATTAATTATGCACAAGATCATGTGACTACAATTATTTTTTTCTCTGGTCAGTCTTTGTCTAAATTCTTTGAGAGTTTCCATTGCATGTAGCTTTGAGAAAGGACACTTGAGTGTCTGAAACGCGTAGCCTCGCATGATGTGTGCATGATTATTTGTCATCATTTATTTTTATTTTTTGATAAATAAAATTTGGACTTTTTAAAGAAGCTGAAACAATTTTTTTCTCTCCCTTCTGATTGCTTTCTATAGAGTCTTCACTGAGCCGTCATATTCATACTGACACTATGCTATGCTTACACAGGGCATTAACTTTGTGGGATGCTGTTGTAATGCTAGTCACTACTCACGTACAAGCTGTGAGGCTGGGTAGTCAAGAGGTCCAAGGTCAAAAGCCAGGAGGGTACGTCATAGACAGAGGGGTGAGACAAAGTCTTAGTCGGGTCACATTCTCGGGTTAGAATGCCAAGATGGTATTCATGACAAAAGGTCTAAGCAAACGCAAGGTCAGAGATAAATCTATGGTTGAGCAACAAAAATTGGAGTGCAAGAGTACAGAGGATCACAGAGCATACACACACACCTCTTGAGCAAATCTACAACTGGCAATAATCTAAGGCAGAGAGGTAGCTAAATAGCCAGGTAATTACTCCAAACAGGAGACACATAGATGAAGCCCTGACACACCCTGACCCTGATTGGATGGCTAAACAGTCACTCAAGACAATGACAGCTCAGCACACATCTGATTGGATGACTGAGCTGTCCATCACCATACTGACAGCTCAGAATGCCACTGCCCAGATTGGAGAGCTGAAAAGTTACTCACTGCATCCAGATATACTGATAGGAGGAATTGAGACAGCTATGTCATCTAGTTCTGTACCCTGGCATTAGAATTATCCTGGAACAATGACATTCTTCTGGCAATTTTCTACATTGTCTCTTGCCATATAAAACATTAACCTTCTGCTACAGATTTGTCAGTTTCCCTTGTTGACCGGATTTCTCTTGTTACCCATGTAGACTTATGTTTTAAAGAGATGTCAAGAGAAAAAAATTCAAATTATTATATCCTACATTCTAGACTTTGCTAAAAATCTCCTCACAAAGATACTCATGAATATTAGTTGGAAAAAATTGACGATAGCAAAAACATCCCATCATCTTACTGAAAGACAATGTCTCTATTGAGGTGAAAAAGATTGCCGTCACATGGAATGTCTGAAACCCCAAGGCCATATGGGAACATTTCAGACACTAAATGAAGAAAGTGGGATCCCCTTGAAATTAACTATATCCTCAAATAAAAACAAGCTTTTTTAACTTTGTCTATTATAATTCTTATGACTTTACGGGGCAAGCTGTTATTGATTCCGAAACTGTAGAGAATTATATTGATCTTTCACTAGCCGAAAGACTGTAAGTTTCTTTGCAGACATCTTTGAAGCTAATCTCCGAGAATGGCTTTGCAATTCCTTGTTATCATAAGGAATTCAATACTAAGATGTTGAGAAAAAAGTTTGGGAGACAAGCGCCTATAGGATGATATTAAATGGTACAGATAGGGTCTGACTGGGGTGTCAGGGGACCACAGGGGAAATTGACTCTAGGGGCCCACCCTACAGCTATATGCAAATATATGTAAGCCATTATCCCTATTATAGTGGAGCATCCACTGTAAAACACAGGCGGCTCCTGCACATCGAATGTTCGCACACCATAACTGGGATGTACAATTTCAGTAGTTTGCATTAAAGAAGATGTCCACTACCTGGACAACTCCTAATCATACCCCATGCTTGGCTCTGATGAAATAAAAACATTTTTACTCACCTCGCATGTTGGCGCCATTCCCTTGGGTCTGCACTCGCTCTCCTCGGGTCTCCTGTGCTGTTGTTGTGACACATGATTCCTGTTACCAATCAGCGTTGGCCTCAGTGTTCCCGCCTCCTGTTGAATTGAACATGAAGTTAGAGATCATCTTCAGCCCGAACTTCCTCTTCATGTTTGATTTGTCCGAAGGTGAGAACAGTGACACCAGCACGGATTTAAAATGAAGCAGCAGGTGGGATGTCTGACTGCAGCTCCAATATTTTTCCTATCTCCATACTACGTCCTCTAGTTCACAATAAATTATTTCCTACTTTAAAGCCAGCTCCTGCTCCTACCTGTGATTCGTGACATGAAATATAAGATCAACCAAATTCTGGACTGTAAGACGAGTCATAGGACTCTTTATTTCTTGCTAGACTAAAATGGATAGTGTTCCAAAGAGAGATTCTGGGTTCCTAAAAAATGATATATCTCAGGCCAGCTACACTGCAACATCGACTTCAGTTTGTGGTGCTCACTCAAACATACAGCTAAAGGAATCCAACTCACCGTAATACCCTTTCAAATAGAGGGACAAATGTCTATTATAAAGGTAACTATCCATTTTCCCCAAAAAAGGAGCTTACAGTACAATTCCTTTAATTGAGTATTAACAAGGATGGATGATTAATTAATGTTGTGGATTTTTAGATGCAGTGGATTTGAAAAGTATTGCCCAATGGAATTATGCAATTATTACTTATAATTGTATATAACTGTTTCTCAGTGTTCAGTCTTTTGGTTCTTATAGCACTATTAGGCGAACACAGAAAAACAGTGTTATTAATTATTGTTAAATAGGTTGTCCACTACTTTTACATTGATGGCGTATCCTTAACCCCTTTACCCCAAGGGTGGTTTGCACGTTAATGACAGGGGCAATTTTTACAATTCTGACCACTGTCCCTTTATGAGGTAATAACTCTGGAACGCTTCCATGGATCCCGGTGATTCTGACAAAGTTTTCTTGAGACATATTGTACTTCATGTTAGTGGTAAAATTTCATTCATATAACTTGCGTTTATTTGTGAAAAAAAAGGAAATTTGGCAAAAATTTTGAAAATTTAGCAATTTTCCAACTTTGAATTTGTATGCCCTTAAATCACAGAGATATGGCACACAAAAAACTTAATAAATAACATTTTCCACATGTTTACTTTACATCAGCACAATTTGGGAACCAAAATTTTTTTTTGTTTGGAAGTTATAAGGGTTAAAAGTTGACCAGTGATTTCTCATTTTTACAACACCATTTTATTTTTAGGGACCACATCACATTTGAAGTCACTTTGAGGGGTCTATATGATAGAAAATACCCAAAAGTGACACCATTCTAAAAACTGCACCCCTCAATGTGCTCAAAATCACATTCAAGAAGTTTATTAATCCTTCAGGTGCTTCACAGGAATTTTTTGAATGTTTTAAAAAAATGAACATTTAACTTTTTTTCACAAAAAAATTATTTCAGGTCCAATTTTTTTATTTTACCAAGGGTTACAGGAGAAATTGGACTGCAAAAGTTATTGTGCAATTTGTCCTGAGTACGCTGATACCTGATATGTGGGGGGGAACCACTGTTTCGGCGCATGGCAGTGCTCGGAAGGGAAGCAGCACCATTTGACTTTTTGGCTGGAATTGAGATCGGACGCCATGTCGTGTTTGGAATGCCCCTGATGTACCAAAACAGTGGCAACCCCCCACAAATGGCCCCATTTTGGAAATTAGACCTCCAAAGGAACTTATCTAGGTGTGTGGTGAGCACTTTGAACCCCCAAGTGCTTCACAGAAGTTTATAACGCCTGGGCGTGAAAATTAAAAAGTCATATTTTTTCCACAAATATGATCTTTTAGTCCCCAATTTTTTTATTTCATCAAGGGTAACAGGAGAAATTGGACGCCTAAAGTTGTTGTCCAATTTGTCCTGAGTATGCTGATATCCCATATGTGGGAGAAAACTACTGTATGAGCACACATCCGGGCTCGGAAGGGAAGAAGTGACGTTTCGAAATGCAGACTTTGATGGAATGGTCTGCGGGTGTCATGTTGCCTTTCGAGAGCCCCTGATGTGCTTAAACTGTGGAAATCCCCCACAAGTGACCCCATTTTGGAAATTAGACCTCCAAAGGAACTTATCTAGGTGTGTGGTGAGCACTTTGAACCCCAAAGTGCTTCACAGAAGTTTATAACGTAGAGCCATAAAAATAAAAAATCATATTTTTTCCACAAAAATGATATTTTTGCCCCCCAATTTTTTTCTTTTCCCAAGGGTAACAGGAGAAATTGGACCCCAAAATTTACTGTACAATTTGTCCTGGGTAGACAGATACCCCATATGTGCGGGTAAACCACTGCTTGGGTGCATGGCAGAGCTTGGACGGGAAGGAGCACTGTTTGACTTTTTGAACACAGAATTGGCTGGAATTGAGATCAGATGCCATGTTGTGTTTGGAGAGCCCCTGATGTGCCCAAAGAGTGCAAACCCCCCAATTCTAACTTCAACCCTAACGCCATAACACCCCTAACCCTAATCTCAGCCCTAACCCTAAGGATGTGTGCACATGTTGCGGAATCTGCTGCAGATCCACAGCAGATTTGGCCCTGCAGATCCGCAGCAGTTTCTTTGTATTCAATGGCAAAATGAAAAACGCAGTGCACATGCTGCGGATTTTTCCACGTGGATTTGCTGCGGTTTTAAATCCGAGCATGTCACTTCTTTGTGCGGAATCCCCAGCGGTTTGACACCTGCTCCATTACAGGTGTCAAAACGCAGGGGAAAACCGCAGGCTAATCCGCACTAAATCTGCAGGTAAAACGCAAGTCATTTGACCCGCGGATTTACCTGCAGATTTAGCCAAATCTGCATGGAAAAATCCACAGCAGAATCCGCATCGTGTGCACACAGCGTTACCCTAGCCCTAACCCTAGCCCTAACCCTAGCTCTAACCCTAGCCCTAACCCTAACTAAGGGAGTGATAAAGGGGGGTTTGATTTACTATTTATGGCGGTTTTTATATTTGGCAGCTGTCGCATGCTAAAAGACGCTTTTTATTGTAAAAATAGTTTTTGCATCACCATATTTTGAGAGCTATAATTTTTCCATATTTTGACCCACTAATGTGAGGTCTTATTTTTTGTGGGACGAATTGATGTTTTTATTGGTATCATTTTCGGGCATGTGACATTTTTTGATCGCTTTTTATTCCAATTTTTGGGACGCAGAATGAACAAAAACTAGCATTTCATGAATTTCTTTTGGGGGATGCGTTTACACCGCTCCGCGTGTGGTAAAATTGATAAAGCAGTTTTATTCTTCGGGTCAGTATGAATACAGCGATACCTCATTTATGTATTTTTTTATGTTTTGGCGCTTTTATTCAATGAAAACAATTTTATACAAAAAATAAGTATTTTTGCATCGCTTTATTCTGCGAGCTATAACTTTTTTATTTTTTCGCTGATGATGCTGTATGGCAGCTCATTTTTTGCGGGACAAGATGATGTTTTCAGGGGTACCATGTTTATTTATATCCATCTTTTTGATTGCGCGTTATTGCACTTTTTGTTTGGCGGTATGATGATAAAGCATTGTTTTTTGCGTCTTTTTTTGAAGGGGCTATCTAAAGGGGTTAACTAGTGGGACAGTTTTATAGGGTGGGTCGTTACGCACGTGGCGATACTAAATATGTGCATTTTTATAGTTTTTCTTTAATTTACAAAAAAAAAAGATTTTATTGGGGATTTTTTTTTTTTTTATTTATTTGGGGATTTTTTATAAATTATTTTTTCACTTTTTTTCACTTTATTACATTGTCCCAGGGGGGACATCACTATAAGGTGTCAGATCACTGATCTGACACTTCACACAGCGCTGTGTCAGATCAGTGATCTGACAGGCGCTGCTGCAGGCTTCCTCGTGCCTGCTCTCAGCAGGCACTGTGGAAGCCGCCTCTCTGCAGGCCCCCGGAGGCCCCCGTGGCCATATTGGATCCGGGGCCCTGCAGAGAGGAGACCCTCGGAGTGACGCTGCTTCGGGGGTCACAGGGAAACATGCAGGGAGCTCCCTCCCTGCTGTCTTCTCTCCTATCCCCCTAGTACACTGCGATCATGTTTGATCGCAGTGTGTCAGGGGTTAATGTGCCAGGGCGGTCCTTGACCGCCCCTGACACATAGTGCTGGGTGTCAGCTGTGATAATCAGCTGACACCCTGCCACGATCAGCAGGGGGGACGCTGCTGATCTCTATGATGTACTATTCCGTCCTTGGGAATTAAGTCCCAGAGCACATGGACGGGATAGAACGTCCAATGGCAGAAAGGGGTTAAGATAAGTCATCAATGTCTGATCATTGGGGGTTCAAATTCCGGCACTCCCGCCGATCAGCTATTCTCTTTTCCGGCAGCTGCTGGAAGAGCTCAGCTACGGAACTGCTCCATATTCTGATAGTAGCCGTGGCTAGGCACTGCACATGTGCCCCTTATAGATTTGAATAGCGAGAGGATGTGCAGTGCCTGGCCACAGCCACTATCAGTAGACAGAGCAGCAGTTGCGACAGCTATCGACACCAAGCGCAGCTGATCGACAAGGGGTACCATGTGTTGCAGCCCAACCGATCAGACATTGATGACCTATTCTAAGATTAGACCCATGAATGTTAAAGTAGTGGAAACATCTTTAACGTTATTGGTGATTATAGAGCAGAGAATCAAAGAATATACTATAGAAAAGATGCTTGGATAGAAGATAAAATCCAAGCACTTACAGTGTCTTGCAAAAGTATTCACACCCTTTGCATATTTTGTTTCCCTATCTCACAACCTGGAATTTCACAGGTTTTTTTAGGATGTTCATAAGTTCATGTAAAGAACATGCCTACAACTGTGAACATTTGATTTTCTTTTCATTGTAAAGCAAGCAACAAATAGGACAAAATAATTGAATACTTCAGTGTGCATAACTATTCACTCCCCTTAAGTTAGTACTTTGTAGAGCCTCCCTTTTTGTCAATTATATCTGCAAGTCGATTTGGATAAGTCACTTTCCATATCTTGTCACTGGCATTTTTGCCTATTCCTCAAGGCAAAACTGCTCCAGCTCCTACAAGTTAGATGGTGTCCCCTAGTGAACAGCAATCTTCAAGTCTGATCAGATAGATTCTTAATTAGATGATGGTCTTGGCTTTTACTAGGCCACTCGGAAACATTTACACATTTCTCCTTAAACCACTTGGATGTTGCTTTAGCAGTATGCTTTGGGTAATTGTCTTGTTGTCTTGTTGGAAGGTGAACCTCCATCCTAGTCTCAAATCACTGACAGACTGAGACAGGTTTTACTCAAGAATATCCCTGTATTTCACACCATCAAGCTTCCCCTCGACTTGGACCATTTTCTCAGTCCCTGCTGCCAAAAAACATTTCCACAGCATGACGCTGCCATAACCATGTTTCATTGTGGGGATGGTGTTCTTGGGGTGATGAGTTGTTTTGGTTTGCAACAAACAAACCGGATTACTTACCGGTAATACTCTTTTGTAGAGTCCACGACAGCACCTACTGAGAGAGGGGATCCGCCCCTAGGAACAGGAAACCTAGAGAGAGATAAATGGGGCGGTTCCCCTCGTTCTCTCAGTTTGGATTACAGAGAACAAGGAGGAGCCGCCATGTTTTAGTCAATTTTGCCTATATACATATTTATAAATATCTATACATATATGTACTTTTTCTATCATATTTATATACTAATTCTTAAATCTTGTTTTCCGCCACCAAGGAGAACCACGTGTACTACTCTTTAATTTTAAGGGAGGGAAGTGAACGGCATCTGTCGTGGACTCTACAAAAGAGTATTACCGGTAAGTAATCCGTTTTTTTCTCTTCGCCACGACAGCACCCACTGAGAGATTTTCAGAGATAATCACTTGGGTGGGCACACCATGCTAAGGACTGATCTACCAAAACTTAAGTCATCTGCGGAAGATAGGTCTAGTCTATAGCGGTTATAAAATGTAGATGGAGACGACCAAGTTGCGGCCTTACATATTAGCTCTATTGGGACATTCGCTCTTTCTGCCCAGGAGGATGATATGGCTCTAGTAGAGTGCGCCTTTATACCCCGTGGGGGGTCTTCTCCTTTTGCTGAAAATGCCATCGTAATCGCGTCTCTGATCCACCGGGACTGCGTGCCTCTGGTAACTTTAGACCCCTTCTTGTTACCCTGGAAGGAGATAAAAAGAGCCCTGCTCTGTCTCCAGGGACTGGTTCTATCTATGTAGGCTAGAACTGCTCTCTTCACATCTAACGTATGGAATCTAACCTCCTCTGGCGTTACCGGGTTCTCATAGAACGAGGGAAGGCACACCTTCTGGGATCTATGAAAGGTAGAAACGCGCTTAGTAAGATAAGACGGTTCTGTCCTTAACACTAGCTTGTCCTGGTTAATTAACAGGAATGGGGGGTCCACTGACAAGGCTTGGAGATCTCCTATTCTCCTTGCTGAGACTAGGGCTACTAGTAGACCAGTCTTTAATGAAAGGAATTTTATTGATGCCGAGTGTATGGGTTCAAATGGAGCCTGAGTGAAGGCGTCCAAGACCAAACAAAGGTTCCATGTTGGTAGCTGAGGGATGTGGACTGGTGTTGCTCGTTGACAGACTGAAATAAATCTGGTAACACATCTATTTCCTGCCACATTGTGGTTATATAAGGCTCCTAGAGCCGATACATGGACTTTAAGGGTGTTCACTGAAAGTTTCAATTCTCGGCCCTTCTGCAGGAATTCTAGAATAGCTCTAATGGGTACCTCACTGGAAAATTTTGCCGTGTGAAAGGCTAAAAACTTTTTCCATATTTTCATATAAATCTTTGTTGTGGATTGCTTCCTACTCTGAAGTAGCGTGCTGATAAGATTATCTGAAAATCCTCTCAACTTCAGTAACCCCCTTTCAAATTCCATGCCGCTAGGTGCAGGGATCTGACTCGGGGATGATGGCAGGGTCCCTGTGACAGAAGGTCCTGGTGTAGAGGAAGGATCCATGGGTCAGCAATTGACATTGCTCCCAACCATGAAAACCACGGCCTCTTGGGCCAAAAAGGGGCTATCAAGATGATCCTCGCCCCTTCCTCCCATATCTTCCTGACCACTGTTGGTAACAGCACCATTGTAGGGAAGGCATAGGCCAGCCGGAATGTCCAGGATGTTTGGAGGGCATCGAGCACGTCTGGCCTGTCTGCTCTGTATAGCGAAGTGAACTTTTCTATGCGTCTGTTGGCTCTTGTCGCGAACAGATCTATGTCTGGTCTGCCTCATCTGGCCGCTATCATCTCGAAGATGTACCGGCTGAGGACCCACTCTCCCTGGTGTAAAGTCTGGCGGCTGAGATAGTTGCCTGCTCCTCTGATGTGGATAGCGGATAGGGAACGGAGATGTGATTCGGCCATTCATAGAATCTTTTCCGCGATAGACATGAGCGGATCCGATCGCGTACCTCTTTGCCGCTTTATGTATGCCACTGTGGTGGTATTGTCTGTCTGGACTCTCGTGTGGGTGTCTTTTAGCTGCAGAAGGAATTTAGTTATAGCGTCATATATCGCTGTTAGTTCCTTCATATTGGACGAGGTTTCTGCTTCGAGTTTGGACCATTGACCCTGCATCATATCTCTTCCTAGATGGGCCCCCCACCCTATGGGGCTAGCGTCTGTGGTAATTATTGTAGAAGGGACAATCCACCATGGAACACCTCCCTTTAAATTGTCTGGATTCAACCACCACTCCAAGGAGCTGATTACTTCTGGTGATAGGGATATTCTCCCCTCCAACCTGCCGTGCAGTCTATCTGCTTCACGTAGCATGTTCCATTGCAATCTCCTGGAGTGGAATTGGGCCCACTGTACCACCGGAATGCATGATATTAGGGACCCCAATAACGACATGCCTTCTCTTAAGGACATCATGTTCTTATTACCTGCTTTCCGTACCTTGTTAATTATAGCTTGCATTTTAGATTCTGGTAGCAAGCATTTTTTACTTACAGAGTCTATTTGGAGGCCCAGGAACGTCTGACAGGTTACTGGATTCAGTCTGGATTTTTCCCAGTTGATCAGCCAGTCTAGTCTCTGTAGGGATGAGATACTATCCGCAATCCTACTCTCGCATTGGGAAACCGAACTTCCTACTATGAGTAGGTCATCCAAGTACAGAATTATTAAGGTGTCTTTTAGTCTTAAATATGACATCACCTCTAGCATTAGTTTGGTAAAAACACGGGGTGCCATGGACAATCCGAACGGCATTGCCGTGAACTGGAAATGCTGTATTCGGTCCTCTAACGAGACTGCCACTCGCAGGTATTTTTGATGCTCTCTGCATATGGGGAGATGGTAATAGGCGTCTTTTAGGTCCAAAACTGCCATATAGCATCTAGGAACCAAGAGTTTTAGTGTTGATCTTATTGATTCCATTTTAAAGGACCGTAGCCTCAGGAAGGTATTGAGCTTTTTTAAAATAATTATTGTTCTAAAGGAGCCGTCCGGTTTAGGAGCTAAAAATAGGGGAGAATAAAATCCTGTTCCCCATTCGTCTTTTGGTACCTCTATTAGTACCTGCTTAGACAAGAGTGTCGTTATCTCCTTTTCTAACGCTTTCTGCTGCGTTGGGGACTTTAACCCCTTCCTGACATCAGACGTACTATCCCGTCTGTGGGACCCGGCCCCTATGCCCATGGACGGGATAGTACGTCTCAGCGATAAACGGCGCCCACGTGGTGAGCGCCGCTGATCGCGGCCGGGTGTCAGCTAATTATCACAGCTGACACCCGGCACAATGTGTCAGGGGCGGTCACGGACCACCCCCGACTCGTTAACCCCTTGCACACCACGATCAAACATGATCGCGGTGTACCGGGGGTTAAAGGGAAGCATCGGCAGGGAGGGGACTCCCTCCGTGCTTCCCTGAGCCCCCCATGGCAGCGCAATGTGCAGCGCTGCTGCGGGGGCTCCTTCCCTGCAGGCCCCCGAATCCAAGATGGCGATGGGGGCCTTCGGGGGCCTGCAGGGAGCCGGCTTCCTCAGTGCCTGCAAAGCGCAGGCATGAGGAAGTCTGCAGCAGTGCCTGTGACAGATCGCTGATCTGTCACAGTGATCTGTGATGTGACAGATCAGCGATCTGTCACAGGACAGTGATGTCCCACCTGGGACTATGTAATAAAGTTAAAAAAAATCGCCAAATAAATTAGAAAAAAAAAAAATTCCCCCAATAAATCAATTTTTTGGAAATAAAAAAAAAAACAATAAAAGTACACATATTAGGTATTGCCGCGTCCTTAACAACCTGCCCTATAAAACTGTCCCATTAGTTAACCCCTTTAGCGAACCCTTTAAAAAATAAAAATAAAAAGCGAAGCAAAAAATAATTATTTATTATCATACCTCCAAACACAAAGTGCAATAACGCGCGGTCAAAAAGACGCATATAAATATCCATGGTACCGCTGAAAACGTCATCTTGCCCCACAAAAAATGAGCTGCCACACAGCATCATCAGCGAAAAAATAAAAAAGTTATAGCTCGCAGAATAAAGCGATGCAAAAATATTTTTTTTATATAAAATAGTTTTCATTGCATAAAACCGACAAAACATAAAAAAACGACCTAAATGAGGTATCGCTGTAACCGTACTGACCCGAAGAATAAAACCACGTTATCAATTTTACCACATGCGGAACGGTGTAAACGCACCCCCCCAAAAGAAATGGTTTTTGTTCATTCTGCGTCCCAAAAATCGGAATAAAAAGCGATCAAAAAATGTCACGTGCCCGAAAATGGTACCAATAAAAAATTATATAAATAAGGTATCGCTGTAATTATACTAACCTGAATAATAAAACTGCTTTATCAATTTTACCACACGCGGAATGGTATAAACGCCGCCCCCCCAAAAGAGATTCTGGTTTTTGTTTATTCTGCGTCCCAAAAATCGGAATAAAAAGCGATTAAAAAATGTAATGTGCCCGAAAATTATACCAATAAAAACGTCAACTCGTCCCGCAAAAAATAAGACCTCACATCACTCGGTGGGTCAAAATACGGAAAAATTATAGCTCTCAATATGTGGTGATGCAAAAACTATTTTTACAATAAAAAGCGTCTTTTAGCGTGCGACAGCTGCCAAATATAAAAACCGCCATAAATAGTAAATCAAACCCCCCGTTATCACCCCCTTAGTAAGGGAAAAATATAAAATTAAAAGAAAGTGTATTTATTTTCATTTTCCCTTTAGGGTTAGGGATAGGGCTAGGGCTAGTGTTAGAGCCAGGGCTAGGGTTAGGGCTAGGGTTAGGGCTAGGGTTAGGGTTAGGGCTAGGGTTAGGGCTGACATTAGGGTTAGGGGTGTGTTGGTGTTAGGGTTGAAGTTAGAATTGGGGGTTTCCACTGTTTGGGCACATCAGGTGCTCTCCAAATGCAACATAGCATCTGATCTCAATTCCAGCCAATTCTGAGTTGAAAAAGTCCAATGGTGCTCCTTCCCTTCCAAGATCTGCCATGCGCCCAAACAGTGTTTTACCCCCATATGTAGGGTATCAGCCTACTCAGGACAAATTGCAAAACAACTTTTGGGGTCCAATTTCTCCTGTTACCGTTAGGAAAATAAAAAATTGGGGGCAAAAATATCATTTTTGTGGAAAAAAATGATTTTTTTATTTTCACGCCCGGGCGTTATAAACTTCTGTGAAGCACTTTGGGGCTCAAAGTGCTCACCACACATCTAGATAAGTTCCTTTGGGGGTCTAGTTTCCAAAACGGGGTCAATTGTGGGGGTTTCCACTGTTTAGGTACATTAGGGGCTCTTCAAAGGCAACATGACACCCGCAGACCATTCCATCAAAGTCTGCATTCCAAAACATCACTACTTCCCTTCAGAGCCCCGACATGTGCCCATACAGTAGTTTTCTCCCACATATGGGGTATCAGTGTACTCAGGACACATTGGACAACAACTTTTGGGGTCCAATTTCTCCTGGTACCCTTGAGAAAATAAAAAAATTGGTGACTAAAAGATCATGTTTGTGGAAAAAATACGATTTTTTTATTTTCACGCCCGGACGTTATAAACTTCTGTGAAGCACTGGAGGGGTCAAAGTGCTCACCACACATCTAGATAAGTTCCTTGGGGGGTCTAGTTTCCAAAATGGTGTCATTTGTGGAGGGTTTCCACTGTTTTGGTACATCAGGGGCTTTTCAAACGCGACATGGTGTCTGATCTCAATTCCAGCCAAAAACGTCAAATGGCGCCGCTTCCCTTCCGAGCTCTGCCATGCGCCCAAATAGTGGTTTACCCCCACATGAGGGGTATCAGCGTACTCACGACAAATTGCACAATAACTTTTAGAGTCCTGTTACCCTTGGAAAAATAAGAATTGAGGGTGAAAAGATCATTTTTGTGGAAAAAATATGATTTTTTAATTGTACGGCTGTGTTATAAACTTCTGTGAAGCCCTTGGGGGTTCAAAGTTCTCAACACACATCTAGATAAGTTCCTTGGGGGGGTCTAGTTTCCAAAATGGGGTCATTTGTGGGGTGTTTCCACTGTTTTGGTACATCAGGGGTTTTCCAATCACGACATGGTGTCCGATCTCAATTCCAGCCAAAAACGCCAAATGGCGCTGCTTCCCTTCCAAGCTCTGCCATGCGCCCAAATAGTGGTTTACCCACATATGGGGTATCAGTGTACTCAGGACAAATTGCACAATAACTTTTAGGGTCCTGTTACCCTTGGGAAAATAAAAATTGGGGGTGAAAAGATCATTTTTGTGGAAAAAATATGATTTTTTAATTGTACCGCTGTACGTTATAAACTTCTGTGAAGCCCTTGTGGGTTCAAAGTTCTCACCACATATCTAGATAAGTTCCTTGGGGGTCTAGTTTGCAAAATGGTGTCACTTGTGGGGGGTTTCCACTGTTTAGGTACATCAGGGGCTCTCCAAACGTGACATGGCGTCCGATCTGAATTCCAGCCAATTTTGCACTGAAAAAGTCAAACGGTGCTCCTTCCCTTCTGAGCTCTGCCATGCGCCGAAACAGTGGTTCCCCCCCACATGTCAGGTATCAGCGTACTCAGGACAAATTGCACAATAACTTTTGCATCCAATTTCTCCTGTTACCCTTGGTAAAATAAAAAAAATTGAACCTGAAGTATTTTTTTGTGAAAAAAAGTTAGATGTTCATTTTTTTAAATATTCAAAAAATTCCTGTGAAGCACCTGAAGGATTAATAAACTTCTTGAATGTGATTTTGAGCACATTCAGGGGTGCAGTTTTTAGAATGGTGTCACTTTTTGGGTATTTTCTATCATATAGACCCCTCAAAGTGGCTTCAAATGTGATGTGGTCCGTAAAAATAAAATGGTGTTGCAAAAATGAGAAATCGCTGGTCAATTTTTAACCCTTATAACTTCCTAACAAAAAAAAATTTTGGTTCCAAAATTGTGCTGATGTAAAGTAAACATGTGGAAAATGTTACTTATCAAGTTTTTTGTGTGCTATATCTCTGTGATTTAAGGGCATAAAAATTCAAAGTTGGAAAATTGCGAAATTTTCAAAATTTTTGCCAAATTTCCATTTTTTTCACAAATAAACGCAAGTTATTTGAAAGAAATTTTACCACTAACATGAAGTACAATATGTAACGAGAAAACAATGTCAGAATCACCAGGATCCATGGAAGCGTTTCAGAGTTATTACCTCATAAAGGGACAGTGGTCAGAATTGTAAAAATTGGCCCGATCATGAACGTGCAAACCACCCTTGGTGGTGAAGGGGTTAAGGAAGTCAATAGTAAGGAGTTTGGTGGATACCGAATAAACTCTAGCCTTAGGCCTGATGACACAATATTAATGGCCCAGGAGTTGGACGTTATTTTTCCCCATTGGTGGCTGTATCTTAACAACCTGCCACCTACCGGTGCTTTATCTTTACCGGAACCTTTCCCCCGACCTAAAGGGGCGTTTCCCAAATAAGTTGCCTCTCTGCTTGGGATCTTTATTGCCCCAGCGGTCTTGTCTGAAATCCTTCTTTTTACCATATGGAGGCTTCCTGAAGGCTCTCCTGTTGAAGTGAATATATGGGTTAGGGAATCCTTTCTTTCTTTCTCCTGATTTCGTTAGGATCTCGTCCAACTGTGCGCCAAACAGGTACTTATCCTGACAAGGCATAATGCATAACTTAGTCTTTGTCTGTACATCACCTCTCCACCCCTTCAACCAAAATTCCCTCCGGGCTGCGTTGGTTAACCCTACTGCTCTGGCAGATAGACGGAGGGAGTCAGCTGAGGCGTCTGATAAAAAGGTGGCTGCGCCCTTGATCAGGGGAATAGAGGCCTGGAGCGTTTCTCTGGATGCTCCGCTTTTTATCTTCTCCTCTAATTCATCTAGCCATATTACCATGGACCTTGCTGTGCATGTGGCTGCTATAGCTGGTTTGAAGGCACCTGCACATGTCTCCCAAGACCGTTTGAGGAAGGTATCCGCCTTACGGTCCAGTGGATTCGATAATGTCCCTGTATCCTCTACAGGCAGGGAAGATCGCCGGGAGGTGGTGGCCATTGCCGCATCTACCTTAGGGGCTCTTGACCAAGATGCTAACTCGTCATCATCGAACGGATATTTCCGTTTGGACGCCAAGGGGATAAAGGTTTTCTGCCCCTGCTTCTCCCACGCCCTTTTTACCAGCTCTTTAATTGCTGGTACTACTGGGAAGGCTTTGACTTTCTTTTGGGAGATACCCGCAAACATAATTTCCTGCGGGGTCTTGGGCTCCTTAACATCGGATAGCCCCATAGTATTTCATACGGACTTAACTAGATTATTCACACTGTCCATGGGAAAGCACGCCTGCTCTTCCTCATCTGAGGTTAGGTACTCGAGACCTATCCAAGTCCGAATCCCCAACTTCCGAGGGTGATCCTGAGGCTGGTGAGGTTATCCCTCTAATGGGGTTCTGAACGTTTTGAGTACTGGGACCTCCTAGGGCCCGCATCTCTTCCCTGCTTATTGTCCGGATATCTTCCTTTTCACCCGGGGATTCCTCTCGTACCGTCTGTTGAATACAGGTTTTACACAACCTTAGGGTGACCATCTGGGAGGGGCTGGGAGCATAATACACATTCCCTGTTTTTAGTTTTCTCGTTCTCTTAGCCTAAGGGTACATAAACAGATAAAGACAGGACGCCATCAGCTAGGAGCTTGACTCCAACACTAACCCGTGAAGTTCCTAAGCTTAATACCGGCTGCGGGGTTCGAGACTCAGGCCGAGGTGAGGCACGAGATAACTTCCTCCGCTTTTTCTCCGAGGGATCGCTCTGCCTTGAGCGTTCGCTAGTACCCCTCCTGGAGCTGTCGCTTCTTCTGGTATTTTTAGCTCGTTCTGTGCTGCCACTTTTCCTCGTGCCACCCTGTGGGGATTTCCCTGGCTGCACCTCCTGGAGCGAAACCGGGTCGTTTGTTGATGACATAGCTGCACACAGGTATGCCTCTGGCCGGTGCTTTAATGCAGCGTTCCGGTTTCCTTATTTTTTTTTTTCTCCATCTTTTTTTTTTTTTTCTCTTGACTGCGCATGCGCGGTCGTGCCTGGTGATCTCGCGATGTTTCCCCCTTACCCCGGAAGTTCCTCCTTCACTTCCGGGCCGCCTGGTCTCTGCATACTGGCGTCAGATTGCTCACCTCCTCGGACGCCACGCGCCACCCGACGCTACCCCAGCGATGCTGGAAGGACATACCGCTGCTCACCATCTGGTATGTCCATTCCCTCTTTTAGCGCTCCAGGCACATCGGCGTCCTGCGCAAGCCTAGGGATCCATCTTCTTCCCTGGCCTCGCTTCTCCTAGGGGGGTTCTCCCCGACGCAGTGTCGCGCTCAGTAATGCGGCTGAAAGGAAAAAACTTCTGGTGCTGCTCCACTGCACCCCTTCTGTGAGCCAGGCAGCCTTCGCCACAGCCTCACCCGCATTACCAGCAGAGGGGGATTCCCATATCTGGATCCCCCATCACTGATTCCAGCTCTGGGGCCCCAGTAGCTCATATAGTGCCACGGGCGGCTACCAGGGTAGGAATCCTCTTCTCTCTGGGTTCCTTCCTAGGAACAGGAAATCAAACTTAGGGAGAGAGGGGGACCACCCCATTTATCTCTCTGTAGGTTTCCTGTTCCTATGGGCGGATCCCCTCTCTCAGTGGGTGCTGTCGTGGCGAAGAGAAAATAGCGTTTACCTTGGTGGTCAAAAAGTTCAATTTTGGTCTCATCTGACCACAGCACCTTCCTCCATACATTTAGTAAGTCTCTCACATGTCTTTTGGCAAACTGAGAATGAGCCTTTACATTTTTGTGTGTATGTAAAGGCTTTTTTCTGCCCACTCTTCCATTCTGACTTCCACACTTTAAGGAGTGAATGGCTTATTGTGGTCAAATGGACAGATACTACAGTATCTGCTTGGGAATTCTGCAGCTCCTTCAGGGTTACCTTTGGTCTTTGTGCTGCCTCTCTGATTAATACCCTCCTTGCCCAGGCTGAAAGTTTTGGTGGGCAGCCCTGTCTTGGCAGGTTTGCTTTGGTACCATGTTCTTTTCATTTGATAATAGATTTGATGGTGCTCCGGGGGATCATCAGAGATTTGGATTTTTTTTTTGTAACCCAACCCTTACTTGTATTTCTCAACAACATTGTCCCTGACTTGTTTGTCGATCTCCTTGGTCTTCATGGTGTTGTTTAATTAGTGGTGCCTTTTGCTTAATGGTGTTGCTGCTTGTGTGGCCTTTCAGAAAAGGTGTGTATATACTGACAGACCATATGACACTTAGGTAGCACACACGTGGACTTCTTATCACTAAACATGTGACATACGATGGTTATTGCTTGCACCAGAAATGTTTAGGGGCTTTATAGCAAAATAGATGAATATATATGCACATGTCAATTTTTAGTTATTTGATCTCATAAGTGTACTTTCTGCCTATATTTTTCTCACTTCAACAACTTGGACTATTTAGTGCTGATGCTTCACAGCAATTCGGATTGCAAAAATATTTAAACACAGGTTATAATGTAACAAAATTGGTAAAAAAGCCAAAGGGATGAATATTATCTCAATCCACTGTAAAGGCTTCAAAGTCTTTTGTGCCATTTTAGAAAGTGTTTTGATATTTTTATCGGGATGCGTGAATACATATTTGCTGTAATCAGACTGATTTACACAAAAGGTTTGTTTGGAGACGTTCATGAATACAATAACGAATTTTACATTTCAATTTGCTCCTGCATTCAAGACACAATGATCAAAAGCAGCTTGAAGCTCTTGGTCCAGACTCAAAGCGTAAAAATCTTTACCGCAGTCCTCCCAACCATTAAATGCCATATGTCCCTTCAACTTTCTCTCTAAAATTTAATTTTATTAGCTTTTACTGCAAGGTTTGCATCAGGTAAAACAAAGTTATTTATTCTCATTGGTTTAAATCCATTCTGGGCTCTGTGCAAAAAAATGTAAATCCCAAATTTATACAATTTTTACATAAAAAAATGTCAATAAACCTGAAATTACCAAGGACCTTATCAAAAATCCTTGGAAGAAAATCTATTCACTGTGCACTTAATAAAATAATAAAACGTATGGCCGGCATTACAACTTAACTTCAGCAATAAATCTCATAAACATGGTATGAGTCACTGGGCAATATAACGACTCTGTTACTGGATGAACACACTGATTTATATACTGCAAGGAAAAAGGATAGGATTGAAGGCTTATAGGTTACAGGCTATGGAAATGTTCACCGTCTGCACATTTATTCTTAGTAGGTTATAAAATTGTATGTGTATAATGTGGGATGTGCGCATATAATGTGCTGAAGTGTGTGTGATGTGGGAAATAGGTGTTTGCATAATAAGTGAAAGTTAATTTGTGGAATTATTCATGCCTAATGCCTAATCAGCATTGCCAACCAGGTTGGTGAAATCTTACAAGGAATCTGTCAACAGGATTTTGTCACCTAATCAGAGAACAGAGACCTTTACTCCGGTGATGTATAACTTACTGGGCTGCTTGTGGTAGTTTCAATAAAATCACTGATTTATCAACAGACTATCACAAGAGGACTAGTAAATCTGCTGCCATGTAGTACTTCATATTCACAAGCTCTGTATAACCCCACCCCCACCACTGATTGGCAGTTTTCTGTGTACACTGTGCATAGGCAGAAAGCTGCCAATCAGTGATGTGGGTGGGGTTAAACAGAGCTCAGCCTTCAGAGAACAAATAAATAGTTTATTTTTGGACTATATGATCGGTTTCTTTCTCCTTCTTTCAGCTTCAGAGAACTGTTAGATCTGCGGAAGAAAGCAGCAGTTTTTTTAACACTGTATAACTTATCCCAGTAAGTGATGCATCACTAAATTCAGCGTGTCTGCCTCTACATCATCCTGCTATCAGATGTGGTAGCAAAAATGATGTGCAGATTCCCTTTAAAGCCCCCATACACATTAGATAAAAATTGATGAACCCACCAATAACAAAGGAAAATAAAAAGGAAAGGGAGTGCACATGAGCGGTACCAATAGGATGAAGGAGTAGATTTATAGCCAATTGACTACTGACCTGAATGGGTTATGCATACCCTGCATAACCCTTGTGAGTTGTGAGCTTGGAAGTGGACACTAATTAGGTGCCGGGACCCCAAGTACCAGGATGGCAGACTCCGGATCATAAGCAGCAGTGGCATATCCCACGGTTGGAGGGTGGTTGTGGCTCACACTGGGTAAAGTAGAGAAGACCTGATGATCCACGGCACCTATCGAGGTCGGTAGGCAGTGGGAACTGTGTGCAGCCACCGTGCGCGCCGAGCCCCATGTGACCTCGGGCCTATAGGCCACATCATGAAAGGTCCTGAAGGGAAAGAGCTGGATGCATCTCGTCCACTGCAGCTCCAGCCGCGTACAGTCACGGAGGGATAGGAAACAGAATGAGCAGAAACGTAGTCTTAGTGGAGCGCTGAATGACAGATTTGCCAAGAGGTACAGATTAAAAAGGTGCAAACCTTTATTAAAGGGGGTAATCCACAACGCGTTTCAACGGCTGGACGCCATCTTCATCAGGTGGCATAACAATGGGGGGAGTAATGTATTTAAAAGCAGAAGAACCAATGGGAACATAGTAACAATTAACAATTGATAAAAAAAACTATTAGGCTGGTTTTGCACTTGCCTTGTTTTTTTGCGGCCCGTTTTTACGGGCAGTTTTTGTGCGCTGTATGGCCGTGATTTTTGTGGTATCCCGCAAAAACGGTCAGCAAAAAAACCTTTACGGAACACCATTTTTCCCTGTTATAACAAATATCAGGGGAAAAAAAACGCGATCCGCAAATACGGTGTACCGCAAAAACGAGCAAACATTGTTTTTGCAGTACCATTGAAATGCATTGCGGTCGTGTCTGTAAACCGTGAAAAGTATCGAGCAAGCTCGATATTTTTTCACGGCCACAAATACGGCCCTCATGGCCATACGGAGCATGACCCTCCTACTAATATTTGTGGGCCGATTTTGCCTTAGACGTAATATGAAAGGGATAAAAATGATTATGAATAAGGACAAAAAATAGAATCAATAAAATACAATAAAAAGTGTGATAAGCAAATGAAATAAAATAAAAATAGGATAAAATGAAAAAATATGTAAAAGGGAAGATCACTTGTTGATACAAGAAAGAAACACATTATTAAATACAATTATCTGGCTGTATTCGCAATGGTCAAATTTAACCCCTCTGGAGCCAATGTGCCTAATTTGAATATCCAATAGCTTTCTCTGTTAATTAAACTCCTATATCGATCTGCAACATTATCTGCTCTCTGATCAATAATTTTGAGATTTAGGAATTTAGGGTCTTTATGATGTACTAGAGAAAAATGCTTGGAAACACTATGCAATAAAAATCCATTGCGGATGTTCTGGTGATGTGTGTTCAAACGGGGCATGAATGGATTGGATAGTACGTCCCACGTATTGGAGACCGCAGGTGCATTGCAATAAATAAATTACATAAATAGATTGACAGCTTACATGACAATTAATATTATAACTGGTGCCAGTTGTATTTGATGTGAATTGTTTTGCTCCATGTATAATGGAGGAGCAGCAGAGGCATTTGGGGGTGTTACATGCGAAGCAGCCTGGATTAGAGGCAATATTGGTGGTCAGGGGGTGGGGGTTCAGGGTGGTGTTGCTTTGCAAATCTGTCCTTCAGCTCTCCACTAAGACCGCGTTTCTGCTCTTATCCAAAATCAAATGACAATCTTATGTATGGGAGTCTCCCAACTATCACTTAACAGATGATGTCAAGGAAGAGAAGAAACTGGCCATTGGAATTTCAACAACCGATACTTTTATTTGGAGTTTGGCAGCAGCTCTCCCTTAGAGAACACAGAACCCGAGCGTTCCTGTGTATGGGAGAAATAGCTCCAAATGATCATTTGGCCAGTAACTATCTAATGTGTATGGAGGCATTTAAACAGTTTTGACTTTATCCTAATAGACTCACAATATGGATAGAACATCTTAACTAAACAAAAAAAATGACAGGGGGTGATGGTGATACTGCTAAGAATCTGGACAAGATTAAAGGCACATTTTAGTAACATGGCTAACACGGCAGTCTGCAGTAACACTCCATTTCAGCCGGATTAACCTTAGTTGACCATCATTTGTTTTTTCACAGGTAAAAATGACCCAAATTTCCTTTCACTTGAAAGCATCACAGAGATGGTTTGCTTTGTTCAAAGATCTGACTTCCAAAGTTCACTGACCCAAGTCCCATAGAAATATAGTGTTCGCGGATAAGTTAGATTGTAGAGTCAACAGAATAAAGCCAAGTGCTTAGCATAAATGGGAGACGTAAGCAAAATATCGCTTATTAATTGCTTTACCTGACTATATAGTTTAATTTGTAGGACTTCCTAGTTCCAATAATTACCATTTGTCTATATCGGGATCAATATATACTGGTCAGGGGTAGAACAAAATGCCTTATATTTGAGATTTTAGGTATTTAAACAACTTGCCTTCCAAGGTTGTTATTCTGGATGACAACATCGTAGGTTAACATGACAAACTATCGACTTCGGCTTCTGACTTGATCTGTGATCTGTCTTGTGTTGATAGGATGCAAATGTGTTGTTGGATGCCAACACCTATACGAGTATTGCCAATCACTATGGTTATGACAGGAAGAAGCACAACAAATCCGATTTCCATATAACTGTGTTGTGATTAGTGTGTAACAGTCTTTTGTAACACATAAAAGCAGTAACAATAAGTGGTCAAAATCAGTCAGAATCGATGACAATATTTACTAAAGTATTGCTAATGTTCAGCTATGCTCATGTCATCAGCTGATAAAACCTTCCCTCTTATGCAATTCTAAGAGCTTATTCAAATGACTAAAACTATGGTCACTTCTCTTCTCGTCTGACATAACAGGAAGTTTTTTTTATTAGTAGCTTCTAGCACCTCTATAACTCGCCAAACCAGTATCTGTTTTTAAATAAAATATATTTAATGACTGTCATCTTCCCAGTAGTACACGGGCTATCCCCTAAGAAAATACTTGTATTCAGATGTCTATTAGCTCATTAGCTATTGTAGCTTTGTATTAGCTATAGTGGAGAAACCTGATGAAATCCTCAACAAATTCTCCTTAATACTTCAACCATTCATGCTACCATTGTGTTTAAGTTTCTCCATTAGGATATGTTCACACACAGCATTTTTACCATGGATTTTTCTGCACCAAAAACCAGGCAGATGGCAGGAGCAATGCTGTTCTTGTGTTGTTTTCCATTCATTTAAATGGGTGAAAAATACTGCAAAAAGACAGAAAGAATTCACAAGCTGTGGATTTCAAAAAAAGCACATCAAATCAAACAATGCAAGTAAAAAAATTCAGCATGTGAATGAGTTTTTAGAAATGTCACTTATTTTGCTGGTACTGTAAAACATAGTATTTTTCTGTACAAAAAACGCATGGAAAAAATGCTGCAAAAACACCACATGTGAACATAAACTTAAAGTGCCAACCACAGTGTCTAATAACAGTGCCATACACAGTGTATGGCCGGGGTCACACTTGCAATTGCAATGCGAGTCTCTCGCCTCAATACCCGGCACTGCCGCTGGCACTCAAGACCGCATTACAGTCGCAAGTGTGACCCCTGCCTAGATCATAAAATCTCATTCAATTGCTCATTATATGCCTCCCTAAAGGCCCCGTCACACACAGCGATCATGCTAGCGAGACCATGTCGGATCATTGGTGGGATCGCTGGGACATCGTTATGTGTAACGGGGCCTTAAGAGTATTAGTGTCTTTATTCACTTCACTTTTTTAATTTTTGAAATTTTTTTCTCCCTTTTAAACTTTTCTTTTTCAGTCAACCTAACCATATCAGGACTTGTTTTTTGCCGGACACCATCCATCATGTGATATACTTGAAAGTGGGGGTAAAAAACAATTTAAGTATGGAGAAATTCCACAATTGTTTTGCGTTTTGCTTTTGCAGCTTTCATTATAAAACTGTCCAGGCAATATTATTTTCCAGGTCAGTATTATTACAGTGATATAAACCATGCTTTTGATTTTTTGTTAGAGTGGTAAAAAATGTTGGTAAACTTGTAAATAAAATTTATAAAATTATCTTGTGAATATGTTGGAGCATTATATTGTGCAGAAAAGCTCTGACATTTTCTTGACGTAAACACTAGATGGGAACCCAAACATTATAATGATATAAATGATCTTATTGTGTTCTCATGACTCTTGTGACATTAGTGGCTGAACATCCCATGCCGAAATACTTTGTGGTTCTCTGGTTTTATGTTCTGTAATAGACGCCTCTTGAAAAAGGTTACTTTGAAAATCTTTCGGATTTGCATTAAATGTTTACTAGGTAATATCTCTAGCCTCATCAGATCAAATACCCTTAGAAAAATCGGTCAAATGAGCACATTCTCTAGGTCACAGGACAAGTGATTGAATGAGATGTAATCATACATTTTAATGAATTCTTCATTGAACAGGCAATTAATTATTAACAAGAACAAACTAATGTATCATGGTTCAACTTTGCATACTGGGAGAAGGATTTCCATGTGTATTATGCCCCCATGTGGAATTACTGAGTAATGCACTAAGCTAGAATTTATCGGGATGAGTCAACTGCATGATTGCAAAACCATGGTATTACATGACTGTCATCTACCTCCATTTACAGTACTTTTCTTACGAAAACACTAATTTGCCATCATTGTTTTTCAGATTTTGTGCTTATGTGATAGGATAACTTTTAATATATACAGGTATTCCTTCCATAATATACCAGTCTTCACTGCTTACAGTGGGTATGGAAAGTATTCAGACCCCTTTAAATTTTTAACTCTTTGTTTCATTGCAGCCATTTGGTAAATTCAAAAAAGTTCATTCTTTTCTCATTAATGTACACTCTGCACCCCATCTTGACTGAAAAAAACAAATAGAGTCATTTTTGCAGATTTATTAAAAGAGAAAAACTGAAATATCACATGGTCATAAGTATTCAGGCCCTTTGCTCAGACACTCATATTTAAGTCACATGATGTCCATTTCCTTGTGATCCTCCTTGAGATGGTTCTACTCATTCATTGGAGTCCAGCTGTGCTTAATTAAACTAATTCATCCTCATTTTTCACAGTCTTTTACTAGGCATTGCTCCTACCAGCCAGTTTCCTACTCCACACTGATGAGGGGCAATACCCCGAAACAGCTGTCTGTGGATGGATACCATGTTTTGGCATAGGTGGTTTCCTTCATTGGAGACTGCCCTTGCCGTGGTTGTTCCTTCCCGGGGAAAGACCTGGCTGGTCATTGCTTGCGTTGAGAAACATGTGATGGTGTCTCCGCGGCTTCTGTTTTGCATGTTTTGCATATTTCCCATAAGGGATGAGGGCAGTGCTCTAGAATCACTGCGTTGAGAAACACGTGATGGTGTCTCCGCAGTGTTGGATGTTGATCTCCATGAGTTCATTCATCCTCATTTTTCACAGTCTTTTACTAGGCATTGCTCCTACCAGCCAGTTTCCTACTCCACACTGATGAGGGGCAATACCCCGAAACAGCTGTCTGTGGATGGATACCATGTTTTGGCATAGGTGGTTTCCTTCATTGGAGACTGCCCTTGCCGTGGTTGTTCCTTCCCGGGGAAAGACCTGGCTGGTCATTGCTTGCGTTGAGAAGCATGTGATGGTGTCTCCGCGGCTTCTGTTTTGCATGTTTTGCATATTTCCCATAAGGGATGGGGGCAGTGCTCTAGAATCACTGCGTTGAGAAACACGTGATGGTGTCTCCGCAGTGTTGGATGTTGATCTCCATGAGTTCATTCATCCTCATTTTTCACAGTCTTTTACTAGGCATTGCTCCTACCAGCCAGTTTCCTACTCCACACTGATGAGGGGCAATACCCCGAAACATCTGTCTGTGGATGGATACCATGTTTTGGCATAGGTGGTTTCCTTCATTGGAGACTGCCCTTCCCGTGGTTGTTCCTTCCCGGGGAAAGACCGGGCTGGTCATTGCTTGCGTTGAGAAACATGTGATGGTGTCTCCGCGGCTTCTGTTTTGCATGTTTTGCATATTTCCCATAAGGGATGGGGGCAGTGCTCTAGAATCACTGCGTTGAGAAACACGTGATGGTGTCTCCGCATGTCTGCGGTGTGTGCCCATGGAGCATTGCTGAGGCGCATCAGTGGCGTCTGCGGGTCAGTGACGTCATAGCGACGTCGTCTGAGACGCGGCGCCGCGCTGTCGCCGGTGGTGATGCAGCTTCCGGGGCAGGACACCGGACACACGCGCCGCTTGATTGGAGCACCTGGTAACAGGATATATAACTCGGCCCCTCACACAACACAGTACGGCACCTTGAAAAAGAGGCGAAACGCGCGTCGGTGGCGGCGCTGCTTGTGGTCCTTGGCTAAGTTTAGTATGGGTAAGCACCATGGCTTGGGATAGTGATTTTTTCAGGATGCGCACCTGTTAGGATCTCTTTTACCTTTATATCCCTCAAATATGGCCCATATTTGTTACAGGCACTAAGCACTTTATCTTGTTAATTTTTTAGGACTAACAAGCAGCAGATACTTATCTGATCCATTATGTATATTCTGTCATTTATGTAATTGTCAGTATTACATGTTTAATGAACTTTGCTCATTATTTTTATGTGATTGGACTTGTACTCCCTGTTTTTTCCTGTTTAACACCTCCGTACTGTGCAGCAAGGGGCCACCACAATCAGGTAGTGTTAAAATTGATATGACTTGGAGACTGTAGTTATACACCTGAAGAGTTGTGGACAGCTCTCCAGGCCGAATTTGAGCAATGGCTGTCTCTGCTGAACCTGCATCCAAGGAAAGCTGTGTCTAATAATGGTGTGAACGTGGTGGCGGCCCTACACTGAGGCAAGCTCACACACATGCCTTGCATGGCTCATGTCCTCAACCGGGTGGAACAGCGATTTCTCCACCACTATCCTGGCCTTGGTGAGCTGTTGCAGAAAGCACAGAAGCTATGTGTTCACTTCCATCGCTAGCACCCCGCAGATCATCGACTTGCATCGATACAGAGGTCTTTGTCCATTCCAGTTAACAGGTTGATATGCAATGTGCCAACATGGTGGAATTCCACTCTGCACATTTTGTGGTAACTGTGGCAGCAGCAATGAGCCATGGCGCAGTATGTCATGTTATATAACCTGGTCCAATGCAGTAAGGACAAGTCACATATCATATTTACAAAGTGGGCACCGATTAAGGACCCCTGCATCCTTCTGCACAGTTTAAAAATGGCTACTAAGATGGTTAGTGCTGACAATGCCATAATCAGCATCACTATTCCGGTCATCTACATTCTGGAGCAGACTTTGAATAGCCTGCGGGAGGAGGTGGTGGTCCCAGAGGAAGAGAAGGCAGCAGAGGAAGATGTGAAAGGGATAACATTGTCTCAAAGTTCCAGACTGTCGTCACACCGACGGGTGCCAAGGAAAGGGTGGATTACTGCGATCAAGGGGGGCTGGTGATACCATACAAACTGTTAGTGAAGGTGCAAGAGCTGAGGAACAAATAGAGGAGGAGGAGGAGGTGATGGAGGAGCAACTGTCAGGAGATGAAGATGATAATCATCCCCACTCTATTGTTCCTGGTTGGCGGGAGGGGACCGAGGAAACAAGCATCAGTGTTACCCAGCCACCAACACAGCATGGGCTTGAACCTCATGGAAGAGCCCGACATAGGAGTGTCTTCTTGCTGAAACATGATCCCCATAAAGTTATGATTCGAAATAGTGCTGACTACTGTGTTGCCACTCTGTTAGATCCACGTTATAAGATAAAATTTTGCAAGATGCTTGCCACCCTTGAAAGGGACCTGCGAATGCTGGAGTATCAAAACATGCTTTAAAGTAAGCATGCCTTAAGTAAGATTTTCCCCTAGACAACAGTGAGGCACACAGTGTGCATTGCATCTCTAGACTTCCAACCTACGTTAATTCGTCAATGCCAAAACATTAGCTGCAGCAGCAGTAGTGTAACTGGCAGAAGCAATTTCTGTGAGTCCTTTGACACATTTTTTAGAATAGCTTGTGCACCAGCACAACAGAGTCCAAGTCTGACACGTGTTGAACGACTAGAGAGGATGGTGCAGGAGTATCAATAACTGAATATCAATAACATCAGGTAGGGTTTATACCCTTTCACATTTTGGTCTTCAAAAATGAATGAGTGGCCTGAGTTCACCTCTCACGCCTTGGAGGTTTTATCATGCCCGGAAACCAGCGTTCTCTTAAAATGTGTCTTCAGCACTGCTGGTGGTGTCCTGATAGATAAGACAACTGTTCCCTGAAAGTGTAAACCACCTAACTTTCATCAAGATGAACATGTCGTGGACTTTTGCACACCAATTGCAGACTGTAGAGACTAGGCTATGTTGTAATTTTTAGTGTGCTGCATTGATCTCATGTGATTGCAGTCTGTGACATCTTTAGTGGGGCTTCTGTGCCTGCTGCTGCTGCTGCAGATGTTAACACTAATTTGTGGAAATGTGAACTGTCCTGGTTGGGTCTCCATTTGCTGGGTTAGCCATAGTGGAAGAGGTGTAGCTCTCCATTATGCCATTTCTACTCTGGCGAAATTGATGCCACTTTGTTGGTGTCTGCCACTAATTGTTGGAAATGTGAACACTCCTGGTTGGGTCTACATCTGCTGGGTTGGCTGTAGTGCAAGAGATTTTGCACCCCATTATACTATTTCTATTCTGGTGAAATTGATGCCACTTTGTTGATGTCTGCCCCTAATTATTTTAAATTTGAAGATTCTTGATTGGGTCTCCATTTGCTTGGTTGGCTGTAGTGGAAGATGTGTCAGTCCGTATTGTGTCATTTCTACTCTCATGAAATTGATGCCACTTCGGTAGTGTCAGGCCCTATTTTTTTTAAATATGAATACTTCTAATTGGGTCTATATCTTCTGGGCTAGCTGTAGTGGAAGAGATGTCACTCCTCATTATGCTATTTCTACTTTGGTGAAATTGAGGTCACTTTGGTGGTGTCTGCCACTAATTTTGGAAATGTGGAAAGTTCTGATTGGATCTCTCCATCTGCTAGGTTAGCTTTGGTGGAACAGATGTTGCTCCCCATTATACTATTTCTACTCTGGTGAAATTAATGCCACTTTGGTGATGTCTGCCCCTAATTATTTTAAATTTGAAGACTAGTGATGAGTTGGCTGCAATGGAAGGCGTGTCGGTCCCTATTATACTATTTCTACACTGGTGAAATTGATTCCACTTTGTTGGTGTCTGCTAATTTTTGGAAATGTGTACACTCCTGGTTGGTTCTCCATCTGCTGGGTTGGCAGTAGTGGAAGAGGTGTTGGTCCCTATTATACTATTTCTAATCTGGTGAACTTAATGCCACTTTGTTGATGTCTGCCACTAATTTTTGGAAATGTGTAGACTCCTGGTTGGGTCTCCTTCATGTGTGTTGCCTCTAGCAGTAGGTCTATGAGACCATCAGGCCTCCAATTCCTTTGAGTCAACTGCCTGTGTTACTATCCTTACTTTTTTCTGACAATAGTAGTCTACGAATCTGTTATTTGTGCCACTTGAGTGTGACTGAGCACCAAAGCAGGTTAAGCTGTTGATTGTGGTATCAGGGGTCCCAGCACAGCAGGCCTACACTGATCCCTCACCCCCCTTTTAATTTGAAGTTCAATTAAAAGCTGTAAATGCTGGCCCATACCCTGATACCTCATGCATGGCTGATTGCTGCCGTGCCGTTCTAGAATTTGTACTGAGTGTGAATTGAGGTCTCTTTCCTGGTGTCTGCCCCTAATTTGATGTGTTTTGGCAGCTTTTTGAAACATTTCAAGGTGTTTTGTATGTGTTTGTTTTTGCCTCCCATTGACTTCAATGGCATTTGGCTATGTTCGGCGAATGTTCGACGAATAAATTGCCAAATATTGCAAAATTGGCGATCTTAACCGAACCGAACATTGAAATATTCGCTCATCTCTACTTATAAATACTGATATAAAATACTGACCAAATACTGAACATGTGAACGTGGCCTCATAAATGTCCGTTTACACAAAAGTTGCTAGGTGAGCATGAAGGTCATAAATGAGGTCAAGTGATACCAGCGACTGAAGTGGGGTTAGAAACGGCAGAAGATGATGACTGCTAAGTATGGTAATACCCTATCTACACACATTACTAACTGCTAACAGCGGGGACAATAACAAAAAAAATTTGAGTACTATTAGTACTAGCATATTTTAAGACTGTTTAATCTATATTTATAAAAAATAGACACTACTGACAAATATGTCTAAATGTTTGTTTTTTTAGTGCTTTTTTTTCAAGTCACAGCATGAATTGAGTGTGTTATTTATTAGTGCATTTAGCACACACACTCCTACAAAAACTGTAGGGGGTAGAAGTCTTTCTGTGAGATCAATATCTAAGTGTCTTAATAAATCCAGACCAGACAACTGTCATGTGAATGGGTATGGAGCAGCTTTTACCCAGCAAGCAAGATACCTGCATATTCCAGCATCCGCCACTAGAAAGTGCCTGGTGCATAAACATTTTTGCAATTGCCATTGGGTTTCATAATAGCTGTATAAATGCATATGCAGCCAGCGCCTCCTAGTGATAGGTTTTATTTGTGAAACTCTATATGTGAAGATGAACTCTGACTTACTGTACACATGTTACATATGGAGCTCTGAAGGGAAGAATAAAAGAGTATTTGTGTGTTCTCAGATTCAATGGTCACATAATATCAGCTTGAGAACAATGTTGTTATATCATATCAACCATTAGTAATAATGTAGTCTGAATGCCAGAAATTCATATAAATCCACCAGAGTACAAAGATCTGAACTTTACCATCTTTATAAAACAGAAACGATCTGTGATTCAATGTTTGTGCTTGGGTCAAGATATTTCCTCAACACTTTGAAGCCATTCTCACCTGACATCCTGCCAACAGCAAATACTACTACAAGCAGTTTACGTACGCCATGAAGGAGAACTCAAAAAGTAGGAATAGGGATGAATCCAGGGCCTATTGATAGCTCGCAGACAAGATGTATGATTTCGATTTTACAGTTGTACACAGTGTGGCCTTGCGCGTTATATATCAGTCTGTATTTTATTCTATAAAGCTCATAGCACCATCTGCAGGCTGTAAGCAGTAATGCACCCAAGTTATGAACCCCAAATCATTTCTATTTTACAAGACACACCACATGAACACTAGTAAATATTATTGAGCCTGCAAACGAGAATTGGATCTGAATATTAAAATTATACATATCTTTTATGATTTCTTATGTTATTTTTCATTTGTCGATTTTTGTGTTGGGCACAGGAATTCCTTGAAATTTGTTTGTGGCGCGGTCAGATTTGGATTGCCACAGCAGTAAAAACAGTATTTTAAGAGTACAGTATTGGGGTGACAAGGGTATGATGGCAAACAGACTAGCCTTATTAAACTAGCTTCTTCTGTAAGTCTATGGGGGTGAAGAGCCATAAAGAGACAATGTGTAGAGCAGTCGATTTTTACGGACATATTGCAGTTCTGTAACATAGGAAACTGTAAATGGTCCTGTAAATGATTAATAGCTGAAGATGTAAAAAAAATTGTTTACTTGCACTGCAAAAGGAAGACAAGTGAGAACAAATTCATGTCACTTTTTGGTTGAAACCCTGATTATTTTTTATGCGCTTGTGTGAACCTACCCTGATGCGGATCCATATTACCCATGTTCATATGTCCATTATAAGTCCCTCTTATTCCCATCCCAATCCCCCACAGCCCTCATTGTCTTCTCCCCCACATCCATCATTGTCCTCTCCACCACCCCCATTATTGCCCTCTCCACCGCCTCCATCATTGTCCTCTCCACCACCCCCATCACTGGTATCCCCCACCACCCCATCATTGCCCATCCACCACCTCCATCATTGCCTCATCCCCCACCACCCCATGTGACCGGTTTTTCTGGGATTCACCACTTGTATATTACTTGAAATTCAATGGTTACTGTTGCTATACAAGTGACTTATTTAATAGTAAAGATACACTCACTGGCCACTTTATTAGGTACACCTGTCCAACTGTGTGTTAAGACTTAATTTCTAATCAGCCAATCACATGGCGGCAACTCAGTGCATTTAGGCATGTAGACATGGTCAAGACAATCTCCTGCAGTTCAAACCGAGCATCAGTATGGGGAAGAAAGGTGATTTGAGTGCCTTTGAACGTGGCATGATTGTTGGTGCCAGAAGGGCTGGTCTGAGAATTTCAGAAACTGCTGATCTACTGGGATTTTCACGCACAACCATCTCTAGGGTTTACAGAGAATGGTCCGAAAAAGAAAAAAAATCCAGTGAGCGGCAGTTCTGTGGCCGGAAATGCCATGTTGATGCCAGAGGTCAGAGGAGAATGGGCAGACTGGTTCGAGCTGATAGAAAGGCAACAGTGACTCAAATTGCCACCCGTTACAACCAAGGTAGGCAGAAGAGCATCTCTGAACGCACAGTGCGTCGAACTTTGAGGCAGATGGGCTACAGCAGCAGAAGACCACACTGGGTACCACTCCTCTCAGCTAAGAACAGGAAACTGAGGCTACAATTTGCACAAGCTCATCGAAATTGGACAGTAGAAGATTGGAAAAACGTTGCCTGGTCTGATGAGTCTCGATTTCTGCTGCGACATTCGGATGGTAGGGTCAGAATTTGGCGTAAACAACATGAAAGCATGGATCCATCCTGCCTTGTATCAACGGTTCAGGCTGGTGGTGGTGGTGTCATGGTGTGGGGAATTTTTTCTGGGCACTCTTTGGGCCCCTTGGTACCAATTGAGCATCGTTGCAATGCCACAGCCTACCTGAGTATTGTTGCTGACCATGTCCATCCCTTTATGACCACAATGTACCCAACATCTGATGGCTACTATCAGCAGGATAATGCGCCATGTCATAAAGCTCGAATCATCTCAGATTGGTTTCTTGAACATGACAATGAGTTTACTGTACTCAAATGGCCTCCTCAGTCACCAGATCACAATCCAATAGAGCATCTTTGGGATGTGGTGGAACGGGAGATTCGCATCAGGGATGTGCAGCCGACAAATCTGCGCCAACTGTGTGATGCCATCATGTCAATATGGTCCAAAATCTCTGAGGAATGCTTCCAGCACCTTGTTGAATCTCTGCCACGAAGAATTGAGGCAGTTCTGAAGGCAAAAGGGGGTCCAACCCCTTACTAGCATGGTGTACCTAATAAAGTGGCCAGTGAGTGTATATCATGTACTTTTAATTAGAAATACATCTACTCTTGATTTAGTTCTTCACTAAAAGGGTAACAATGCTTTGAACTTTTGACTTCAGGTTCCATATCTCATTATCCACTTCTGCTTTGAACTTGAGACTGCCATCATTTTATAGAAAATCATCTTGGTTATCTCATACAAAAATGTGACTTACAACTATTTAGCATATAATGAGTTAGGCTAGTTACACATTAGCGTTTTTTTGCGCAGCGCATCGGGCGCATAAAAAACGCAAAGAAAAACGCAAAACAAACGTGCGTTTTTTTACGTTATGCGCACGCTGATGCGTCAAAAAAACGCAGCGTTACTTGCGTTTTACATGCGTTTGCGTTTTTTATGCGCATGCGTTTTTAGGTGTAACATTTCACAATAGAAAAATCCTTGAACACCAATGGGTCACCAGTGGGCGTGTGTCATTGGAATGTTTTATAGACCCTGTACTGCTGAATTCATCAGATTTTGCTGCTGTTTCCGGTGTCAAGATGGACCTGCATCTGGATAATTTCCGCTTCAACTTGGATCTTGACATCGCGCTGTCTCAGGCGTATGCCTTTTGTTGCCAGCAAGAAAGGGAGAGGGAGAGACAGCAGAGACGGCAGCGGCGTCGGTTTTGGAGGCATCCAATTATCGAACTCCGGGCAAGCCGTGGAGCATATCACACGCTGTACAGCGAGCTCCAGGAAAACCCGGAGAAATTTGCTGACTATACCCGGATGTCCCAGGAAAGCTTCCTTGACTTGCTGGGTATGGTTGAAGGAAACATCCGGAGACGGGACAGTCAGCTCTGGCGTGCCATTCCTCCCGAAGAAAGGCTCCTTGTCACCTTACGGTATGTATGTTGTTATGTTTGCATAATTTTTTTGGCTTTTTCCATTTTTTTTTTTTTTTGGCAAAAAAATTCGTTTTTTTTTTGGCTATTGAATTTTAACATTATTTTTGGGAAATTGCTTTTTTGCATAATGGTTTTTCTTCTGTCATGTACTAATCCCATGCCTTTATAAAATGTTTTTTTGCTATGTTGTATTAAAAAAACATGCAAAATAGTTAGGCCATGTACTTTTTATTTTCAGTGTTTTTAGTAAAACCCAAGACAGAAATATAATTATTTTTTCTTTTTATGTTTTGCAGGTTCCTGGCAACTGGAGAGAGTCTTTCATCCCTGCATTTCCAGTACCGGCTGGGAATCTCAACTTTATCCGGGATTGTTGCCGACACCTGCAGGGCTCTGTGGGATGTTCTGTGTCCGGAGTTTCTGCCATTGCCCACTGCCGAAAAGTGGCTTCAAATATCGGACAAATTCTGGGCAGTCTGCAATTTCCCGAACTGCCTAGGAGCGGTGGACGGGAAGCACATCCGCATCACAAAACCTGCAAGAAGTGGCTCTGAGTACTACAACTACAAGAAGTACTTTTCCACAGTACTAATGGCCATTGCGGATGCAGACTGCCGGTTTGTGGCGGTGGACATAGGGGCATTCGGACGGGGCAACGATTCCCAGACTTTTAAGAACTCTGATATGGGTCGGAGGTTGTACGGCAACCATTTCAATTTTCCACTGGCACGGCCTCTTCCCCAAACCCAAACTCCACCACTGCCATTTGTAGTGGTTGGGGATGAGGCATTTCAGATGTGCCAAAACCTGCTGAAGCCGTACTCCAGCCGTGACTTGGACCACCCCAAGAAAATTTTCAACTACAGGCTTACGAGGGCTCGCAGGACTGTAGAGTGCGCTTTTGGCATTCTAGTGTCCAGATGGCGAATTCTCAGCACCACCATCAATCTCAAAATGGAAACAGTGGATGAGGTGGTGAAGGCGTGCGTGGTTCTGCACAATTTTGTTATGGCAAAGGAGCGGCCGAACTTTGACATGGATGAACCTGCTGCCAACCCTTTGCCAGATTTTACTCAGCACCCTCTTCGGTCATCAGTCGAAGTTGCCCAAATGAGGGACCAATTTGCGGACTTCTTTTTATCCGATGTGGGTCGTGTAGCATGGCAGGATCAAATGGTTTAATAGTTTTATTGTTTGGTAAAAATAAAATACATGTTTTTTTATACCTGTACCCAGTGTACTGTGTCTTAATACACTCCACTACTCACCTGCCCAGGTTAAAGGAAAGAAAGGGAAACCACCATAAAAAAAAAAAAATTATATATATATATATATATATATGTGTGTGTATGAATATATATATGTATATATATGTATATATATATATGTGTGTATATATATGTATATATGTATGTGTATATATATATGTATATATATATATGTATGTGTATATATATGTATGTATATATATATGTATATGTGTATATATATATGTATGTATATGTGTATGTATGTATATATATGTATATGTGTATATATATGTGTATGTATATATATATATGTATATGTGTATATATATGTGTATGTCTATGTATATATATATATATATATATATATGTGTGTGTATATATGTAAATATATATATGGGTGTATATATATATATATGGGTATATATATATATATATATATATATGTATATATATAAAATAAAAAAAAGAAAAATCTGAAATATAGTATCCCTTTCAGAGTTGGATGGCTGACCATCCGGTATAAAGTAAAGAAAAACAAACCATAGTGTACGGCGCAGTGTGTGCAGGCGGCGAAAGACACAATAACCAAACATTATTTTGAAATAAAACTTTAACATTTATTTTACTTAGTTGGTGGAAACTGGGGGGTGTGGAGGGATGAGGAACGGCTTTGGGTGGAGTAACGGGTTCTAGGGGAAGGAGGAACCAAAGAAGTGGGGGAAGGGAGCCGAGGCAAGGAAAGTTGTGAAGTGGGAGGTGAGGAAGGAGGGAGGGTCAGAGTCCTCCTCTTTGTTTTTTTATGACGGTGGCCCGTCGTCTTGCTGCTGTCCTGTCTAGAGCGGCTAGAGCCTGAGGATTGGCTAGACCCCGGGGACCGCCTTGAGCCTCTGGACCGCCTTGAGCCTCTGGACTGCCTTGAGCCTCTTGACCGCCTGGAGGCTGTGGACCGGCTGGAGCTGGGGGACCGCCTGGCGCTTGTGGACCGCCTGCCAGGATCTTGTACCTGCTGTGGCATGCTGGTGGTGGTGGATGTCCTGGCAGGGGCCGTAAATATTGAATGCGGGTCCCCCAGCTGATGCTGCTCCGAGGTGGTGGTGCTGGTGGTGGTGGCGGTCCATGCAGGCGTGGTGGCTGTGGCGGTCCATACCGGGGTGGTCCTCCCGCTGGTGGTGGTGGTGGCGGCGCTCCAGGCAGGGGTGGTGACGATGGGCCATCCAGTGGTGATGGCGGCAGCAGTGGTGGGCCGGCAGGAGCAGCGCTTGGCATGGTGTTGGCGGGTAAGTGTCCAGCTGCACTCGGACTTGGGGCGGTATATTGGTGTCCGGCGAGGCTTGGAAGTGTGGTGGCTGTGCAGTGATATGCAGCAGAAGTAGGTAATGCTGTAAAACGAGTCAGGGGTGGCACCGGTGGAAATGCCACCGCTGACTGCTGCATAATCCTACTCTGCTGCATAGCCTGCATAAAAGCATTGTTGCAGGCCTGCATGACAGTCAACTGGAGGTCAGGGGTAAGGTGTTCCGCCGTGTCCCGAGCTATTTGTGTATAAAAATGATGCGCTGGTCTGGCGAGGTCGACTTCCAGGCGCTCAAGGCGACCCTCGATAGACTTGTAGCGTTGGTCCAAAAGGAGGAAACCACTCTCAAGTCTATCGGAGAGTGCCTTGAGGCTACTCTGAAAGACCGCGCTCAATTCAACGAACTCGGGCATGAGAGGCCTGTCCGAGGTCCTCTGCCGCTGCTGGCGGGAAGTGCCCGCAAAACCAGTGGCAGAGACCTGGGACAGGGGAACACCTGAGCGACCAGCTTCCTGGTCTCCAGATGACTGTGGTGCAGACCTGCAAGGTGCTTCCTCGCTGATGGATGGCTGGGAGGGGTCCGGGGCAGCTTGATGAAGGACCGCTTCGGGCCCAGGTTGCTGGGTGCTGCTCCAGGTGCTGTGAAAAGAAAAGAAAGAAATTACTACCATAAATTAACAATCGCCAACTCCTGTGGAATAGAAAAGCACAGAATAAAACACAATACAACTAGAAAATACTTACGTTCGGGAGGCAAGGACCGGTCTTAAAAATGCCAAGGCACGATGGTATCTGTACTTCGTGCTGGTCCTTGCCGCAGCACCACTGCGAACCTGCTTCTCCTGACGGATATCCCTGTTGAAGCGGTCCTTCATCGAGCGCCAACGGGTTCTGACTTTGTTCACTGTGGGGAAAAAAAAAAAAAGAAAAAAAGTAAGACTATGCACTGGAGGCTGTGATCATCCAACTGTGTGTGATGATAGAAACTCCATGGAGTTAATAGCATCACACACAGTTGGGTGATCCCGGCCAAGATCACTGCTGCATCACACTGCATTTAAATACTTACGAAAATCCTTGCGGACCCGGGGAGAGGCGTTGTCCCAGCCATCCATCAGCGATTCAGCCACCTTGTCCCAGAGCCGCCGGATCACCACGTTGTCCGAGTGCAGTTGGTGACGGGTGTCCCACAACGGGACTCGCTCCTGGACTAGACGGATGAGCTCGTCGTTGTCCAGGGCGAGGTCCTCCTCCCGCTGTGGAGCCTAGAAAAGAAAGACAAACATTAATCTTTGAAAGATTTTAAAATGAAAAATCTAGAAAACTAGCTGAAGAGCCCGGCGCTGCCCGGGCATAGTAGAACTGTGGTTAGTTATAGAAAATTATAATTATCCTCCATCCCATAGTCCCGTGCCCATATACCATCATACATATCCTCCATCCCATAGTCCCGTGCCCATATACCCATCATACATATCCTCCATCCCATAGTCCCATGCCCATATACCATCATACATATCCTCCATCCCATAGTCCCGAGCCCATATACTCATCACACATCCTCCAATCCATAGTCCCGTGCCCATATACCATCATACATATCCTCCATCCCATAGTCCCGTGCCCATATACCATCATACATATCCTCCATCCCATAGTCCCGTGCCAATATACCCATCATACATATCCTCCATCCCATAGTCCCGTGCCCATATACCATCATACATATCCGCCATCCCATAGTCCCGTGCCCATATACCCAAACATACAAACAAACATACACACACACACACACACACACACATACATACACACATACACACTTTGAGCTTTAGATATTGATACACAAGCCATGAAAAAAATTTTTGTTTTAAATGAAAATAAATGCAAAAAAAGCAAAAAACACCGAAAAAAACAACCATGAAAATTAAAAAAAATACTTTAAAAAACGATTACCAAAAAAAAAAGAAAATAAACCAGCCTAGAAATTAAGTTTAAAAAAAATCTGTAACCAAAAAAGCAGCAAAAAAAAACAAGGAAAATTACCAAAAAATACTAATAAGAATTTACCAAAAACATAAAAAAAATAAACACCTGAAAGAATTTTCAATACAGTTCCAAAAAAAAAGAAAATAAACCAGCATAGAAATTAAGTAAAAAAAAAAACAGTCCGTCTGTACTTACATCCCGTCTTCCCGCCCGCACTTGGCCTTGCTGCTCCTGCCGTTCCTCCGGTGGTGGTGGCGTGGTGGAGGATGAGGTCTGAAAATTAAACGAAAAAAATTAACCACATGTGTATATTTTTACCAATCCATACGGAAGCATGGTACTCACTTCTTCTGCCTCTTGCCCTGTCCCGGGGACATATTCGTCACCAGATGAAGACATGCTGCATTAAAAAAAAAGAGACATAAGTACATAGAAATGTATTGAAATTTCAGCCAGACATTAGGTTTTTCATACTTACATTGGTGCAGCTTGTGCTTTTAGCTGTGTGTCCACTCGTTGAGCAGTCTGTTAAGTATTGTGGAATCCCAGTGCCCACACCATTTTATCACCTTGTATTAATTTTTTTTTTTACTGTCTAGACCACATTCCAGACGTGTTTATCTTAGAAACGCATGCGCATAAAAACGCAAGCGTGCGCAAGACCATGCGCACGCATGCGTTCCCATAGGCTCCAATGTGGTGTTTTTGCGCATTCCGTGCGCAAGCGTGCGCATGCGTTTTTTTGACGAGACAGGGCGGAACCAAAAATGCAACATGTTGCGTCTGGCGCGAAAGACAAAAAAAAGCATGCGCACGAAAACGCAAGTATGCGCAAGACTATGCGCACGTCATGTTAAATATAGGTGCGCAGTGCGCATGCGCACTGGTGCGCACGATGCGCTGCGCACAAAAGCGCAAATGTGAAACCAGCCTTATGCAGATTTTTGTCATGTCACTGCATTGTTACTGTTTTGCTCCTAAAAGTCAAAATTTAAATTTGTATTTTCTTTTAGTATTTTGTATATCCACCTTTGGCTTTCAACACTGCCTGAATCCTTCTGGACATGCTCTCAATAAGATTTAAACAAGTCTCTACCAAATTCTGATCTCAGGTCTCTTCTTCACATTCCCAAAGTTGGTGTATACTGGTCCACTCACTTGGGTATGTATACAGCTTTTCTTCAACTCTACCCACAAGTAGTCAACTGAGATTAGGTCTGAGGACTGTGGGGCCAACTCCAGCATCTCTACTTCTTTGAACCATTGAACTATTTCTTCACCAATGTTGACATATGCTTTGGGTCGTTGCTGAAATACTATGTCATAGTCTTCATCAGGGGCGTAAAAACTGCAGCTTCAGCAGTCGCAGCTGCTTAGGGGACCGGAGTGCTTAGGGGCCCGCTCGCGAGTTTACACTTCGAAGGTGAGCTGTGTAGTGGGCGTGTCAGCGGAGTAGCAGCCTCTGGGAGCTGCAGCCGCTCATTGGCTGTGCAGCTCTATGCTTTGATTGGCTGCCAGGCTGCAATTGGCCTGACGCGATGGCTGTTCTGTGTGCGCAGGACCAGTGATGAGGTCACAGGAGGGGAGGAGTTAGGGGTCACATGATCAGGAACCTCAGTGTACGCAGGTCTCTGTTGTGCTGGTTATCAATATGAGGAAATGGTTGCACTCAATTTCATTAAAACATGTCAATATGAAATATATGAAGTGTGAATAGCATAATGGCTTTTGAAATTTAGAAAAACCACATGAGATGCTTAGCACAAAATTTGGCCAAAAAATGTGAGCCCATTCACCAACGTCAAGGTGATCTCATGATCGAATGGGTCCCTAATCTAACTGCCTAGTGTGAACACTTACCTCTGGCTAATAACTTGGTAAAGCTTATATATATATAAGAAGATAGGAACCAAATGTGATTGGATGTAATTAAAATCATAGCTTGGTGAAGGGCGGAGTGATCAGTCAGAAAGCTAGCATACAAATAACAGAAAAAACGACGGCACATCAAGAACTAGTCTGAATAGGTGTATACCAAAAAACAGCTTACATATCAATATGAGAAAAATGGTTGCACTCAATTGCATTAAGACATGTCATTATGAAATATATGAAGTGTGAATATCAAATAGCATAATGGCTTTTGAAATTTAGAAAAAGCATCCAATCACATTTGGTTTCTATCTATATATATATATATATAGGCTTTACCAAGTTATTAGCCAGAGGTAAGAGGTTTTTTCAACTGTCATGGTACTCACATGATACATTTTGACCGTTATCGATGAGCTAGATGCTTCTTCATGGCTGCTCTTCGAATCAAATCAGTAGAATAACACACTGAGCTATTAGCAAATGTGAGAACAGGTTGTAATTTGCAATTTTTATGAAGAAAAAGATTTTTCTACCATCAGAAGCAAAATAGTAACAATGCAGTGACATGGCAAGCACATGCAAAACTAATCATATGAAACATAGTTGCAAGTCAAATTTCTGTATGAGATAGTCAAGATGATTTTCTATAAAATGATGGTAATCTCACAATCAAAGCAGTAGTGGATGGTGAGATATGGAGCCTTAAAGTCAATATTCAAAACATTGTTACCTTTTCGCTCGTCAGTGTAGTTTGAATACAACGAATAACCATATGCTTGTGCCTACTGTCAAATTGGTGACCTTTTGCATGTGAAGCGAATGTGCTAAGGCCTCTTTCACACATCAGGTTTTCGCCGTCAGGCGCGATCCGGCGCTTTTGACAGAAACCGGATCCGGCGAAATGCAATGCCGGATCCGGTTTCCCCCCCATTGACTTGCATTTGCGCCAGATCGCGCCGGATGGCCATGCGTTTCATCCGGTTTTCGCCGGATCCGGCAATGTGTCGCAATGTGTCGCGATCCGGCGTCTGGAAAAAACGTCTACTGTAACGTTTTTTGTCTCCGGCGAAAAAGCCGGACACGCCGGATCCGGCGCGTCCGGCTTTTTCACACAATGAAAGCCTATGAGCGCCGCAATGCGCCGGATCCGGCGAAAGCCTGATCCGGCGGCCGGATCCGGTTTTTTGGTCTGAGCATGCTCAGTAGCTCTGCCCACAAGACATATATAAAAGCAAGACAGTGGGACCCACAGCCACACCCAACATGCCACCCAAGACAGCAACCAGGCGCAGGAGAAGGCAGGAGACATCTGCAGCAGCACCATCAGCACCACCCCAATTGGAGCAGCATGCTGAACAACGGGAGGGGAGTCCAGCAGCAGATGAGAGACGGTAATTATCAAATCACCCATTCCTCCAAACTAGGGCTATTGAATATCAAGATATTCATTGGCCCTTTGTTTCTCTTTATTCAACAGCCGCCCAATAGATGCAGCAGCAGCAGCAGCAGCAGCAATGGCAGCAGCTGGAACACCACCCACAGGCATGGAGTGTGGCCACCAGGAAGACAGCACATCATCTTCTGGGAGCCCTCCCTCGCATCGTCAGCGTTTGACGGTAAGTTTTTATTTCCAAAATCCATCTTCTCTGTAATATATGTCTATTCATGGCCTTTTATTTCAAAACAGGAATCACAAGATGAAGAGGAGCTCCCAGAAGAAGAAGGAAGGGGTGGACAGACACCTGGAGTGGGCTCACAATTCGTAAGTTTTTTGCATCAAACGCAGAAACACAACATCACACTACACACAACACATAGAAAACAATGTTCTGCAGACCACACACAGCAAACAAATGCCTACATCCAAAACATAACTTTTTTTGTTTTCTTCTCTAGTCTTCCCAATCTGGTGCTTGGCCAAGAGGTGCTCGCAGTGCCTCCCAGGGTCGTCGGCGACAGCAACGCGGCGGTCACCAGCGTGTAAGTATAAATATTTTTGCTTTGTTTTTTTGCACTTTTTATTTCATTTCTTTTGTGGAGGCTAATTATGTTATTTTTGTCTTTTTCTTTAACAGCCTTCACAGCGTGCTCCCGACTCTGACGTTGAGGATGGAGGGATTGATGTGGACCGCCTCATCGATCTCGTCAGAGAAAGGGAGCCGCTCTGGAATATGGCTGACCGCCGCCACGCTGACCTGATCGTTACCCGACGACTCTGGGAGGAAATCTGTTCGCTCCTTGTGGGCCGCTGGGAGGACCTCGATGTTCGGGCCCAGATTACAGAGCGTAAGTATATACAGTACCGGTTGCTTGATTTAAACCAGTGTTTCCCGAACTCCAGTCCTCGTGGTCCCCACGGATCATGTGTTCAGGATTTCTATTTACTATGGAAATCCTGAAAACATGACCCCTGGGGACCATGAGGACTGGAGTTTGGGAAACACTGATGTTGTATACTAACCACTCCTTTCTCGTTTCAGGGAACAGAATTGTGAATCGGTGGCGGTCTGTGAGAGATCGTTTCAAGAAGGAGTTCAATAAAGAGATGCGGGCCCCGAGTGGATCTGGAGGACGCAGGAGCAAGTACAAGTACGCAGAAGCCCTGTCGTTCCTCCGGGAAACAATGGTCACCAAAAGGTAAATATTACACACCACATGTGAAAAAAAATGTTAGATGTAAATTTTTTTTTCAGCCAGGGCCATACCATGTCAGTATTTTAATTGTTTTTTTTTCTCTTTATTCCACAGCACGGTGAGCAGCACTCGGGAGCCGGCACGATTGGACCCTTCTGAGGCGATCCCTGAGGAGACCGGCACTGAGGGACACTTCGACCGCCCCGGTACATCTGCACCTTCCCAGCCTTCCCACACATTCGACCCATCATCTGTCCCATCCACCAGCACAGGAGCATCGTGGCCGCCTACATTACATGAAGCTGCTGGTGAGGAGATCGCTTTCCCTTTACCCCACCCTTCTGCCCCTGCCGCCTCTAGTACACCTGCGGGTACTGGGCGGCAGCGGCAGAGGGTCAGGAAAAGACTTATGCACCAGAGTTCTTGCATCTGAATGCATCTTTCCAGAACTGTCTAAAAGTCTTGTCAGAGCAAATCTCCGCAGGCTATCAGCAGATCAACTCCAGCATTCTGGAGGTGAAGACACTTCTGCAAACCATGCATTCAGAAGCAAGATCTTCGCCAAACCACACCTTTTTCAGGTCTGTTGTGGAGCGCATGGAAACGCTCTCTCCTGCCCAGCAGATGCATGTAATGCATTCATGCCACGCTGCTCTCCAGCAAGTTACCTCCCAACCTCCTCCTCCTCCTCCCACCACAGTAGTTCCTCCACCTGCACCCCCTCCAGCCACTTTCCATCCTCCCCCTCCTATTACATCTACACCCCCTCCAGCCACTTTCCATCCTCCCCCTCCTATTACATCTACACCCCCTCCAGCCACTTTCCATCCTCCCCCTCCTATTACATCTACACCCCCTCCAGCCACTTTCCATCCTCCCCCTCCTATTACATACCATCCACCTCCAGCCACTTTCCATCCTCCCCCTCCTATTACATACCATCCACCTCCCCAGCACCAGCCACCTCCCCAGCACCAGCAACCTCACCAGTACCAGCAACCTCCACAGTACCTGCAAACTCCCCAGTACCAGCAACCTCCCCAGTACCAGACATCTCCCCACTTCCAGCAACCTGCCCCGTACCAGACATCTCCCCACTTCCAGCAACCTGCCCCGTACCAGACATCTCCCCACTTCCAGCAACCTGCCCCGTACCAGACATCTCCCCACTTCCAGCAACCTGCCCCGTACCAGACATCTCCCCACTTCCAGCAACCTGCCCCGTACCAGACATCTCCCCACTTCCAGCAACCTGCCCCGTACCAAACTCCTTCCCCATACAACTTGCCATCAACATCATCTGCTCCTACAGTCCCTGCCCAACCCTCCACTCCACCACCCACCACCTCTTCTGCTTCCCACATGTCCACCCATTCAGTAGTTTTTTCCACACCTTCACCTCTAACTGTTCCTTCCCCACAACGATCCCAGTCCTCTCTCCACACTCCCAGTGTCGAAGTGTCCCGCAGCCCCTACAGCAGTATTTCCACCACACACTACACAGAATTATAATGTGTGTATTTAAATAAAAATGACCAGTTTTATGGTTTCAGTTTTATAGTTTCAAATTTTTATTAAACATGTTTATTAAAATGTTAAAAAAATTTACTAAAAAAAACATTTTTCAATAAAAGTTAAATTATTTTACACTGGTTGTCTGTCATTTCTTTCTGCGGCGAAAAAGGTTAAATACAGGGTATTTAAAAGGTGAAATGGTATTCAAAACTAGGTATATAACTGTGGGTAAATTTTAGCTTTTTGCCACAGTTGTGTTCCTGGTTGTGTTTGAAGCAAAGTATTTCACCTAAAAAGTTGTGTTTATTGTTGGTGATTTCCGAACAATGTACACAACTTTTGTTAAAAGGTGAAATACTTTGCATAAAACACAACCAGGTACACACCTGTGGCCTAAAGCTAAAAATAGAGACCATGACAAGATAGCCAACTTTGGTTGGCAAAGGTATATACTGTTGGTACAGAAGGTACACAAGTTTGGTTAGGGCACAAATCTTTCACACTCTGTCATCCTGCCAGTGTACTCTGCCTTGAGGTGACATAAAGTATAGTGCAAAATTGTCCCTCATTACTGAAACCGTCACAGAACTTCTAGTGGTAATGTCATGGTAATCTTGCAAGGTGGTTTCTTCAGAGGTGTCCTCAATGGAAATGGGTTCCTTGCATATAACAAAATTGTGGAGTACCACGCACGCTTTGATCACCTCGTCCACAGTTTCTGTCTTGAGGTTGATCGCAGTCAATAGGACCCGCCATTTGGCTGTCAGAATACCAAAGGTACATTCAACCATTCTTCTTGCTCTTGTGAGGCGGTAATTAAAAATGCGTTTTGGTCTTGTCAATCCTCTGCTAGAGTATGGTTTCAAAAGGTGTTCTGACAGCTGGAAGGCTTCATCCCCTACACAGACAAATGGCATAGGTGGACCAGATGTTTGCGGCAGCGGTCTAGGTGGTGGGAACTGGAAGGTGTTTCCATACAGTTTACGCCCCATGGCAGACAGTTTGAAAACTTGAGAGTCATTGGAGCGGCCATAGGCCCCAATATCAACCGCAATAAATTTGTATTCCGCGTCAGCGATGGCCATGAGGACAATTGAAAAATATTTCTTGTAATTGAAATATTCCGATCCAGATCCAGCTGGCTTTACAATGCGGATATGTTTCCCGTCCACAGCGCCCAAGCAGTTTGGAAACTGACATATCTGTTGAAACTTGTCAGCAATTTCAATCCACCTCTCTGTTGTGGGCTCTGGTAAAAACTCTTCAGCTAAGGAGTCCCACAGTGCACGGCATGTGTACTTCACAATTCCAGATATGGTGGAAATCCCGAGTCTGTACTGGAAATGCAGTGACGAAAGGGATTCTCCAGTTGCAAGAAATCTGTGGGGAATTAACAAACAATAAATTAGTTTTAAATCACAGCATTACATACCAAAACTGACCTAACACTTGGAGATACAAATTACCACCAACAAGATTGCAGTGAAAGTGTGCTCTGATGCGATCATATCCAATAAATGTGGCTTACCTTAAAGTCACCATCAGACGCTCTGCGGGTGAAACGGAGAAGCGGCAATAGGTGTCCGCTTTTCTTATGAGGTGTGCAATGCGCTCCACCAAGTAATCAAAATTCTCCATTTTCATCCTAACATATCCAAAAAATTTATCCGGGTTTCGTCGAAGGTCCATGCATAGTGTAGAATAGACCCCACGCGTCATTCTCTTGGCTGTGATGGGGTGGATCCACAAACGTCGTCTACGATGCCTGATGCGCTGCTGTCTCGCTCTCTCCTTCTCCAGAACAATCACCCTCAAACGATTTGCCTCCGCTGTAAAATCCGCCAAATTCTTCAAAATATTTCCAATGACAACATCCATCTTCGCCAGTAAACTTGCTCTTCTCTCCAACCTGCACTTTCTCCTCTACAACCTGTCAAAGAAGGGCTGTAGGAACATGCTATATATAGTTTTCCAGTAGCCAATCCCGTTCGGAAGGCCACAAGGGTCAATTTTAAAAACCAGATCCGGCGTAATCCGTCGAAAAACGGATAGAAAAACGGATGAACTGGATGAGACGGATCCGGTTTTGTCTGTCAAGAAAAAGACGGATCCGGCAGAAAACCGGATCCGTCACATCCGGTTTTACTAAACATTTGCCGGATCCGGCGTTCCGGCACGACGCCGGATCGCCCCTGACGCCGAAAACCTGATGTGTGAAAGTAGCCTAAGCACTACATTACAGAAACTGGATAGTCTGCAGGGACATAACACTTGTATTTTATTTATTATCCAGTAACTTCTCTCCTTGTACAAGGTTCATGTTGGTGCTCAATTTGGGACAAAAAAAATCATGCGAGGATTCAATTTTGGGCTAGCATCTAATCATGTTTTTCAATGCCAAGAGATGAACATCCAGGAAGGATGAAGTAAAAAACTTTTATAACAGCATATTATGTGTTTCAGGCCCATCAGACAGCTTCATGAGAAAAGAAATTTTGAATGATGCATATAGACCCACTGAAAGATTGAATCAAATAAATTATCTTAAGCGAAGGGGTGGTAATGAACTGGACAAGACATAATTAGAAATAGACAAAAAAAATCAAATATAGTATTATTACTACCTTGAATCAATCCCATAGAAACATCAGAGGCCATCAAACCAAATATTGGCTAAAAATAAGAAATTATTCAATTCTCTCTGAGATTGAACCTCAGAAACCCAATATTATTTTTTAAGTAATATGTATCTTAAGAATTATATTGCACCCAGTAAGATAAAATTAATCAGACCCCAAAATGAAACATCAATTTAGCTATCTTCCTCATCATGACTAGAGATGAGTGAACCTTTCAAGGTTTGGTTTGGCTCGGATTAGCGAACGTCCCAACATATCCGAATCAATTGAATTCATTGGGAGGTAAAACCAAATTCATAGACAACACGTTTAGGGAGCCAAAACAGCTCAAACTAGGGGCAGACACCAGGAAAAGTGGCATCATTTCACCCACAGTAGAAATTTGATAATGGTACAGCAGCAGTCAGCCATGGGCCATGCATGAGGTATCAAGTTCCAGGCCAGCATTTAGAGCTTTGAATTTAAGTTTAACCCCTTTCTGCCATGTGACGTACTATCCCGTCCATGTGCTCTGGGACTTAATTCACAGGGACGGGATAGTACATCACAGCAATCTGCAGCGCCTACGTGGTGAGCGCCGCTGATCGCAGCCGGGTGTCAGCTGATTATCACAGCTGACACCCGACATAATGTGTCAAGGGCGGTCAATGACCACCCCGACACGTTAACCCCTTGCACACCGCGATCAAACACGATCGCGGTGTACCAGGCGTTAAAGGGAAGCATCGGCAGGGAGGGGGCTCCCTCCGTGCTTCCCTGAGCCCCGCACAGCAGCGCAATGCGCAGCGCTGCTGCGGGGGCCTCCTTCCCTGCAGGTCCCCGGATCCAAGATGGCGACGGGGACCTTCGGAGGCCTGCAGGGAGCTGGTTTCCTCAGTGCCTGCAAAGCGTCGGCATGAGGAAGTCTGATTCTATGCCAGTGACAGATCGCTGATCTGTCACAGTGATCTGTGATGTGACAGATCAGCGATCTGTGATGTGACAGATCAGCGATCTGTCACAGGACAGTGATGTCCCCCCTGGGACAACCTAATAAAGTTAAAAAAAAGTGTAAAAATAATTTTTTAAAAATCGCTAAATAAATTACAAAAAAAAAAAAAAATATATATATATATATATATATATATATATATATATATATTCCCTAATAATTTCATTTTTTGGAAATAAAAAAAAAAACAATAAAAGTATACATATTTGGTATCGCCACGTCCGTAACGATCTGGCCTATAAAAATGTCCCATTAGTTAACCCTTTTAGCGAACCCCTTAAAAAATAAAAATAAAAAACGAAGCAAAAAATAATGTTTTACTATCATACCGCCAAACAAAAAGTGCAATAACGCGTGACCAAAAAGACGCATATAAATATCCATGGTACCCCTAAAAACGTCATCTTGTCCCGCAAAAAACAAGCCACCACACTGCATCATCACAGAAAAAATAAAAAAGTTATAGCTCGCAGAATAAAGCGATGCAAAAATAATTATATTTTATATAAAATAGTTTTTATTGCATAAAAGCGCCAAAACATCAAAAAATGACATAAATGAGGTATCGCTGTAACAGTACTGACCCAAAGAATAAAACCGCTTTAGCAATTTTACCACACACAGAACGGTGTAAACGCACCACCCAAAAGAAATTCATGAAACGCTGGTTTTTGCTCATTCTGCGTCCCAAAAATCGGAATAAAAAGCGAGCAAAAATGTCACATGCCCGAACATGACACCAATAAAAGCGTCAACTTGTCCCGCAAAAAATAAGACCTCACATGACTCAGTGGGTCAAAATATGGAAAAATTAGAGCTCTCAATATGTGGTGATGCAAAAACTATTTTTACAATAAAAAGCGTCTTTTAGCGTGTGACAGCTGCCGAACATAAAAACCGCCATAAATATTAAATGAAACCCCCCTAGTTAGGGAAAAATAATAAAATTAAAAAAATGTATTTATTTCCATTTTCCCATTAGGGTTAGGGCTAGGGTTAGGGCTGAGATTAGGGTTTGGGGTGTGTTGGGGTTAGGGTTGGAGTTAGAATTGGGGGGTTTCCACTGTTTGGGCACATCAGGTGCTCTCCAAATGCAGCATGGCGTCTGATCTCAATTCCAGCCAATTCTGCGTTGAAAAAGTCAAATGGTGCTCCTTCCCTTCCAAGCTCTGCCATGCGCCCAAACAGTGTTTTACCCCTACATATAGGGTATCAACCTACTCAGGACAAATTGCAAAACAACTTTTGGGGTCCTATTTCTCCTGTTGCCCTTAGGAAAATAAAAAATTGGGGGCAAAAGGGCAAAAATATCATTTTTGTGGAAAAAAATATGATTTTTTTATTTTCACGCCTGGGCGTTAAAAACTTCTGTGAAGCACTTGGGGGTTCAAAGTTCTCCCTACACATCTAGATAAGTTCCGAGTGGGGTCTAGTTTCCAAAATGGGGTCACTTGTGGGGAGTTTCAATAGTTTAGGCACATCAGAGGCTCTCCAAACGCACATGACACCCGCAGACCATTCCATCAAAGTCTGCATTCCAAAACATCACTACTTCCCTTCCGAGCCCCGACTTGTGCCCATACAGTAGTTTTTTTCCCACATATGAGGTATCAGCGTACTCAGGACAAATTGGACAACAACTTTTGTGGTCCAATTTCTCCTGGTACCCTTGGAAAAATAAAATAATTGGGGACTAAATGATCATGTTTGTGGAAAACTAAGATTTTTTTATTTTCACGCCCGGGCATTATAAACTTGTGTGAAGCCCTTTGGGGTTCAAAGTGCTCACCACACATCTAGATAAGTTCCGTGGGGGGTCTAGTTTCCAAAATGGGGTAATTTGTTGGGGGTTTCCACTGTTTAGGTACATCAGGGGCTCTCCAAAGGCAACATGACACCCGCAGACCATTCCATCAAAGTCTGCATTCCAAAACGTCACTACTTCCCTTCTGAGCCCTGACGTGTGCCTATACAGTAGTTTTCTCCCACATATGGGGTATCAGTGTACTCAGGACAAATTGGACAACAACTTTTGGGGACCATTTTCTCCTGGTACCCTTGGGAAAATAAAAAAAATTGGGGACTAAATGATCATGTTTGTGGAAAAAATACGATTTTATTATTTTCACGCCCGGGCATTATAAACTTCTTTGAAGCCCTTGGGGGTTCAAAGTGCTCACCACACATCTAGATAAGTTCCGTGGGGGGTTTAGTTTCCAAAATGGGGTCATTTGTGGGGGATTTCCACTGTTTAGGTACATCAGGGGCTCTCCAAAGGCAACATGACACCTGCAGACCATTCCATCAAAGTCTGCATTCCAAAACGTCACTACTTCCCTTCCGAGCCCAGACGTGTGCCCATACAGTAGTTTTCTCCCACATATGGGGTATCAGTGTACTCAGGACAAATTGGACAACAACTTTTGGGGTCCATTTTCTCCTGGTACTCTTGGGAAGATAAAAAAATTGGGGACTAAATGATCATGTTTGTGGAAAAATACAATTTTTTATTTTCACGCCCGGGCGTTATAAACTTCTGTGAAGCACTGGGGGGTTCAAAGTGCTCGCCAAACATCTAGATAAGTTCCTTAGGGGTCTAGTTTCAAAAATGGTGTCACTTGTGTGTGGTTTCCACTGTTTTGGTACATCAGGGGCTTTGCAAATGCGACATGGTGTCCGATCTCATTTCCAGCCAAAAAAGTCAAATGGCGCTGCTTCCCTTCTGAGCTCTGCCATGCACCCAAATAGTCGTTTACACCCACATTTTGGGTATCAGTGTACTCAAGACAAATTGCACAATAACTTTTAGGGTCCTGTTACCCTTGGAAAAATAAAAATTGGGGGTGAAAAGATCATTTTTGCGGAAAAAATATGATTTTTTAATTGTACCGCTGTACGTTATAAACTTCTGTGAAGCCCTTGTGGGTTCAAAGTTCTCACCACATACCTAGATAAGTTCCTTGAGGGGGTCTAGTTTCCAAAATGGGGTCACTTGTGGGGGGTTTCCACTGTTTAGGTACATCAGGGGCTCTCCAAACGTGACATGGCATCCGATCTGAATTCCAGCCAATTTTGCATTGAATAAGTCAAACGGCACTCTTTCCCTTCTGAGCTCTGTCATGCACCGAAACAGTGGTTCCCCCCCACATATCTGGTATCAGCGTACTCAGGACAATTTACACAATAACTTTTCCGTCCAATTTCTCCTTTTACCCTTGGTAAAATTAAAAAAAATTGAACCTGAAGTATTTTTTTTTGTGAAAAAAGTTAAATGTTCATTGTTTTTAAAATATTCAAAAAATTCCTGTGAAGCACCTGAAGGGTTAATAAACTTCTTGAATGTGGTTTTGAGCACCCTAAGGGGTGCAGTTTTTAGAATGATGTCACTTTTGGGTATTTTCTATCATATAGACCCTTCAAAGTGGCTTCAAATGTGATGTGGTCCGTAAAAATAAAATGGTGTTGCAAAAATGAGAAATCGCTGGTCAACTTTTAACCCTTATAACTTCCTAACGAAAAAAAATTTTGGTTCCAAAATTGTGCTGATGTAAAGTAAACATGTGGGAAATGTTACTTATTAAGCTTTTTTGTGTGCCGTATCTCTGTGATTTAAGGGCATAAAAATTCAAAGTTGGAAAATTGCGAAATTTTCAAAATTTTCGCCAAATTTCCGTTTTTTTCACAAATAAACGCAAGTTATATGAATGAAATTATACCATTATCATGAAGTACAATATGTCACGAGAAAACAATGTAAGAATCACCAGGATCCATGGAAGCGTTTCAGAGTTATTACCTCATAAAGGGACAGTGGTCAGAATTGTAAAAATTGGCCCGGTCATGAACGTGCAAACCACCCTTGGGGGTTAAGGGGTTAAATTAAGACGAGATGGGTGAGGGACTGGTGTAATGGCCCCATCACACATAGCGATCTCGCTAGCGAGATCGCTGCTGAGTCACAAGTTTTGTGACGCAACAGAGATCTCACCAGCGTGATCGCTATGTGTGACAGCGATCAGCGACCGGCCCCCCTGCTGGTATCTCTGATCGTTCTTGGAAAGCCCTGGACATTTCTTTGATCACTGGTCTCCCGCTGGCCCTCACGCATCGCTGCGTGTGACAGGCGGGAGACCAGCGATCAGCTGGTAACTAAGGTAAATGCAGGGTTTCTAAGCACCGTACCGTGCTTAGAAACCCTCTGTGTACCTTAGTTACCAGCTCCCTGCATCATTGCGCTGGTAACTAAAGTACACAGTGACGCCGGGCGCTCGGCGTCGCTGGTGCTGATCGCTGGTAAAGCTGTCTGTTTGATAGCTCACCAGCGATCACATAGCGACTCACCAGCGAACCTGACACGTTGATATCGTTGTCGGGATCGCTGGTGAGTCGCTATGTGTGATCGTAGAATACGCCCGAGAAATATACGGCTGTTGGAATCAAACCCATAGAGAATCATTTGTCCGTGTGTAATGCGTGCTTTTAGCGCCTCTCACTCGGCCGTATTCCTCGCCTGTGTGACCCCGGCCTAACACAAATCAGCAATACGGACAGGAGTGAGGGCCTGATCCCAGGAGCTTACACTCTGAGAAAATGGCTAAAAAGCCTTCACTAGACCCCTGTACAGCTGTATAATGAGGTCCAGGCTTTATAGTTAAGAGACTGGAGTGATAAAATTGGGGAAAGTAGCACTTTTTGCAAGAAGAGCCGTTTTTTGAGCCAAAAAGAGTCGGCTCTTTTTGGTGAGCGGAGCCGAGTGAGCCAGATCACCAAAAAGAGCCGGACTGCCCATCACTACTCATCACATTTGAACAAACCAGTGGTTACAATAGCCCTATTACTATGGCCTGCTTCATACCTGCCCCCTCTTCATGTGGTAACACTCAGCCACTCTGCACTCATTAGTATGCAGCGTCGCCATGCCTACAATCCCCTATTTATACCTCCCACATGTGCTCACTCCATGCCACCCAGGGTGCAAGCATCTGTGACCCTTTTCTTACAATATGTCGCTCTACCATATTCTTTAGCATGGAAGCTTATATACGACTATTCCCTAACCCTGGCTCCCATTCCTCTTGAACCCAAGGTATTTACCATACAAATGCTATTTTTGTATTTCCCTTGTCCTTGCTTCCTGGTTCTCTTAACTATTTGAACCTCCTAGGTCTTTTATTTCCTACACCTACCTCTTTAGGACTCAAGCATGCCCATAAACTTGTTGATACGGTTATGGCTTATTCCCTACCTTATTCCTATCCATATGGTTCTATGTTATGTAACTAGACATCGACTAATGTACTAGACCTGGTTGCAACTCTATTTGTGCCATTTGCACCTTGAGAATTTCTTCTTTTTTTATTCTTGTTCTTTTCTGTATGTTCTTAGTGTTTTTCTTGTATATATGTACATGATTTTTATTTGCTTATTTTTTGTCTTTTAGTAAACCCCATGATCAAGACCCGGGAGGGTGGAAACACCCGACGTTTCAATTTTACTGGGTTTTGGACCAATTTTTGTAACTTGGCACTTATCTGTTTGTCAAAAATAAAATTCCACTGTTGGCTGCAAATTATTTCATTAGAGTGTGCGGTGAATTTTTGCTACTTATTTCAGGGACCACCACGGTCCGTTCTACCAGCACCTCGCTTCTACAGTGACCTTGAGTGCACACCAATACCTACACTACTCTGGACCACAGAATTGGCACAAGTTTTTATATGCTGAAATGTGGGCTGGTGGCAGGACTACAGAATTAGCACAAAAGATTTATATGCTGAAATCTATCTGAACTAGCTGAGCATAAACAGCGTAGCCTACTATCTGACTAGTTGCAGCAGCAGCCTCACTACGCTGTTACTGACACAAAATGGTGCCGAAACCCCATGTCCGCTTTTTATATGGAGAGGGACTTGTGACTTCAGCAGCCAATGACAAAAACCCTTGTGTCTGGATGTTGTGGATAGTTTCTGCGCCCTGATTGGCTACCGGAATCTCCACACATTAAGTAAATAAAAATAAAAAAAAGAATAAGGGTATGTTCACACTAGGCATTTTTTCAGCTTTTTTTTTCCTGCAACAAAACCTAATCTCTTGGTAGGAAAGAAGCGGTTTTCCTTTTTTTCGGGGCATTTTTTACTGTGGTTTCAGCATGCCAGATTTGTCTCTTGAGCATGCTGATCTGTATGCATGAGACTTCTGAAATCTCAGACTTTGCTGATACTGTAAAACGCAACTGAAAATTTGCATTAGAAAACTGCTGCAAAAACGCCTAGTGTGAACTTAGCCTTAATAAGTTTCTGAAAATGATTCGGAACATTATCTGGTATCTTTTCTATTTTATTGTTAGTTTTAGGGTATTCATATCTTTTTATGTTCCAGTAGAAAATGCTTTCATAAACTGTGATTGGTTACTCCATTACATATATTGTACCAACATTATGTTTATTCATCCTATTGTAAGCTGATTGTATAGTCCGCCCAACATATTGGGGGTTACAGTTATATTGTACTAGATTGATCATGTAACTTAGTGCTGCAATTTAAAAAATGAGTAATACAAACACTTTTTCCAGTAATGAAAAACTTGAATTATCTCCATTACTGTTTTATCATGTCACAGCGATAGGACCCCGTAGGTAGTGACTAGAGATTAGCTAACTTGCTCAGAAAATGTTCACCAATCTCAAATTCGGCATGAACATAGCACATTCAGATTCGTGTTCGGATTCACTAGCATTTTCCTCAAAATCGTCAAAATTCGGCAAAGTTCAGTAGATGTTTGAGTTTCCACAAACGATTATGTTAAGACTTTAACTAGGATAGTGGTGCTGTATGATGAAAGGAGAGTGTGGGGAGAGGTCAAAGGAGCAGCGGACTGTTAGGCTAAGTGTTTTTGCAGCATTTTTTAAATTTTCCTTTATGCAAATTTTAATCTGCATTTTACAGTACCAATTTTACATTTCATTTTACATTGAACACCTCAATTAGATATTCAGATGACATTGAAGCCACTAGAAGATTCCTTTACATGACATCAATGGATAATAGCCTCTTTGAGTTCCTCCTCACTTTGCTCGAGTATGCACTCACACATAACTTTTTCATATTCAAAGAGACAATATAGCTACAATTTTCACCTGTGTACGCAAATTTATTTCATGGCTTATGGGAACGCACCATCTTTTTGACTGACCCCCTACCTGTGATTGAAAACGTATCTGCATGGATGTGCTATATCAATGATATTCTGATATGGCAGGGTTCTGAACAAGATCTACAAACCTTGACCCAGCATCTGAATTAATGTCAAACTCACCTGTAAATACAACCAACTGGAGATTGATTTGTTAGACACTAGGATATGGCTTTCTCCAGGAAGAAGTCTTCAGGAAGAGTACGGCTGTTAATTCACTTTTTCATGCCACTTCTTCACATCCCAAACCCCTTAGACAGTATCCACTATGCACAATTTTTAAGAACAAAGAGAATATGTTCTAATAATGTCTCTAGTAAAAAGAAAACCGAAGTACTGGCCGAATGGTTTTCACAAAGAGGCTACTCAAATCGGATATTACAATGAGGACAGTTCAGCAGGGCCGCCATCAGGGCGTTACTGCCCTGACTGGCATATGGGGCCCAGTGGGCAGAGGGGGCCCACATCGGGTCCGGTCTCCTCTGCTCACCGGGCCCCTAAAAGCAGGTAAACTGGGCCCTTAGCGCAGCACTGCGGGCGGCAGCTAAACGCTATTGATATGCCGGCCCGCACGCCAATAGTAAACAGCCGTCAGCCAATCGGAGGCTGGCAGCTGACGTCAGCTGCAGCGTGCACATTGCCGGTGTCTGATGTCACTGTCACTTGCCGGCTAGAGCGCTCTTCTGCAGCTTGGAGGGACTGAGCCCGAGCCTCGCCCACCACTGGAGCGCGGCCAGGTAAGAAGAACTTGTGGGGTTTTTTTTTGTTTGTTTGTTGTTTTTTTACAGCAGCGATCTGGGGGGCTGGGGGTAGAATGCTGGAGACTGGGGTAGAATGCTGGAGACTGGGGTAGAATGCTGGACATGGGGGCAGAATGCGAGACACGGGGCATGATTGGAGACACTGGGCAGAATGGAGATACTGAGCATGATTGGAGACAGATGGGGCAGGGTTGGAGACAGATCGCACAGGATCATGGGGCAGGATGGATACGATGGAGACAGATGGGGCAGAATGGATACTCATGAGGGCGGGATGGGAGAACATATGGCTAAAGCCAGGAATGAGACACACGGGGGTCAGATGGGGGATATTATTACCATAGGGGCTAATTAAGGGATATTATTACTGCAGTGATGCATTTAATTTTTTGAGGATACTGTTTTAAATGGGAGGACGGTCCTGTTACTGTGCAGAGCGACACTGTCACCTATTTTTCTTCATGTGGTGTAATGTAGAAGTTGGAAAAAATAAGTAATGTGTTCTGCAAGCGGAGCTCTAGATAACTGTGTTATTTCCTGCTGGAAGACGTGATGGCGATCTGTGCTGGATTAATGAAAAGCAAGGATGAAGGACTTCACCTAGAGACATCACTGCTGAGTTAGTGTGTTACCTATACATTGTATACTATATACAGAGGTCCTGTGTATAATGTCACCAGTGATCACTGTGTTACCTGTACATTATATACAGAGCTCCTGTGTATAATGTCATTGATCACTATATTACCTGTATACAGACACTGCATACTAAATACAGATCTCCTGTGTATAATGCCACTTATGGTGATAGTATTATGTTTCTTTATTAATGATCAGTATTGTAGTATTCAGTCACCATGTGGTGATAATATGTGGTTTTGGCATGGTGCGGTGGTATTTGTCCCTTGTATGTGCTATTATTTGGTCACTTTGTGGTGGTAATATGTGGGCTGGTCATGGTGCGGTAGTATTTGTTCCTTGTATGTGATATTATTCGGTCACTATGGTAGTAATATGTGGTCTGGTCATGGTGTGGTGGTATTTGTTCCTTATATGTGGTATTATAGGTCACTAAGTGGTGGTAATATGTGGTCTGGACATGGTGTAGCGGTATTTGTTCCTTGTATGTGATATTATTGGTCATTTTAAAAACTGAAAAATAAATAAATATACCTAAATTGTATTGCATATTTTAACAAATATTTAATAGGTTACAGTAGAGTAGAGCCTGGCCAAAAGTGTCTACCCTGTTATGGTGGTGGCTTAAAAAAATCTTTTGTCCAAAGCAAAAGCTGCCAGCTATATGTGTGATCTGGTGATGGGAACCTGTTAATGTGTGATTGGTGAGAAGTGGAGTTTTTCCAAGAGAGAGCGGTGGGACTGTGGACAGTTTGAGGGGTGGAGGTGGGGCTGGATGGATCCTGGGCGGAGTCTCAAGGGGGCCCAAAAAATTTTGCCAGTATGGGGCACCGAAATTCCTAGTGGCAGCCCTGCGGTTCAGAGCATAAAAGGTTAATAGGTTAGACCTGTTAAAACCCCAAAAAAGCATCCTCCTTCTCGGAGGTCAGATTAATTTCAAATTTTAATGACAAATGGAGCAATATGAAGGGTGCTTTATCCAGGTATTAGCCCATCATAGTGAATGATCCAGTGTTGGCAAAAAATGTCTCCCGAGTACCTTCAATTACATACAGGAGGAAACGCAATCTTAAAGCCCTCCTCGTCCATAGCCATCACAGGGAACTCCTGATTGAGAGAGCATTCAGATCCAAGGGTTCTAGATGGGGGTTCACCCGTTGTGGCATCTGTGCAGCATGTGCAAATATGAGTAAAGCAACAGTCTTTAAATTAAGTGATGGTACAAAAGAATTTCATATAACCCAATGTAAAACATGCAACACTGATCATGTGATCTACCATGCATCTTATCCATGTCCATCTATATATATATATATACAGTATGTGTGTGTATATCTGTATATATGTAATTATAGGTATGACTTCAAGGCAATTGAAAATCCGTATGAGGGAACACGTCTGGGACATCAATAATGCACGTGAAGTGAATGACCTTTCACTTCTTAAACCAATACCATGACACTTCAAAATGATTCACAATTGTGACTCCAGTTTACTCCTGGTTATTAGAATCAATCACATCATTAAGGACTCACGTGGCGAAAATCTAAAAATTAAACTCTCTCAACTAGAAACACAATGGATAACGAGGATTGGATCTATTAGCCCAGGAGCGTTACATGAGGTACTTTATTTTGCCCCCTTTCTGTAGTTTTAACTTGTAGGGACTTACTTGTAGGGACTTTCTTTTAGGTTTCTTTGTTCATTCACTTTACTTATTTCTTCATCTTTTTAGCTTGTGTCTCTTCTCAGGATGCTCATATGTGTATTCAATTATCTTTTATATTGTCTGTTTTTTATCTATTCATCTGTCTGAATTGGATCATCTTCCCAGACATTGTTGTCACCCCTCACACATGAAGCCTCAGACTTGAATGCTACAACATTGGAGTTTGGACTTCATCCTCTCCTCCCTCCTCATATTTGACGTTGGTGACACTATCTACGCAGAAGCTGTATTTTTTCTCTCTATTATTAGAGCAAATTACATTTAATCACATTTTATATCATGCATATGGACTATTGTGGACTTGTTTCTAGAACTAATTAAAAAATGTTCATAAGTTAAGTCTATTTTGTCCCCAATGCTGGATTTTGATGCAGTTATTTATTCCGCTATGGAGTCACCTTTTTGACCCTTTTTTGCACTTCTTTACACTCACTATGCGTATAGCCACACATATGCATTTTAACGCCCATTTGTTTTTGCCTTAACACCAACCCTTTTCCCATCACTAGTCCACAACTTTTTTTTTTTTTTACATTCGTGCATTCATTTTCACCCATTCCCACACCATTCACCCATTCCCACACCCAGTCCACACCTTGGTTTCACTCCTCACCATACATTCATTTTCACCATTCCCAGTCCATTTCACACACTTCATTCCCTCAGCTGTCTGAGCCCGAGCTCACCAGCGGGTCCCGACTGCCGTGGTCATGTGTCCTCCATGCTTCCCTCCCCTCTGCTTCGGTGGGTGGGGTGGAGGCATCGTGGCTCATGACTGACACTCCCGATATTCACCATGGTGACCGAGGGCTCTGATCAGCTGGATCTCACTTCAGCACACTGTGCTCTCTTCAGCCGATGTGCCGTGGTTACGCATCCATTCAGTGTCATCCTCCATTCCCACCATCTGACGAGTCAATAGTGGCCGGTGACAAAAGACATGGGACGCTTAACCCGCCGCTTTTGGCAAGCGCTGCTAACCAGCTGATTACAGCCAGCACTATTTAAGGACTGCTCAGCCCCTTCCCTACTCATAGACCCACAGGAAGAAGCTCTATAGCGAAACGTACGTCGGGTTCCTTTGTCCTGTGTACTCCAATCTAGTTAAGGTAATACACTTTATGCCCTGTCACCACCATAGCTTATCTAACTGCTATTTAAATATTTTAAAAACCATATAATAACTTTTTTGAGACACAGGTCTCTGTTTAATACTTATAAGTTTCAAATGCTTTATATACTCAATGCACCAAGCACTTTATACTTATGCAGTGGAAACCTTATAATGTCCGTAATTTTCTCCCTTTGAAAAGTATCTCTCTTTACATTGACATTCCAATATACTTATCCCTGGTTTAATTCAGCTTTTTTAGCATTTGCTTCTTTATTCTGATTGACCAATTGACCACTAGAGGTCAGAAATCCATGTGGTGTTTTTTTTTGTTGCACATACACTTATGCAATTTCCTTCATTCTTTTATTTTCTTTTATATATATATATATTCAATTAAAGATTATAACTTGGGCTTCAGTGTTTTACCTTTTGGGGGGGGTTTCTCCTTTTTACAGTACCAGTAAAGTCTATGAGATTTCAGAAATCTCACGCACACAGCTCTCATGCACAGTTTGTTTTTTATTTTGTGCTTTGCATGCTTTTTTGCACAATGGAGCGTGTCATTTCTTTCAGTGTTTTTTACAGCGTTTTTCACCCACTGAAATGAAAAAACGCACCAAAAATGCAGATATCAAGTTTTGCTGTGGGTTTTTTTTTTTTTTTTTATGAAAACCTGGAATAGGACTTTTTTTTTTACACTAAATTTTATCAGCATGCGCAAGAGACAATTCTAGCACTCCAAAACTGCAGCAAAAAATGTACAAAAAAAAACAAGGAAAACATGTTATAGGCTGTGCGCGCATGATTGCTACTTGGTGTCAGCTTATTCAGACAACAGACACCTGGCACTAAGTGCCACGAGTGGTGACTGCACCGCTCCTGGCATTTTAAAATACGAAAGGCTGCGATCGATATCGATTGCAGCATTTAGCTGTTATACAGGGGGAGGGAGCCCCATCTTCTCTCTGATTGGCACCCGTATGACATGACCACATCCGAGTCACCAGAGCTAGCCAACATGCTTCAACATGATGACATGTAGCAAGTTTGTCTGCCATTGCAGCGCTGACAGTTGGTAAAGCATAGCAAAGCGCCTGCATTGCTATGCTTTACAAGAGATCAAACTGCAAAAAGTGAAAGTTCCATAGTGGAACAAAGTCTAAAAGTTAAAAAAAAAAAAGTGAACAAAAATTGTAAAAATATAAAAACAAAAAAAAAAAAAAAATCACAAAAAAATTAAATATATATTGTACCCATAAATAAATATTTTTAAGACAAAAGTAAATAAACAAAAAAATACACATTTGGTATCACCGCGTCCGGAACAACCCTACCTACCTATAAACCAGTCCCGCAACTTAACCCCTTTAGCCAACACAGCAAAAAAAACAAAATGAAAAACACGGCAAAAAATTATGGTTTATCATCTTACCGGGGAACAAATAAAATGCAATCAAAAAGATAAAAATGAATAAATATGGTATCTCTGAAAACATCAAGCTGGCAAACAGCTCCAAAAGTGGAAAAATGAAAAAGTTATAGCTCTCAGATTAAAGCGATGCAAAAATAATTATTTTTTCTATAAATTAGCTTTTATTGTGTAAAAGCGCCACAGAAAAACATAAGTGTGGTATCGCTGTAATCGTACTGACCCAAAGAATAAAGCTGCTTTATCAATTTTACCATACGAGGAACAACATGTAAAAAAACAATTCCTGATTTTCTTGTTTTTGCTCATTCTGCCTTGCAAGAATTGGAATACAAAGCGATCAAAAAATGTCATGTGTCCGAAAATGGCACCAATAAAAACGTTAGCTCGTCCCACAAAAAACATGCCCTCACATGACTCTGTTGGCCGAAATATTGAAAATTATAGCTCTCTAAAATGGCATTACAATAACTACTTTTTGCAATAAAAAGCATCTTTTAGTGAGTGACAGCAGTCAAACATAAAAACCTGATATAAATCTGGTATCGCTGTAATCACACCGACCAGAAGAATCAAGTCGCCTAATCACTTATACCATACGAGGAACAGTGTAAAAATAAATGAAACCAATTCTTCACCTGCTGTTAACTTTTTATTCTGCATGAAAGATCCCAGTAAGGCTCAGATTACATTTATCCTGCTCACTGAGTTGAGCGCTTACACTGGTGTTTTCTTGTAAATCTCTGAAATACGTAATTCAGACAAAACACTGGGAGGAAGATTCCCTATAATAAGACAGATGGAGACATCATGGATGCAGTCTGGCCTGTGATCTAGCAATGTCTGTCTTTTTAGGCGTGCATAATACTGCAGTCCTCCACAGTTTTGTACACTTCTGAAAAAAGGACATCACTGAACAGAGGTAACTCTGCTGTCTCATTATAGTGAATCCGTCGGGGGTTTCATCTGAATCATGTCACTTGGAGATATAGATGAAATCCCCAAAAGTGCTCAACTTAAAGCACAGGATAAATGTTATCCCAAACTTTATGTAAAATGCTTCAAATAAAAGCTTCAACTCAAACCACATAAAAAGTCCCCAGTCAGGTCTGTCATCTGTCCTCATCTGAGTCCCACAGTGTGCCTAAACCACATTTAGCATCCACATGTTTGGCCTTTCTGTAGCAAAGAGAGCCCGCCTAATTTACAGGTGCATGTCTCCAGAAGCATGAGCTGAGCATAACATACTGGACACTACGTACTGGTCACTACAATGGCAGTTTGAAATTTTCACTCAGCAATATCCATTGCTGCTTGTTTCTGGAAAACACCAATGGAGTCAAAATCGTTGTTAACCTGTAGGTAAATTCCCAAGTGGGTGTAATTTCCAAAATGGGGTCACATGTGGGAAGAATCTGCTCTTCCAGCACATATGGACTATGTACATGGAGTCTGCAAACAATTCTAGGAAAATGTGCACTCCAGGAGGAAAAGAGCGCTTCTCCTTCCCGAGTCTCACCATGTGGTAAAGCAGTACTCTACAGCCATATATAGGGTATTTCTACATTCATCAGAAATTGTGGTGCCATTTACCAGTATGAAAATGGAAAATCTGGGGCTAAAACAAAATATTGCTTGTAAAAATTTAATTATTTTTTTCTTCATTGCCAATGTTATAAAATAATGTGACCCACCTGTGGAGTCGATATAACTGCACTCCTAGATTAATTCATTGAGAGGTGTAGATTGTAAAATGGTGTCTCTTATGTGTAGCTTTGATGTTCTGACACCTCAGGGGTCTAGTTTCCAAAATGCGGTCACTTGTGGGGGATTAGACAGTTTAGGCACATCAGGGGCTCTCCAAACGCAACATGACACCCTCAGACCATTCCATCAAAGTCTGCGTTCCAAAACATCACTCCTTCCATTCTGTTACCTGCTGTGCACCCAAACAGTAGTTTTTCCACACATATGGGGTATCGGCATACAGGAGAAATTAAACTACAAATTTTGGGGTCCATTTTCTCCTGTTACCTTGTGAAAATAAAAAAATGGGATTAAAAGAACATTTTTGTGGGGAAAATGTGATTTATTTTTCTTTTTGTATTTTCATGACTCTACGTTATAAACTTTTGTGAAGCACCAGGGAGTTCAAGGTGCTCACAACACATCTAGGTAAGTTCCCTGGAGGGTCTACATTCCAAAATTGTGACAATTGTTGGAGTTTCCAGTGTTTAGGCACATCAAGGGCACTCTAAACGCGATCAGGCGTCCGTTAATTAAACCATCAAAATTTGCTTACAAAAAGTCAAATGGTGCTCCTTCCCTTCCAAGCCCTGCTATATGCCCAAACAGTTTCCTCCACGTCTTGGAAATCGGCATACTCATGAAAAATTGCACAACACATTGTATAGTGCAATTTCTCCCGTTACTCTTATGAAAATTCTAAATTTGGGGCTAAAAAACATTTTTGTGTGAAAAAATGTTTTTTTTATTGTCACGGTTCCCAGTTATAAACTTCTGTGAAGCACCTGGGGGGGTTCAAGGTGCTCACCACACATCTAAATAAGTTCCCTGAAGGGTCTAGTTTCCAAAATGTTGTCATTTGTGAGCGGTTTCTACTGTTTAGACACATCAGGGGCTCGCCAAACGCGACATGGTGACCGCTAATTATTGAATCAATTTTATATTCAAAAAGTCAAATTGCTCTCCTTCCTTTCCAAGCTCTTCCGTGTGCCCAAACAGTGACTTCCCCCCTATATATGGGGTATCAACATGCACAGGAGAAATTGCACAATGAATATTGGGGTCCATTTTTTTTCTGTTTTTGTGAAAAAATGTCTAATGTTCATTTTTTTTCTTCAACATTCAAAAAGTCAAGTGAAGCACCTGTAGGGTTAACAAACTTCTTGGAAGTGGTTTTGAGCACCTTTGCACTGTCTTCTCTGTTCTGGTACCTCACAGCCCAGGAATCGCAGTTGTAGCTGCAGCCGACTGAGATATCATCAGGTGTATCCAGCATTATGCCTGTCTTGCACAACGCCATCAGGTGAGTGTCCCAACTCACACACCCATTGTTTTATGATCTGCATTAGGTGCACTTTCCTTGTCTTTCTTTTCAAACATGTGTTTTTGGATTACCTGAACACCATTGCTGGTATATGTTTACAGCACGATTTATTTATTTATTGAAGCTACCCGTAACTATATCGGTGTGCGCAGCACTCTGATATAGTTAAGACCTGCAATAGATCAGAGAGACACAGCACCCTTGCATTACCACTCCATTTTGAAGACTGCAGGTCACTTTAAACCTGTGGTCTACAGAACGGCAAGATAATGCAGAGCTTGGGGCGACGGCACATACGCAGGACGTCAGTCCCGGAAGGTGACGTCATCCTGCCACATTAGGGCTCTGACATCCTATGGGTGCAGGATGTCTCATCAGGATCCCGGATTAGGTGATGTGAGGACTGGAGATGAGTGAACCTTTCAAGGTTTGGTTTGATTTGCCGAATGTTTGGACATTTGCTGAACATGTTCCCAAACAGATAGACAAACGTACACAATACCTTAAGGGGTGCAAAAAAGCTAAACAAACAGTAAAATTAGGGGCAGACACCAGGAAAAGTGGCATCAATTGACCCACAGTAGAAATTTGCAAATGGCACAGCAGCAGTCAGCCATGGGCCATTCATTAGCTTTGAAGATTCAATGAGTTACTGGTGGTCATGGGAGCAGTGTAAAGGGCCGTTTACATTTAGCGATGCACCAGCAATCCGACCAGCGATCTGACCCGGTCAGGATCGCTGGTGCATCGCTAAATGATCGCTAGTGAGCTGTCACACAGGCAGACCTCACAGCGATGCAGCAGCGATGCAGCGCACGATACTCACCTTTCACACACAGCGATCCTGACGTCCTCCCGCCCGCCTTCACGCGTCGCTCGTCGTCACAGCAGGAAGCCCCAGCAGGAAGCCGACGACGAGAAATGGAGCCGGACATTCTCGCGCGATCAGCGATGGACAGCGGGGGAGCCGGTCGGAGGTAAGTATCACACATAGCGATATCGCTAGCAATATCGCTATAACGTCACAAAATGTGTAAAACCCCCTTAAGTCTTCTTAGCTGGGATCCCTGATACATAATGCAAATACCCCCAAAAAACATTTTCCAGCCTTACTAAGGTGGCACAAATATTTTTTTTCAGTACTATTGGTAGAAAAATGTAAGGAAAGTAACACAGGTAGTTAACTGGAAGTAAGTGCAGGCCTGTCTGTCTGTGAGCCCTACTTACACAGGCAACCCACCAGATGGAGACCCAACTTAGAGTCTTCACGTTTCAAAAAAATATTGTCACACACCACTAAAGTGGCATTAATTTCCACAGAGTATAAACAGAATAATAGGCGTCATGAATCAGCTGTTGGGTGACCCGGGACCAGGGGCTCCTTTCCTGTCCCTAACTTTAGGGGGTGCCCTAGCTCACCCTATTCTCCGGGATACTTCTAAGGGTTCATACTCACTGGTGCGAAAATCGGATGAGTGTAATCAGATTCAAAATCGGATTGTACTCTGAACAATGTCAGTCAATGGGTGAAATCTCATTTGCGATTTTTTTTTTTTTTTTTCCAGCCGAAATCGGACTGAGAAAAAAAATCGCAGCATGCTGCGATTTTCAGGTGCAAATCGCCTATGCAAGTCAATGGGTGCGATAAAAAAATCTGACAGCACTTGCACCATGTGAGTGCTGTCCGATTGATACGCAGCGGTGTCCTTTTATATGCAGCTACTGTACAATCACACTGACATGTTAGAATAGATAGAATACATAGATATATACATATATCTATACTATCTTCTTTTTTGAACGGTCAGTGTGATTTTACTGTATAGCCGCATATGAATTGCCAGCTTATCTATCTAGCGATCTATCTAATATATGTATATACATATATTTGAAAGATAGCTAGATAAGCCGGAAATTCATATGCGGCTATACAGTAAAATCACACTGACATGTTCTAATACAAAAGATATACTACATGTATACACATAGAATAGGTGAATATATATGTCAGTGACACACATATATTATATCAAATAAATAATATATACATCATTTATATATAATATACATAATATATAAAGAATATATAATAATATATTATATATAATAAATATATGTAATATATTTTGAAGATATATGTAAATATGAATACACATAAAATAATATATATATTTTATATCTATAATAATAAATGCCCTAAGCAACTTCCGGTTGTAACAACTTCCGTCCAGTTGTAACCGGTGACGTCACCGCACACCACTTTCCATGTTAACCCTCAACACACACACTCCACTCACCTTTCACCATCTCCACTCACGTCCACTCACTCTTTCACTCCACATACGACCCTTTCTCTCACTCCGTCTCTCATACTCACGCCGTCATCGCCGCTGATCCACGATCCCCGACATCTTCTTCCACCGGCTCCATCCTGGATCCAGACGTCCTCCACGCCGGCGACATGTTCTTGCGGCGACGCCATTTTGGATCAGCGAAATCCCGCGATAGTCAAGATGGCGTAGCCGCAAGAACATGTCGCCGGCGAGGACGACGTCGGGATCCAAAATGGCGTCGGCGAAAACTCGCGAGATTTCGCCGACGCCATTTTGGATCCCGACGTCGTCCACGCCGGCGATATGTTCTTGCGGCGACGCCATTTTGGATCGGCGAAATCCCGCGATAGTCAAGATGGCGTCGCCGCAAGAACATGTCGCCGGCGAGGACGACGTCGGGATCCAAAATGGCGTCGGCGAAAACTAGTGAGATTTCGCCGATGCCATTTTGGATCCCGACGTCGTGAGTATGAGAGACGGAGTGAGAGAAGGGGTTGTATGTGGAGTGAAAGACTGAGTGGAGATGGTGAAAGGTGAGAGGAGTGTGTGTGTTGAGGGTTAACATGGCAAGAGGTGTGATGCTATCGCATCCTCCTGATGCGATAGCATCGGGCCATAATCTAGAGTAATATATATATATATAGAATAAATATACATAAGATATATAAATATATTATATTGCAGACATAAATATATATACATATAATATATAGCTAATATATTATACTGTATAATATATATATTATATACACATCATATATAATCAAAATAATATACAGTATATATATATATATATATATGTCAGTGACAAATACAATTACCGTAGTATAGTGTTGCTGTCTATAAATAATAGGGGGACCCCACACCATTTTGTTCCTTGAAATAATCATTTATTAAGTACATGTCCATAATCAATATATTATGTATATATATATACAGTATGTGTGTGTGTGTGTGTGTGTGTGTGTGTATGTGTCACTGACATGTGGATATATATGTATGTACTCTATATGTACATATAAAAAAATAAATGAAATAAGATGGTTTACTGTATGTAATCCATGTCTCCTATCATGTTGGCTTTTGCAATTATTTTACAAAAGCCAACAAATGAATTAACGGCTATTCTGTTATGTCTCTCTCAAATATATATACTGTATGTGTGTGTGTTTTTTGAAGATTCTTTTGTTTTAAAACGATGTGTACAGTTTGTTTCTTACAATGCTGTTTTTACGTGGAGAGAATTGCTCTATGTAAAACCTCATGTTAAAATCGCATTGAATACGGATGTCATACGCATGTCATATGGAAAAATCGCACGGAAATCGCATGACACTCGCATGACCATCGCATAGAATCGGTCCGTTTTTTCCATCCAGAAAACGGACCTTTTTTTTCATCGCAAATGGGTATGAGCCCTAAAGGTGAATATGCCGGGGCCTCCACCCTTGCCTTATCTCCTGAATTAGCCCTCCATCTGTTCTCTTTCCCCACCCAGGGAAAAGAGATGCTGCCATGCACCAAAGTACATCAACCTGACAAACAAGGCAGCACGAACAAGGGTAACTGAAAATACCAGACATACAAATATTCACTCACATATAACAGAGGAATGCACCAGGGAGTGGAGGATAGGGAAAAAAACAAAGCAAGAGGAGGTAAGGGAATTAACACACTTACAAACCCACGCAACAGTCACAGAAAACTCCAAACTCCTTCTCATATAAACACCTCTCTTTCAAGCCATGCAGCATAAGATATCTCTGACATGGGTTTCAATAGGACTCAGATTATAAAGGGGAAGACTCCCAGAGCTCCAAATATGGCCAATTAACCCCTGTTCTGCCAAAAGAAATTAACACCATTTATAAAGAATGTGAAGTGCTTCTTTTCAGCGCAGGAGTAGGAGCAATAAAGAACTGCGGTCTTCTGGATTCTCTCTTTTGCGGTATCCCCATGAAAATAGGCCTTTGACACACCTTCCACTACAGGCAACCCAGCAGATGGAAGCCTAACTTGAAGTCTCCATATTTAAAAAAAAATATTGTCACACACCACTAACGTGGCATCAATTTCAACAGAGTAGAAACAATATAAAAGGCCTTTGACAAGCCATTTACTTCAGGCAACCAACCAGATGGAGACCCAACTTGGAGTCTCCACATTAAAAAAAAATTATCACACGCCCTTAAAGTGGCATCAATTTCCATAGAGTAGAAACAGCATAATACACCTCTGATACACCTACTACTCCAGGCAACCCACCAGGTGGTGACCAAACTTGGAGGCTCCACATTCCCAAAAATTATTGTCACACACCACTAAAGTGGCATCAATTTCCACAGAGTAAAAATAGTACCACCTCCTCAAGCAGACTATTCAAAGTGTGCTTCAGCATGTAGATGACCAGAATAGTGATGCCGATGATGACATTGTCAGCGCTAACAATCTAATTAGCCATTACAAAACTGTGCAGGAGGGTGCAGAGGTCCTTCATCTGTGCCCACTCCAAAAGCGTGAATTGCACTACATCTGTATTGCATTGGCCCAGGTGATGCAAAAGGACATACTGAATAAGTAAGCAGAGGTGTTATAGAAAGAGTACCTCCTGTCACCAGTCCTCACTAGTCACAAGTAAGTATTTATCAGCAAATAAGTGTGGCTAATAGCTAAAATTTTACTTTTAGTACTCAAATTATAGAAAGACAAATATAAAATTACCTTTCAAGGTACAAAGACAAAACCAACACATAAACATCAAATAATAGCCTGCCAGACCAATATCAAATAGATCCACGGTTGAGAGACTATTTGATCCAGGTAATCAAGACCTTCCTAAATCACACTTTAGTCTCACCTTAATATCATACATACAGTGGGGAAAAAAAGCATTTAGTCAGCCACCAATTGTGCAATTTGCCCCACTTAAAAAGATGAGAGAAGCCTGAAATTGACATCATAGGTAGACCAACTATGAGAGTCAAAATGAGAAATCCAGAAAATCACTTTGTCTGATTTGGCAAGATTTCTTTTTCAAATTATGGTGGAAAATAAGTATTTGTTCACCTAAAAACATGCAAGGTTTCTGGCTCTCACAGACCTGTAGCTTCTTCTTTAAGAGGCTCCTCTGTCCTCCACTCATTACTTGTAGTAATGGCACCTGTTTGAACTTTTTATCAGTATAAAACACACCTGTCCACAACCTCAAACAGTCACACTCTAAACTCCACTTTGGTGAAGACCAAAAAGCTGTCGAAGGACACCAGAAACAAAATTGTAGCCCTGCACCAGGCTGGGAATACTGAATCTGCAATACGCAAGCAGCTTGGTGTGATGAAATCAACTGTGGGAGCAATAATAAGAAAATTGAAACATGCAAGACCACTGATGCTCTCCCTCGCTCTGGGGCTCCACGCAAGATCTCACCCCGTGAGGTCAAAATGATCACAAGAATGGTGAGCAAAAATCCCAGAACCACACAGGGGGACCTAGTGAATGACCTGCATAGAGCTGGGACCACCATAACAAAGGATACCATCAGTAACACACAACATCGCCAGGGATTCAGATCCTGCAATGCCAGACGTGTCCCCCTGCTTAAGCCAGTACAAGTCCAGGCACGTTTGAAGTTTGCTAGAGAACATTTTGATTATCCAGAAGAGTATTGGGAGAATGTCAAAGTAGAACTGTTTGGTAGAAACAAAAGTCGTGTTTGGAGGAGTCAGAATGCCAAGTTGCATCCAATGAACACCATACCTACTGTGAAGCATGGGGGTGGAAATATGCTTTGGGCTGTTACTCTGCAAAGGGAGCAGAATGACTGATACGTGTACATGAAAGAATGAATGGGGCCATATATCGTGAGATTTTGAGTGCACAAAATCTCACTTGTCCTTGGCTTACCCCAGCTATATACACTCGCTATCTGTCCATTTAACCCTCACTTCTCCTCTGCATACCCCGGTTCTTTAATCGGATAATGCCTAAGTGTTCCTTATGTACATTATGTGATATGCCTATTAAATTATTACAAATCGTCCTTTGCATATATATTAAGGGCCTGTCACACTAAGCGATATCGCTAGCAATATCGCAATAACGTCACTGGTTTTTGTGACGTTATAGCGATATTGCTAGTGATATCGCTATGTCTGACACTTACCTTCGACTGCTCCCCCGCTGGTTATCGCTGATCGCGTGAGAACGTCCTGGACCGTTTCTCGTCGTCAGCTTCCTGCCGTGGAGACGAGCGACGCGTGGACGCGTGCGGGAGGACGTCTTCATCGCCTCGTCTGACAGGTAAGTAACGACCCCCGACCCCTGCTATGTCGCTGGTGAGATCTGCCTGTGTGGCAGCTCACTAGCGACCACTTAGCGATGCACCAGCGATCCTGACCGCGTCATATCGCTGGTCGGGATCGCTGGTGCATCGCTAAGTGTGACAGTACCTTTAGATGCATCTTCTAGATGCTGGGTCAAGCCAAGGACGCGATAACCGTGATGAAGGATGCAGCTCCTTTGAAACGTGTTGGTTTCTCTTTTGGTCTCAGCGCCACTCCGTAGCCTTTGTGATGTCACATGCTGAGCAATTCTGTCTACCATTTTTTTTCCTTGCAGGTATCCAGGGAAGCCACCGCCCGGGGCTTCCACTGGCTCTACACAGTTTCACTGCTCTCCCGCTGCACCGTGGTTGATCCAGGCCTACCTCGGTATTCACCACCCGGATATATCTCTACTGCAACCAAGCTGTCGATAGCTAACAGCCCTACGCAGCAAGAGCGGTCTCACCACGTTCAGAGTGCACAGAACGCCAGAAGCACCAGTGAGTTACCAGTGGGTTTTCACAAACCCATCTAATGTATTTTGCACAGCTTATGCATTGTTTTTGGGTTGTTGACCCCTTTAGCTGACTTTCCCCGGTGGCAATAACCATTTGATGGCCTCTTGACTTCTCATGGTGTGGAACTTATAAACCTCAACCAACATTCTTATTATCTTATTGCCCAAACCAGGGCTCCATGGCACTTTAAGGAGGTATTCAATGGTTCAGCTGCCTTATACAGGGTTCCCTCTACTGTGTAATATACCATTCCATTAGGTGGATTCTTTATGAGTTAGGTGCACATACATATTCTTCTTCACTTTATACTCGTAAGCGAAATGTTTTGAGTGTACTAGTGGATGTATAAGTACACTTGCTGTCCTCAGCTCCTCTTTACTTTTCTCCACAGGCACCTCCCAACTACTTGACTAATAGTGGGGGGCAGAGGTGACGTTCAGACCCTTTGTCTGTGTTGCAAAGTGGGAGCATACTGGTGGGGAGAAGTGAAGATCAGCCAAGAACTGCAAGTGCATTAATACACTCTCCAGTGCACTTGAATATCTAATTTGCATATCAAAAGTCAAATTTGGGTATAGCAGGTGGTGCTGTAATTGACATGTTTCATTATGTTTTATCCTGCCTTATAACACAGTACCTTTGATTGGGCAGGGGTAGTGTTGTTATCAGGTTTCCTTTCTATTATATTTATTGATTATAATATCCAAGATGAGGTACATTATTTTTAGGCACACAAACATAGGAAACAAGCACTTTTCATGCAATGTACTTTATATTCCCCACCAACAGTTCCGTATGATGCCCCAGGTCTTATCAGAATCTAGCAACGCCCAAGTGTCTCAGCAAAAATGTTAGTGACAAATGTAACATGGAATGCCTATACCTAGTAGTAAAGTATGTACTTTCATCTGCAAAAATGTATTTTACTCAACTAATTGAAACCCAAGTATGACAGTGCACTCATTCCTCAAACTGGTTTTTCCTGAATGCTTTGTATCTTTTCATCAGTTACACTAAATGAGGCAAGAGGTCTTCAAACGAGTTTCTAAACGTGCTGCTGCAGCTATAATGTGCATTTACTGGGAATGATCATTGGGTCGTCTCTAATATTGGCTTTTCCTTAAACTGGAGGTATGTGATATCATCAGAGTACACAAAGTGATACAACTTATGTTATATATATGACAGTGAGTTTATTTCTTAGTTAAATACTTGGTTACACTCCATGTAGAATCGTTTCAGTGTGCTCAGTAATAGCGACAGGAAGGTTGGTCAAAGATGAAAGATAAAGACAGTGAATGTAGGGGAGTAGGGTCTTTACATGTGAATGAGGACAGATTGTCTGATAGATGGATGGACAGAGGCAAAGACAGACAAATAGATCGTATAGATACATAGATAATAGATCAATAGATCTAATAAAAATCTCAGATCCTTTGGTGTCCACGACTGCAAAGGAGAGATTCTTCAATTGTGGAGGACTTTGCCCCACTATAGCCACCACTCTAATTCTTGCATATTCAATTTTACTTCTTCTTTTGATGTCTTTAGGTTGTTGTATTTCTTATATAATTACATTTAATTATGCAAAATTATTTTCACAGTCCATTGTAGATAACTGACTAATATCATTACCTTGTGTTGTGACATTTTAACAAAAATATGGCTTTACACACCATGTTATATTGGACAGGTTCCATATTAGTAACAATTGCTATAACCAGCATTTAAATCTTATACGTGTATAGTGTCATCTTTCTTGTCCCCATATATTACACATTGGGAGGTGGTGTTGCTAACAAATTCACATTCTAATATCTGTATCATAACCTTCAAGACTTCCTTGGAATAAACAAAACCCTAACAGTAGTGCAAAAAATGCACTACAGAGGACGTAACTTGTTACAAGGAACACCGTATATAATACTACAACACCTAGAAAATACCTGAACCATTCTATTTTTCAGATTTTAGTCTGCCCCCTGATGCCAATTACCCTCTATGCACCACCACACTGCACTGTAAAAAAGCAACCGAATGCCCCTACTCCAGTACTATGTAGCCACAGCAATCTAAGTACCGGAGGCAGGACTGCAGGCAGCATCTTAGAAATTAATGTTACCACCATTTCTAAAGAAAAAAGAGGAAAAAGCTACTAAATTCAGAAATGTGATTACGATTAGAGATGAGCGAATATGTTCGGAAAACGATCGCCAAACCCAAATTTGCCATATTCGTGCCAAATTTATGTTTGACGATTGTTTCCGAACATATTCGCTCATCTGTACTCCCACTGACTCCAATGGCGTTCGGCGAATATTGCAAATACGGCGATCATAATCCGTACCGAATATTCAAATATTCGCTCATCTCTAATTACAATCAGATTTTGGTCCTAGAGTATTATGCAAATACATCAGACAGCACCTACAGAAGGTAGCTTTTCATGTCCAACCTGTGAAAATTGCTATAATATAAATCAAAGGGAATTCTCATTGTCATTCACTGATGTAAAGTCTGTATGCTCTTTCATTTTTATCTTTAATCGATTGCACCCAAACAATTTATAGGGCCCAGCGGTAATGTGAATACATCCACTTCTGATGTTAAAAGTGCTGCAGCTTTGGATCATTTTGTTTTATCGAACTGCAACTCATCCAGTTTAATTTTATAATTATATAGCCCATGAACAAGAGATGTGATGGATTATGATTAGGAAAACAATGACTAATAGGATAAGTGCTGAGTCTTTTTTGAGATAATCAAAAATAAGGTTTTCCAGTGGAAATAGCTTCAGGAAATGCTCTTTCTTTGGGAAGATTTTAGAGGAGTTTTTCTTTTTCCTGAAGCAAGTTCAAAAGTTTTTGAAATGTTTTAGGGGAGTTTTTGTGCTATAATAGTTTTTGATTGGACAGTGCCTAGTTCAGGAGCCGCTTGAGAGAAGTGACAATCACTTTCTTTTCTTTCCCCAGGCAAGAAAAACACGGAAAAGGCTGAATATGTAAAAAAATAAGATATTTTGCCATAGAAATGAATAGGAAGAGTCATTCAAGCTTTTGTTGAGCAATTTTCAAACATCCTTTTGGAGCAGACTCAAAAAACTTGAGTGCACATACAGAAATGAATAATTCTTTTTATAACGTGTGCTTTGATAAGCTTTCTAATTTTGATCAAGCTGACCATGATAGTATTTCACTGATCTGCTTCTTCGAGAAGAAGAAATGGATTCTACATTCTGCTTGAAACTTTGCCTGTGATGACACAAGAGCATTTCAGTCATTGTTTCTGGTGGAGTGTGGATCTCATATCTACAGGAATGTGTATAGGATTTGAACTACTATCAGTAGATGCATCCCTATTTAGTATTGTGAGAAGCAGTGTGACGCACAGGTAAGGTGCCGCTCATTGTGCATTACAACGCTTTTTACCATATTGGTAGAGGTCATGCATCAGAGTCTACAAATTGATTTTTTATGAATACTATATATATTTGTGTTAATATGTTTATAATGAACATTAGCTGGTTAGGATTTGCTGTTTATATAATTGAAATTATATTGCTCTCAGTAAGAGAAACCAAGTATTGAGACATGATACATTTTGAAACCCAACAAAAATAAAAAATTGTTGTGAAACAATGTGGGCTTTTATTGTGCCCTCATATGCATCCACTGTCCCGGAGGCAGGAAGATTATATCTATACTAGCTATGAACCCGTTCTATGCCTGGGTGGCAAGAATTTTTATTGGTATATGGTCTCCCATCCTGGTATGTGCTGCCCCCCTCCTAACCTGGTGTGCATGGTACGCTCACCCCCCCAATCCTGGTATGCATGGTCCTCTCACCCCACCTATTCTGGTATGCATGGTCCTCTCACTCCCCTATCCTGGTAGGCATGGTCCTCTCACCTCCTCTGTCGTGGTATGCATGGTCCCCTCACCCTCCTTTCGTGGTATGCATGGTCCCCTCACCCCCCTTTCATGGTTTGCATTGTCCCCTCACCCCCCTTTCATGGTATGCATGGTCCCCTCACCCCCCTTTCCTGGTATGCATGGTCCTCTCACCCCCTATACTGATATGTATGGTCCCCCTCACCCCTATTAAACTACACACATACAAAAAAAACCCATTTATACTCACCCTTCTTTCCTGTGCTCCAGCGCTGCCTGTCACGTTCTGCTGCAGGCCGGGGGAGGAGTCTGGCGCCAGAGTACGTGCATGCCCATAGCGCTATTCGGTGCCTTATTGCTGAAGACACATTGTAAATGTGTCTTCAGTAAAATGGCGCCGGATCGTGCTATGCTCATGCACGATTCCGGCCGCACTCCTGCCCCGGTCTCCGGCCGAAGATAAGCGCCACGGCAACGCTCCTCCCGGTCAGGTAAGTATGGCGCCAGAAATAGTGGTATACAGTGTGTACGCGTACCGCCATCTCCGACGCCATACACACTCCACCGCTGGATGCCTCATTCTGTCTGAAGCCAGACTGCGCAGGCGCGTCACACTTGCACAGTCTATAAAGGCTTCAGACAGAGTGACACTTAACCCGTTATATTATAGATAAACATTTACAATTATCAAAATGAAGCTTCTGAAGACAAAAGAAGTTAGTGAGATATCAACATGACCTCCAATAATAGTACAACAAATTTTTAGTGGCTTTCCATAATTAAGCTTCAAAACGCCTGTGGGTTTTTTTTTTTCAGTATTTTTGGGCTTGTCTTTACATACGGTAAAGATGATCACTGTAGTAATAGACACAATGAGCCTAGGAAAAGTGATAATGAGTAGAGTTTATATGAAGCTACATGAAAAATGCTGTTAATATCAGTATAAAAGCTTGACTGTGAAGACATCAGAAGCATGCGATATTCCTTTAGCATTTGGCCATCAGATTTATTGGGGTTGGATATTAATACTGGATGGATGAGTATTAAAAATAATTTTTCCAATTTAAGAAAAATAGGGAGCAAACAAGACATGAAAAACTTTAAAGGCATGCATACTAAGGCCAGCTTTACACATCCAACTTTCACTGCCGGGGAAGGAATGTCCAGACTGGCCACAAGTCTCCTGACCTGAATTCAGTAGCCTCTTAAGCATATATGATGCTGTTGAGTTTGGGTCAGGAGGCCCACAGCCTGTCTGGACATCATTACCCATTCTCAGATTGTGAAATTTGGATACTTGAAATACACATTAAGTCAAATGCACATGCAGTCTTTAAATTTATGTGCTATACTGCTTCAGGGAGAAAGGTGGGTCACATTTACAAAGCTAGTTTATATGGGACTGAGAGAGAAAAAGCTATTTTTCTTTTCTATTACCTAAGAACATGATGGTTTAAAAGTGTTATTGAAAATCACAACAACAATGAACTGAATGATTTTATGAAGTCCTGAAAAATAACGGTTAGGTCATCATAGAGGGGATTATGGTAGATATCAACTTTGGAGAAAATTATGTGAACTTATTGTAAGTATGTTGGATTAGCTTTCCATGTCCAGTAAACAAATGCAAACCTTATGAACTCAATATTCGTCAAGGGGATCTGTATATCATAGATTATACATAATGGAAATGTGAATTAAATGAGCCAGTGAGAAAGGAGATGAGCCTAACTGATAAGCAGGCTTTGCCATATCTGGATAATCTTGCTTAATTAAAACCATTTTGTCATCTAGGCAGACTCACAATGGTAAGTACATCAATATGGTATAACAGAAAAAATCTGAATGATAAAACCATTATAATAAAACCTGAAAAATGGTAAACTATACAATAAAGAGTCATTTCTCTTACACCTAATGAGGACTTAATGACTAAATACTTCACTCTCAAGACACATACTCATGTATTACTTTCTTTTATATACAGGCAATCGTAGGTTTCAAACTGTAGTTTCTTTAGGTTTGTTTCTTAACCCAAATTGGTATGTAAGTTGGAATATGGACAACAAAAAATACAAAAAACAAATTTGCACTCATCTAATCACTGTCTTTTCAGTCCACCTTGTTGCTCACTGCCCACCATCCGGCATCTTCACTCAAAGCTAGGACTTATGGCCGCATCTAGGTCTCGGAGGTCACCGTTGTCGCATACGTCTTGTTGTCACTACATAATGACCTACCAACACACAGTGACCTATGAGGCCTGAAAGCGGCCATAAGTCCTGAGTTCTAGTCAAGAACATGGAGATGTGATGTGTAATGGTGAAAAGAAAAGATGGGGCGGCAGGTAGAGAGAAGCAGGGTGGCTGGAGAGATGAGCATTAGTTTTGTGGTTTCTATTTTTTGTTTTTTTAACTGTACTCACCTCATTAATTACCTCTCCAGTCTCCTTGCTACCTAGCATCTGGTCCTCTTCTTTCCGCCCTCATCCGCTGCCTCTCTGCCTCTTCACTATCAGCCAGAACTTCCAGCCATTTCAAGGCCATCATAAGGTTGTAGTGGACATATTGATTTCTTGACATTGTGAACTTACAAGATGCAGTGACCTCTGAGGCCTGTATGCAGCCAGAAGTCCTGGTCTATGGTGAAGAGGCTGGGGATGAGTCACGCGATGGCGGAAAGAAGAGGACCGGACTAGAAATGGGGCGAGCGGCTGAAGAAATTAGCAGTAAAGAAAGCATTAGTTTTATTTTGGTAACATCTTAAATTCGTAACAAGGAGTCGTACATAAGTTGGATGTCCATAAGTCGGAGACTGCCTGTATTCAGAGATCTGAATATATGGTAAAAGGCATAAACATTGAGAAACATGTCTGTTTACTTTTCATTAAACAAGGCCTGGAGCAGTATTCGGGCTTACATTTTGACCCTGCATAAACGCCCATAACCCTGTGATTGATTTAATGACCTTTTCATACATTATATAATGTGACAGTAAACTATAGTGGGACAGGTTAAACAGATTACTCATGCTATACTGTATATTGAATTGGAACAAAGCCTGTACTTTTGTGGCTCTTATGAAAATGGGTTTGTATGTTAGCAGACCGCTGACTATTTATGATACAAGACTGACAAGTTTATGCTGGTCTCATTGGTTCCCAGCATTTTTGTAGCACTGTGTAATTATAGCATGCGACAAGCTTCAATGTTTAGATTTTGCTTATAGTATGAATTTAAATTGAGGCACAACATACTGTAACAACCTTAACCCGGTAATCGAGATAAACTTGATGAATGCCAGCTCTGCAAATCTTTGAATGCGCCATAATTCATTTATTGGCTCCTCAGTAAACACATTACATCAGATTTGTTTAGCAGTTATGTGTAGCAGGATAATGTAAATCATGTATTTTTAAAAAGCAAAGCGCTTCCTCAGCAGAGTTCAATTACATGACAATCCTCAAGCTGTACAGAGAAGAACTCCAGCTAAAAGCACAACATGTAGAGTGCACCATTATAGAATATTGCAAGAGAAAAGATCCAACAGATCAAGACCTTATTTCTATTTCTCAATTCATGAATATTCATGAAATTACATGGAAACATACATAAGGTATAAAATATGGAAGCGTCCCACACTTATAAGACGTGTATGGTAGATTGGTGGAATATGCCATTAAATACACTGTGAATCTTGACATATAGCACTTAATTAAATCAATGCTAATGAGTAAAGACAATTTGTCACCAGACCTCATTATTTTTGGACAAAGTTTCTGAACATTTCTTTGCCTAGTACTCCTAGCAAAAGCAAGGCTGATAAAGTAGTTTCAATCAGGGCTAGTGCAGACGACCGTATTTTCGGTCCGAGTGCAATCTGACAAAACATCCGGTCGCACTCGAACCAATACCAATGTTATTCTGTGGGGGCCGTGGACACGTCTGATTTTTTTCCTCAGGCAAAACCAAAAGAAATGAACTGGAGAATATGATGGTATACGTGCAATGTGTAGGAGCATGTTCACACTGGCCATTAAACAGAAAATAAACAAAACCTAAGATACAACAAAATTACCCTGCTGTAAGTAAAAAGCAATAGTGCATATAAATAACATAGGGTAATAGTAAACACTATTTTTGAAGCGTAAAAGCCATCTCACCAGCACCAAAATGTACCCAGTCAGGATGGTCCTAACCTCTAGTATTAAAACCTTACTATTTATCAAAAATGAACATGATTGGGTACATCTTTGCGCAGGTGGGATGGCTTTTACTTTTTTTAATCAAAAACAGTATTTTTACTAAGTACCCTATGTCATTAATATGCACTATTGCTCTATACTTACTTACAGCAGGGTATGTGATCATTTTGTTTTAATCTTAGGTTTTGATTTTTTCCTTAGTCAGAGTGTGTCCGAGGAAAAAGAAAAATCACTCCATGCCCAAATTGCATCTGATATTCGGAGAGTATTTGGCCAGGCAAATCAATGAGTTCATGGAAAAATAAATCAGACTGCACTAGTTTGACACAGTGGAGCAATCATCAGCTCACCGGGTTGAGAAATTCCTAGAATAAGGGTGCGATGCATGGAGACTTCAGGCTGGTTTCCTGAGTAAATGAACCGTGGAAAAAAAATCAAGAAACCACAAAAGTCATAAAACATCACATTTATTAGTAGATTAAAACATGAAAAGGAAAAATTTAAAAAACATGATAACGGTCGACACGTTTTGAGCTACACTGGCTCATGATAAGATTGAAATAGCAATGCAAATTCTTCACTATATAATACTAATGTTCTTTCTACAGAGGTGGTACACCAAAGTTTACCACACAAGTTCACATTGTAGGTATGGCCGAAAGTTTTTCTGTCATAGTCTATTAGAGCATGTTGAGCCTCACTCGCACCAACAGGCCCCCTTCCAACCTGTTGTCTAAACCCAGACATTGGAAGTGACGGACCAGCTCTTACACACTCTTGTTCTGCAATCGCAGGCATGTCCATTCTTTGGGCCTTGACTGGCCTAGGGTCGATTGGTGTAGCCGGAATGGCGAGTTTTCTAGGCTGTAGTCTGAATCCCGTCAGACGGTGACTGGGACCTTGGTGGAGTGGACTACCCATTGAGGCCTGAGTCACTGGCCTAGGCACCATCTCTGGGCTGCATCTTCTTTGTTCTATTTTCTGACTCCAAATCTCCTTGCCGTTTGGCGCACAAGATTTTATATTTAGGAACTCTGGGTTACGGGTCACCTGATCAGGTTCAGCACCTGAAGTTGCTCCCCCTGCAAATCTTCCGGTGCAAATTAGTTCCGTCTTATTCCGCCTGGCCAGCAAATGGCAGTCTTTCTCCACTAATGTGACCTTCTGCAAGGACTCTTCAGGATCTTTCTGTTTCCCCTTACACTAGTCTAAGGGATGTGATTTTGATATCAATTTGGGCAGAAGTATGGAAGTGAGATTGTGCTTCCTATCCAGGAAACTTATCCTGTAGCCGGATTTCATACTTACTGGGAGCAAGTATGCCAGCAGAGTTTTCCAATACTAGCATTTGCTGCTGTGTTTTTGACTCTCTCTCCTAGTAATTGCCACCATGAAGAGAAGAAACTCTGGAATCCGTACAGGAGAGCAGGACATTCAAGATGGTGCCACACAGGAATGCTGGAAAAGCAGAGAGGTGGCTGCTAAATTAGAATGATACAGGTGCTTCTCACAAAATTAGAATATCATCAAAAAGTTAATTTATTTCAGTTTTTGAATACAAAAAGTAAAACTCATATTATATAGAGTCATTACAGAGTGATCTATTTCAAGTATTTATTTCTGCTAATGATGATAAATATGGCTTACAGGCAATGAAAACCCAAAAGTCATTATTTCAGTACATTAGAATAATTAACAAAAACACCTGCAAAGGCTTCCTAAGTGTTGAAAAAGGTCCCTTAGTCCAGACCTGGGCAAAGTGCTGCCCAAGGGCCACATCCGGCCCTCTGGCTCTCTCAGTCCGGCCCGTGGACCGAGACAGCCGTGAAGCTGGAAACCTGAGGTCCGCGAGCCGCACCGTGCTCGCCCGCTCGCTGTCTCGCGCAGTCAGCATTGGTGGAGGAGGGGCCTCTGCCAGGAGACAGGCCAGTACACCAGGAGACGTGGAGGGGGCCATAGGAGAGCAACAACCCAGCAGCAGCACCGCTACCTCCGTCTTTGTGCAAGGAGGAACAGAAGGAGCACTGCCAGAGCCCAGCAAAATGACCTCCAGAAGGCCACAAATGTGCAAGTGTGTGTACAAACGGTTAGAAACTAACTTCATGAGGATGGCTTGTGGGCCCAACATCCACAGATGGGGGTTGTGGTCACAGCCCAACAACATGCAGGACATTTTGAATTTGCCACAGAACACCAGGATTGGCAAATACGCCACTGGCACCCTGTGCTCTTCACAGATGAAAGCAGGTTCACACTTAGCACATGTGACATACGTGACAGAGTCTGAAGATGCCATAGAGAGCGATCTGATGCCTGCAACATCCTTCAGCATGACCGGTTTGGCAGTGGGTCAGTAATGGTGTGGGATGGCATTTCTTTGGAGGGCCGCCCAGCCCTCCATGTGCTCGCCAGTGGTAGCCTGACTGCCATTAGGTACCGACCTCTTGTGAGACCATATGCTGGTGCAGTTGGCCCTGAGTCCCTCCTAATGCAGGACAATGCCAGACCTCATGTGGCTGGAGTGTGTCAGCAGTTCCTGCAAGATAAAGACATTGTTGCCCACCGAGTGTACTCCCCAGACCTGAATCCGATTGAGCACATCTGGGACATTATGTCTCGCTCCATCCACGTCACGTTGCACCACAGACTGTCCAGGAGTTGGCAGATGCTTTAGTCCAGGTGTGGGAGATCCCTCAGGAGACCATCCACAACCTCATCAGGAGCATGCCCAGGCATTGTAGGGAGGTCATACAGGCACGTGGAGGCCACACACAATACTGAGCCTCATTTTGACTTGTTTTAAGGACATTATATTCCACTTGAATTTTGTGTGTGACTCCAAATCCAGGCCTCCATTGGTTAATGAATTTTATTTCCATTGATGATTTTTGTGTGATTTTGTCAGCACATTCAACTTTGTACAGAGCAATGTATTCAATGAGAATAGTTCAGTCATTCAGATCTAGGATGTGTTATTTGGGTGTTCCCTTTATTTTTTTGAGCAGTGTACATGACCACTAAGGCTAGCTTCACACTAGCTTTTTGGGCCGCAGCGCACGGCCGCCGCTAACCCTCGCCCCCTGCCCGCCCCCTCTGGTCATCTCCGCCTAATATCACACACGGCTGCATGCGATCTGCACACCTTATCTTTAGCATAGGGTGCGCTGACCGTGCACTAGTAGAATTTTGCGTGTGCTGCGCCCTTTTGACGGTGCTCCGAGCGCACCAAAATGCAACATGATGCGTTCGGCGCACACAGGCGCACCGTCAAAAGGGCGCAGCGCACGCAAAATTCTACTAGCGCATGGTCAGCGCACGGTCTGCACACCCTATGCTAAAGATAGGGTGTGCAGATCGCATGCAGCCGTGTGCGATACTAGGCGGAGATGACTGGAGGGGGCAGGCAGGGCTTAGCGGCGGCCGTGCACTGCGGCCCAAAACGCTAGTGTGAAGCTAGCCTAAGTACTTGTTACAGAAGCAGGAGGGGAGCAGGAGGAGGTGATTTCCTGAACAAAATGGCTTTGGATGGTAAGGGATGGATGTTAAGATAACTTCCCAAACAAAACATTTGGGCTACTTTTACATTATGTTGCTGTTATCTGTAGGGCTTACAAAGTCAGCAGAAATTCAGCTCTTGTTCAATTTTAGAAGAGTCAGCCTGTCTGAATTTTCTGTTGACAGGTGTGTGCACCTTTCTTTTATGATTGCACAAGCTAATCTAAAAACCACCTTAGGCAACACAATTGCAGCAGGGCATTGCAGCGCCTCCAAGGTGTAGAAGGAGAGGCCGGGTCAAATATGGAGCTTGACAACCAATAAAGGGCACTGAAGAATAAGGAAGGACACTGGTAAGGTCACATAAGAGTCCTTCACCATCTTGGTCAACCTCTCCCTCCTCGTCATAGTGACACCCACAGATAGCCCTTGCTGGTGTGACGATCTCATGAAAATGTGCCAGTTGGTGGACATTTCTCCCCCCTGAGTTGCACCTGGTGTGCGTGGCCCTTTCCTGCAATGCTTGTGGGTGAAAAGAGCCAGTTCCTCTGTCAGTAGTGTTGTCTGAGGGTAATCTTTTTAGCAAGTCTTCCACATTGACCCTGTCATGCATGCACTGAAAATGTCCTGGCTGCCTCCGATATGAGAAGCAAATTTCTCCTTGTACAGTGTGTCAAGACAGGTGCACAGCCAGTATTTCATGGTGGACAAAATGTCTTTCACGCAAGGGTCTTGGGAAAGGCATCTGAACATGAACTCTGCCATGTGTGGCAGACTACAAAGAGTTAAACGTTCAGTGTCCTCACCAGTAAGAACACTAACCATCCGCTCCACCTCATGATGCTTAGCCTCCTCCTCCTGTTCCTGTTCCCCTTGAAAATATTGTGTGATGCTGGGTTGTGTGGTAACAGCCACTGTAAAATCTTGCTCCATAGCCACCTGCTCGACATTCAAAGTTTCCTCTTTGAGGCTGTACAGTGAATGTTTTAATAGAGCAGCAGGACGGTTACATTGACAATAGCGTCATGAGTGCTCACCATCTTGGTGCAGTACTCAAAGTCTTGAAGAACCTCACAAATGTCATGAATCCACACCCATGCTGCAGTTGTTATATGTGGCGGTTGAGTGTTACTCTGACGGGTATGGAGAAGCTGGAATTTAGACACTGCTCTCTTCTGCTCACAAAGGCTTGCCAACGTATGAACCGCCTACTGCCTCAACACATTTCTCTAACTATCCCTGTGTCGCCCATTCAAAATTTTCTTCATAACCAGGATTTTGTATCTCGCATGCTTTATGCATTTAATAGCCCTCTGTGTCTGTACTTTTACACAAACTGGTTGGTAACCGGTTCATGCAGAATTACATGAACACCCGATTTCTTTCAGTATGGCTGGTCAGAACAATGAAAGCAATTGTTACCATCCCCCTTTCGTGTCTCCCGTATTTCCTCATAGATTGTAAGCCCTCATTCCTCTTGGTATCTGTTGTTTATGTGATTATTGTTATTCTGTAATCTTTTATTGTCTGTACAAGTTCTCTCTAAAATGAAAAGTGCTATGGAATATGTTGGAGCTATAGAAATAAATGATTTATTATTATTAAAGGTCGAATTATAGCGTGTGGGCAGGTCACAAATCAGTCAGTACCGAGGCAAATTAAAGCTCTGCTGCTGCAGCAACACTGGTCCGGCGAAAGCCTGAGATGACTTTTGCAAATGTGCGCTGACACTCCGTTTCTTGGCAAGTAAGGCCGACAAGTCAGGGTATGTTTTTAAAAAATGCCGTACAACCAAGTTCAGCACATGGGCCATACATGGAATGTGTTTACCAGCTTGCCAAGCTTTAGAGCCGCCACAAGGTTACACCCATTATCACACACAAAGAGACCACACAACCCGACCTGGTTGAAGGTTCAGGGGGAGAGCCCCTCATTGGTCTGTTCTTTTTACCTTCAACAGCTAGTCTGCATTATGAGCTTTATTACCTAAACAGATGAAGTTCAGCAGAGCATGCTACCGCTTCGCCAAGGCAGTGCTGGGGAGTCATGGGGAGGCTACTTTTGGTGAGGAGGAGAGACAGGAACTGTTAGGCCTGTCTCACACATCCGTTTTTTGCATCCGTTTGTGTGAAAAAACGGATCCGTTTCCGTCTTACCGCAAACGGATTTTTTTTTTGACGGATCCGCGGTAACCGCTAATGGAAGTCTATGGGACCAAAAAAACGGATCCTCCAAAAAAATGGCGGATCCGTTTTTTAACGGAAAACAACGGATTTGGACGGATTTTAAAAAACAGAAGTGTGATCCAGGCCTAATACGTGGAGACTGAAACCCTGATGGAAGCTGAGACCGCTATTCCTGATGTGGTTAAGATGTGTGATGTCCCAGCCTCTGACTCTGTCCCAAACTCCACCAGGTTCAGCCAGTGTGCCATAACGGAAATGTAGTGTCCCTGTCCACAAGAACTTGTGCACGTCTGTGGTAAAGTAGACCTTTCCTGTGACTGCATTGGCCACAGCACTGCTGGTGATGCTGGAAGTCGCATTCTCGCGAGACCGCTACATCATCAAAAGTCATTGTTGCAAGGCATCACTGGGAACGGGACTTGCTGGGAGCAAAGCAAGGATTGGGAATGCTGTGTGAGACGCCGGAAGGTGAGAAGAACACCATTTTTAATTTTTTTTTTATTATTTCTAACATTATATCTTTTACTACTGATTTTGCATAGGCATCCTCAATAGTAAAAAGTTGGTCACACTCGTCAAACACTATATTTGACAAGTGTGAACGACCTGTCAATCAGTTTTCCAAGCGATGCTACAGATCGCTTGGAAAATGCTAGCATTCTGCTAGCTAATTACACTTGCAAAACGCTAGTTTATAGCGGGAATTATGCATGCGGAATTCTAGCGTATTTCCCGCGGCAGGGAGTTGCTGAATTTCCATGGAAATTTCCACGGCAATTCCACAACGTGTGCACATAGCCTCAACGGTGCCCATTGCGAGGCCTGACAAATTACAAGGGAATGTAAACCGTTCCTCAGCGAGGCCACAACTGATGTAACCTTGAGATTGTTGATATTTTTCAAGTCCATCTTCAGAATCTTGATGTTCCTTTGTCCATGATCTGCAACAATCAAAAAGTTTACAACTCATGGCACTGTAGATAATCTCCCTGGAAGTGGTACGACAGACAAAAATTGATGAAATGTTGCAATGCAGGATAGTCTGGATGGTAGATAAACCGCCCCAATCAAATTCCAAAGAAAAACAAGCTGTCCTGCAGGCTCAGAGTGCTTTAGTGTCAGCGTGAACTATCGACATTTAAATGAAATGAAACTGACGCTAATCACTACTCACAGACCATGAGGCAGAGAAAACAAATGTTCTAGGGTCAGTACCAAGACAGCACATAGAAAACCAAGGGAAAGGACAAAGGTGTAAGTCAGGTCATGGTCCAAGGGTCAAAAGGCAAAAGGACAAGTCAAAGGGATAGTCAGAACACGGTCCAATGATCAGGCAGTGGAAGATCAGAACTCAGAGCAATAGAATCAGGCAAACACTCACCAGGAAGCATAAACTACATCTGCAGGGATCAAAGGCTAACAGCTCAGTAAAATAGCTTCGGCAATTTTCAGAGCAGAGAACACCTGGAAAACGTCCCGCACCTCTTGGTCTCAGATTGGACAATCGAGCTGTCAAGCAAAGCATAGACAGCTGAGCACGCCCATCAAAAAATTGGACAGTCAAGCTGTCATTCAAAACACTGACAGCATGATCCAGTTTCTAAAGGACAGCAAAGAAAATCACTCACTAAGCGGAGAAATCGTGACAGTACCCCCTCTTCTAGGGAGGGCCACCAAACCCCCCCAGGTTTCCCAGGAAACCTGTGATAAAAGGCCCTGACCAGCCAATTTGCATTTACAGCTTGAGCAGGGACCCATGATCTCTCCTCTGGTCCATAACCTCTCCAATGAATGACATGCTGGAGGGAATTACAGACTTTCTGAGAATCAACAATCTTTTGCACTTCAAACTCCAAACTGTCATTGACAGAAACCAGCAGAGGTGGAGATGAAGGAGACAAAAACAGAAGTGACAGTCTTTTAACAGTGATTTATGGAATAGATTAGGAATGCGAAAAGATGGAGGGAGTTTTAATATGAAAACCACTGGGTTAACTACCCCTAAAATCTCATGTTTCCCAATACACTTAGGGTTTATCTTCCCTGATGGCACTTTCAATTTAATATTTTTGGAAGATATAGAGACATTATCACCATCTTCAAATATTGGGCCCCCTAAACGTTTCCTATCCTTCTTCCACTTTTGGCGTCGCCGAGCCACCGGAAACCTCTACTCCAGGACAACCAATACTCATCCTCAAGATTTCACTAAAATTAGGATGAAAACCATAATTACAAAACAGCTGGGATTCTGAGACTGCCTAGCCCAACTGCTAATGGCAAAATCAGCAAGAGGTAAGAATGAGGACCAGTCCTCCTGCTGAACAAGCACCTTAGAAATTGTTCCAACAACTGATTTTGTCCCTGCTGTCTGACCATTGGTTTCAGGATGGTAAGCAGAGGAAAAAGACAAGTAAATCCTCAATTTCTTACAAAACGCTTTCCAGAATTTGGAGACAAACTGCATCCCCCTATTGGATACAATTTTCAAAGGAATACCATTCAATCTCACCACATGACTGATAACCTGGAAAGCGACTCATTAGGTAACCCCAATAACAGATCAAAGTGAGTTTGTTTACTGTATCAGTCAATTACCACCCAAATAATTTTTCCACGAGACAAAAGGCAAATCAGTAATGAAATCCATGATAAAATAAGTCCACTGTCTTTTTGGAAAAGGCAATAGAGCCAATTCCCTGGACGGCCAGTTTTGACAAACTTTAGCACGTTGCGCAAACCTCACAAGCGGATACAAAACCCTTAAAATTGTTAAGCATGGATGTCCATCAAAAGAGTCTACATATAGCTTTCTGCATAGCAGTGACCCCGGTGTGACCACTCAAGATGCAGTCCTGAAACTCTTGCAACAGACGTAATCTTAGATACATGGGCACAAATAATTTAGACCCAGGAGTAGCGTAAGGAGCCAACAACTGGACTTTGCGAATCTCAGCCTCCAATTCCACCGACATCATAGAAGTTACTATACCCTGAGGACAAAGGAAAGAAAGATGTTCTGGAGGAGAAACAGAGTTAAAACTGAGTGAAAAAGCATCAGCCTTAACATTCTTAGACCCCGGCTTGAACGTTATGGAAAAATTTAATCTAGAAAAAAAATTTCCTGCAAAAAAATGCACATTGCCATAAGTTAGTAAGGGTTTTGGGACCTTGAGACAAAACAGCCCCCACCCCAACATCTGGGTCATCTATTTCTACAATAAACGGTTTCTACCAAAAGAGGAGAAACCTTAAGCCCCGTCACACATAGCGACTTACCAGCGATCCCGACAACGATATCAACGTGTCAGGATCGCTGGTGAATCGCTATGTGATCGCCGGTGAGCTGTCAAACAGACAGCTTCACCAGCGATTAGCACAGCGACGCCGCGCGTGCGGCATCGCTGTGTACAGCGCTGATTCATGTCAAAAATAGAATTAAAATAAAAAATAATGTTATTCTCACCTTCCGACATCCCGCGCAGTATTCCCGACTCTCTCCACGCTCCGGTCCCAGTAATCCTTTGCGAGAATTACCGCGATGACGTCCGTTCTCTCGGGATCGCGAAGTCTCGCGGTCATTCTTGCAAAGGATTACTGGGACCGGAGCGTGGAGAGAGGCGGGAATGCTGCGTGGGACGTCGGAAGGTGAGGATAGTAATTTTTTCTTTTTTATTATTTTATCGCTGATCGCTGGTCTCCCGCCTGTCACACACAGTCACACAGTGATGCGTGCTGGCCAGCGGGAGATCAGCGACTAAAGAAATATCCAGAGATTTCCCAGAGCGATCAGCGATACCGGCAGGGGGGCTGGTCGCTGATCGCTGTCACACACAGCGATCTCGCTGGTGAGATCGCTGTTTTCAGCAGCGATCTCGCTAGCGAGATCGCTATGTGTGACGGGGCCTTTAGACATGAACTAAATAAATATATTGTAAACCAGACAATATGGTGGAAGAAAAAAATACCTTTATTATTTCTGGTAAGTAGTATTCTACATAGAAGTGCTTACGCACGCAAAAAATTGTAAATGAACAATAAAATCTTAGATATATAAAATCACCAGCGTACAAGAATATATATGATAGCAATTATACTTAAAAAAAAAAAAAAAAAAGAGAGGGGGCAGCACAGTCCAAATGGGGCTTAAAAACAAGTAGTAATCAAAATGATCAGTGCAAAATGTGCTTAAATGTAATGACCAACTTGTCATATTACATCCCAATAATGCATATTACTTAAAAAAAAATAGAGGATAGATAATATAGTATCACACAAATTAATAATAAATTGATAATAAGGTGCAATAGTGCCAATTTGTGCAAAATCAAGGTGTGCCAAAAGGATAAGCCCTGCACAAGGACGTGCTGCGGTATAGTAAATATGGTATAATGTGACAAGTACCTGGGAGAGATTGATGAGCGTGCACAGCGCACCCCGACACGCGTATAACTGACGAAGGAGTTATACCGAAACGCGCGTCGGGGTGCGCTGTGCACGCTCATCAATCTCTCCCAGGTACTTGTCACATTATACCATATTTACTATACCGCAGCAGGTCCTTGTGCAGGGCTTATCTTTTTGGCACACCTTGATTTTGCACAAATTGGCACTATTGCACCTTATCAATTTAATATTTTGTGAGATACTATATTATCCCTATTTTTTTTTTTTAAATAATATGCATTATTTGGATGTAATATGACAAGTTGGTCATTACATTTAAGCACATTTTGCACTGGTCACTTTGTTGATTAATTATTACTTGTTTTTAGCCCCATTTGGACTGTGCTGCCTTTTTTTTTTTTTTTTTTTTTTTTTTTAAGTATAATTGCTGTCATATATTCTTGTACGCTGGTGATTTTATATATCCAAGATTTTATTGTTCATTTACAATTTTGTGTGCACAAGCACTTATGTAGAATACTACTTACCAGAAAAAATAAAGGTATTTTATCTTCCACCATATTGTCTGGTTTACAATATATTTATTTAGTGCATGTCTAAAGTTTCTCCTCTTTTGGTATACTCTATTGGAATGGTTTTGCCATTCAATTTGACACATCACTGAATATTGCGTATTTTATTTTATTACTATATTATAATTTTATTCATTGGTGTGTATTTTATATGTTTTAATAAACGGTTTCTGAAGATCTGACTGCATCAAAACTGGAGATGATGTGAAGCACTCTTAATTTATCAAAAGGCCCCAAGGGCATTCGACGACCAAGCCTTAAGATCCACTCTTTTACATGTAAGATCGGCAAAAGATTTAACTATCAATGAAAAAACCCTTATTTTCTATAGTAATTGGCGAATTCTAAAAAGATGCTGTAAAGTTGTAAGGATGAACCCAATCAATTATAGCCTACACCTTCCCAGGATCCATCTGAAACCCTTCAGCAGATACAATGAACACCAGAAACGATAATTCATAAACAGAGAAAGTACATATCAAGATATCACAGCCCGGGAAGGTCACGCAGAACCACCCGATGTGATCTTAGGAGCGAACAGCATTTTGCTGCTCCCTATCATCCGAAGAAGATTCACAGAATCCAGAGGAAGAAAGCATCTGCATCTATGTCCAACATTGTTTAATATTGGATCTAGGGCCGCACGAAGTAAGGCCCAAGCAAAATCCAGACCCTCGTCACCAGGCGTTAACCACCAGGGGTGGAGGTGATCCTGATGAGATTCAGATACCAGAGGTGCATGTGGACTGAACTGTAGTGTCAGGACAGGAAGAGGAGGAGGGGGTGACTAAGGGTGAGGGAGTGTGAGAACAGATGACGATGAGGTTGTAGATCCCACTTGGTGTGAACCAAGAGGTATGCAGCTGAGTAGCTCAGCAGAGGAGGTGGAAGAGGGGATGAGGAGGTTACATTGCGGCTTCCCACACAGAAACTAAGTGACGCAACCATGACAAGCACCTCATCCTCAGATCCAACTCTGACTTTGACCAGCACCAGTTGCAAGTGAGCAGTTTGCAGGGGCGGCAAGGGTTGCCTACCCTGGGCCCTATGAGACCGCAAACAATGACCCAACTCATGTTATCTGCCAAATTTGCAAAAAAAAAAAATTCAGCAGAGGCAAAAATTGCAATAATCTGACAACTACATGCATGAACCGGCACATGCACGATCAACATGCCTTAGTGGGGGAACCTCACTGCACTAAAATGTGGACTTGTGGGCCTCGCCAACCACCAGCCATCCCATCAACCAAACCTGCTGCTTCTTCCCCCTCCATCACCATGCCTTCTCACAAAGGTCTCCAGCTGCAAAAATTCCACTTGTTTACCCCCTACAGTTGAGGTGAATGAGAGGCCATCAGCTGTTATGGAAGTGGACATGACTGCTGTTTTTGTGTCACCTAGCACAACACATCTTTCTCAATCCACCATAACATATCCGCCTGCACATCCACCCTATCTCAGCACAGCAGCCAGTCCTCATTCATGCAGTTGTGGTCAAGTAAAGAATGTTTTCTCCTACACATGCCAAAGCTAAGCACTTGAAATCCATCATCTCTAATCTGTTTGCCACGGAAATGCTGCCTTTACACTTGGTGGATAAAGACGCTTTCAGAAAATTGATGGCCACTGCAGTCCCATAGTACCAGTTGCCATTATTTCTCTAAGAAAGCTGAGCCTTTGCTACATTAGCATGTCATACATCGCCCGCACCCTGAAAAAAAATCTGTCTGCCAGGATGCATTTCACCACTGATACCTGGACGAGCAAACATGGGTAAGATGCATTACATCTCACTGTCTCTACACTGAGCGACTCTGGTGGCTGTGGGGGCAGGTGGTCAAAAGGCTACTCCACAAGTCTTTGAATCCCCAAGGCTTGTGGGACAAACCTCTAACAGTTCCTCCACTGCTTCTTGCTTCTCCACCTCCTTTAGGGACTCCACCTGTTCCTCCAACCTCTCCGTTAATCACTCATTCCAACAGTGCAGATAGAACCTCCCCAACTCCGTACTATGCACTCATGGCTTTCCGCAATCAAGCAGTGTTTAAATTAATATGCCTTGAAGATAGGAATTCACACAGCTCAAGAGTTGAGGACCGCTATCCATGCCGAGTTAGGGCAATGGTTGTTTACACTGAACCTTGAGCGAGGGAAGGCAGTGTGCGATAAAGGTGCAAACCTGGTGGCAGACCTACGCCAGGGCAACCTCACATGTGCTTTGCATTGCTCACGTCCTCAACCTGGTGGTACAGCAATCATTTAGCCACTATCTCATCTTAGATGTGCTGCTGCAGAAAGCATGGTCGCTGTGAGCTCATTTCCGATGATTGCACCCTGCAGGTCATAGACTTGCATTGCTTCAGAGGTCTTTCAGCCTACCAGTTAGTGTTTGATTTGCGATGTTCTGACACTGTGGAATTCCTTGGCAGTAACAAAACCTGGTGCAGTATGTCTTTTTGCATAGCCTGGGCCAACACACTACAGACGCGGTGCAAATCACGCTTGTGGAGTGGGCACAGATGAAAAACCTCTGCAGTTTTCAAATGGCTACGAAGATGGTTGGCGCTGATGACGCAGTTATCAGGATCACTATTTCGGTCATCTACATGGTGAACACTTTGAATAGTCTGCGTGAGGAGGTGGTGGTCCCAACGAAAGAGGTGGCAGCAGATGAGGATGCGGAAGGGATAATGTCTCAAATATCCGTACAATCATCACACAGATGGGTACCATGGGAGGGTGGCTTGCAGCAATCAAGGGGGGGCTCTTCACACCAAACTTAGTGAAGGTGCAGGAGACGAGGAACAAATGGAGGATGAGGTGATTGATGAGCAACAGTCAGGAGATGAAGAGGATAATGATCCCCTCTCTGATGTCCTTAGTTGGCGGGAGCAGATGGAGGAAGCAACCTTGAGTTTTACCTCGCCAAGCACCATGGACTTGGACCCCATGGAAGCACCCGACACATGAGCATCTTCTTGCTGTACTATCTCAACATGATGCCCGCATTCTTAGGGTTAGAAATAGTGCTGACTACAGGGATGCACTCCGTTAGATCCACGGTACAAGAGTAAATTTAGCCAGATGCTTCCCCGCCTGGAAAGGGACACACACATTCTGGAGTATCAAAAAAACACTTGTACACAATCTTAAGGGTGGTTTTCCCCAAGTCAACAGTGAGGTACATAGTGTGGAACCCAGTTTTAGACATCCACATTGGGAACACTAAGACGTCATCGCAAAAACATTAGCAGTGTCAGTGGCATAAGCAAGTTCTGTGAGTCACTTCACACTTTTTTTTTAGACCAGCCTGTGCACCAGCAAAACCAAGTACAAGTTTGACACATTGTGAATGACTGGAAAGGATGGTGCAAGAGTATCTGGAGCTCAATATCAATGCCATCGGTGGGGGATGGCATTTTGGTTTTCAATAATGAAAGAGCGGCCTGAGCTCACCCTTCATGCCTTGAAGGTTTGCTCATGCCCAGCAGCCAGCCTTCTCTTAGAACGTCTTCAATACTGCTGATTGTGTCCTGACAGATAAGTTCAAGGGACAGTAAGATGCAATATCTAGACCGCCTAATTTTCATCAAAATGAACAAGTCAAGGATCTCCAATGACCTCTGCAAGCCAGTTGCAGACTTGGTGATGGTGTAGTTTTTAGTGTCATGCATTGATCTCACATTATTGCAGTCTTTGCCAACTTTGTGGTGGCTTCTGTACCTGCTGTTGCTGCTGCTAATATTAAAAACAATTTTTGAAATGTGAAAATTTCAAGTTAGGTCTCTATCTGGTGGGTTGCCTGTGCAAGTAGGGCTCCAGACAGGCAGTCCTGCACTTAATTTCAGTGAACAACCTGTGTTACTTGCCTTACATTTTTCTACCAATATTACTGTATGAAACTGATGTTTGTGTCATCGGAGTGTGGCTGGAAAAAAAATATTGGAGGTGTTGCATGAGACATCAGGACTCCCAGCTAAGGCAGCTTAAATTGCTCCCTTAACCATTAGGTTCTCATTGAAACTTTTATACTGATAAGTTCAAACAGGTGCCATTACTACAGGTAATGAGTGGAGGACAGAGGAGCCTCTTGAAGAAGAAGTTACATGTCTGTCAGAGCCAGAAATCTTGAATGCTTTTAGGTGACCAAATACTTATTATCCACCATAAATTGTAAAATAAATCTTGCCAAATCAGACAAGGTGATTTTCTGGATTTGTTTTCTCATTGACTCTTATAGTTGTGGTCTACCTATGATGTCAATTACAGGCCTCATCTTTTTAAGTGCGAGAACTTGCACAATTTGTGGCTGACTAAGTACTTTTTTCCCTCATTGTATCTCAACAGTTGCTTTTAACAGTTCTGAACATTTTAACAAGATAAAGCAAAGGTCTAATTTTTTTTATTTCTTATTTTATCATTTTAACACTGGCCCCGATTGTGTATAGCCTGTACATGCCTACTGATTTTTAATAAAAACTTAGTCAAATGTTTTAAGTTACACAAATCAGTATATGACCTAGTAGAAAACAGCAGAGAGTGACTAACACATAGTATATTCAGTTAGATTTATTGAATAAGACAAGCTACAGATAACATTCAATAAACATTCATGAGTTCAGTATAAGTAAATGGATACATTCAATATAGGATGATGCAGCTTTGGTCAAAATATATTTTGACATTAAAACCTGTTACATACATACAGTCGAAAAGGAATTGCATAGATGAATTATAGGAAATGTGCATTTAAATGATGGTATGCATCTAAGAACCTGAATGTGCAATAACCCATTAAATAGAGCTTTATTTTGAATATTCTCACAATATTCGTACTATTAGAAAAGCTATCCTATTTCAGTCTTCTAGCTTACCTGTTAACACGTCCTTATAGATTATGGATATTGATGGAACTTTTCGGCACTCGGTCAGTATACAAGTGTAGCATAAATCAAGTTTCCCCTCAAGCTTTACATTTTCAAAACCAGCATATAATAAAACAGCAAAAAGTGAGTAAAATAAAAAAAACAAATATATGCCACCCGGTAATATTTATTGCGAAATAGGCATTTCAATGCAGATTATAAACATAGGCAAAAACATACGAACCTTGTTCAAGTGGTTATTCTGTAGCTCATCTATAACAAACCTGTCCTCACCGAAGTAAAAAAAAAATAAAAATATATAAAAACCATTTTACAGTCTATAGATAACAGTCCATAGGCATATGCTATCCTCTTAATAGTGGTCTGAAATATGTGGCTTTCTATAGCCATAGATCACAGCATGCCTGAAGAAGCACTGGTCGCGAACCATGAAAATACATGAATCTCACAGGATGACAATTTTTCTGCACAATACTGTAATTCAACATGTGAAGTAGGTGTTCAATGCAAAATTTCACCGTTACTGAGATCTTTTTTTTATGCCATCATGTTTTTTGGACAATTAGATGGTCAGCTAAGACATGTATGGCCCACAATATGGCTAAACCCACCTTGGATTACCAGTAGTGATGGGCGAGTAGAATCGTTGCTTGGGCGAGTAGAATCGTTGCTTGGGTCTCCCCGATAATGCTCGGATGATCGAGTATTTTGGTGTGCTCTGACATTTAGTTTTCCTCGTTTTATCTGCATGATTTGCCACTTGTAGACAAGCTGAATACATGTGGGAATTCCCTAACAAACAAGCATTCCACGCATGTATTCAAGCTGTCTAGCAGTCGCAAATCATGCAGTGTTGAGGCGATGAAAACTAAATCTCCGAGCACACCAAAATACTCGGAGATCACCTGAGCATTATCGGGGAGACCCGAGCAACGATGCTACTCACCCATCACTACTGGTAATCCAAGGTGGGTTTAGCCATATTGTGGGCCATACATGTCTTAGCTGACCATCTAATTGTCCAAAAAACATGATGGCATAAAAAAAAAAAAAAAAGAGATCTCAGTAACGGTGAAATTTTGCACTGAACACCTACTTCACATGTTGAATTACATGCTTGGGGAGACCCGAGCAACGACTATACTCGCTCATCACCAATTATCCGACTGCAACTGCATTCTAATAAAATGTTGTATACACCTTTAAATACTAAGCTAACTTCTACATTACTGATTGTCTTTATTTGCCTAAAACAACTAAGTGTTAGGAAATAAAATATGAAAACTGATTCAAAATTTTTCTTCTTTTAACAAGAAAATTAAATTTCTTAAAAGGGTTTTTAATGCTTTTCAAGATTGGAAATTAAAAATTAAGTATTAGCAAATCCAAACACCAGCATATAAAGCAGACTGTGCGTTTACTCTCCCAATCTAGGAAATATTACATGTTCTAGTCACTGTCTACCTCTAATACAGTAGCCTCCTGTTCATCTAAGGCTATGTTCACACGTAGCGTTTTTGCAGCTTTTTTTAATGAAAATTTTCAGCTGCGTTTCACAGTAGCAGCAAAGTATGAGATTTCAGAAATCTCACGCCCACACCTTGTTTTTTTTTCCCCTGACTGCATGTCACATCTTTCAGCGGCTTTCACCCGTTGAAAAGAATAGGTGGCGCAAAAAAAAAAAAAAAGTCGCTCAAAAAAAAAAAAAAAAATGCAGGTATCAGGTTTTGCTGCGTTTTTGGTGCCAAAACCTGATGAAGTTAATCAGATTTTTCTTTACGCACTAAAAACTTTATCAGCATGCACAAGAGAAAAAAGTGCCCAGATAAAAACACATCAAAAACAACGCAAAAAAGTAAGAAAAGACTGCTTTTTGTAAACAGCTAAAAATTTGCATTAAAAACACTGTAAAACCGCAATGAGTGAACATAGCCTTATAGTTTAGTTGAATCTGAACAAACAGAACATTATAATACATATAATTATTCTGGAGAGACAAATCAAAGTAAACTTGCAAAATACAAACAAAAATCTTTGCAGAATGTCTAACAATGTGGTCAACTGAAGGGAGCACTGGTTAAAGAGGATTTTTCACCAAATTTTTCGTATTGAACTGGGACACAAATGTAATCGTGGATGCAGAGTTGGATATATTTTTTATTTTTATATTTCGCCTCACAGTGGCAGAGATATTAGCAATCAAGTACATGGCATTTACTGCATTAACTAGAGAATAGGCAAATGGGTGTTATTAGAGAGTTGTCACTGGGGATGTGCGCTTCTGCCTCCATTAGGACACTGACCAATCGAAATCAGGCAGCAATGTAGAAGTGCAAAAGCACCAACGATGATGTAATCAGGGTCACATGCCCAGAGTCAACAGGTCCTGCCAGGTGGAGTGTGCAGTTTAAATTAGCACTGAAGATATATTACACCGCATATAAGTGTGGAAAGATTAACTGGAGTCAATAGCTCCACAATCCTGTGTAATATATCTTCAGTGCTAATTTAAACCGCAAACTCCAGCTGGCAGGACCTGTGCACTCTGTTCATGTGACCCTGATGACATCACCAGTCCTTCACTTCTATGTTGCTGCTTGCTTATGATTGGTCAGTGTCCTAAAAGGAGGCAAAAGTACACCCACCCCCCCAGTGAAAACTATTTAATATGACCAACTTTAACTTAAGTCATTAGCTGCTACATATTTGATTACCAACATCTCCACAATGGTGAGGTAAAAAAAAAAAAAAAAATTCCCAACTCTGAAGCCTCAATTACACGACGTGTCCAATTCAAACACGAAAAATTTGGCGAAGGGGTCTTTTAAAGAAGCTTTTGCAGCAGAAAATTTTATCCCCCTAATTCTTTCTTAATATGTACGTGAAATAGTGTAGGTGCATTAAAACAGCCATCAGTCTTCCCTGGTTTCCAGCGCAGCTCCTCTTCTGGATCATGCAACTTCAAATAAGACTAGCCGGATCACACAGGTTTTTTATATGTACTGGAAGTCTATTTAGCAGTGTAGCATGACAGATCCTTGTTCCAAGTCTCATAAGCTTACGTTCGTGGATGTAGCACCATGCCACACAGCAGTTCCAGTGTGAGCTAGCAAAGAGGAGTACTGCTCATGTAATCCAGAAGAGGATCAAAGCCTCGCTAGAAACAGTTACAGGTAAGGACAATATTTTACCTACACTACATACATATTTATAACAGATTAGTGGGTAACTTTTTGGGAGTAGTTCTTTAAAGGACATTCCTGTACTGTTACATTGTACTCATTCCATTAATATTTAAGATTGATGTAGTCCCTTCTTGCTCAATACTGTAGTAGAACAGAACAGTTTTGTAATGAGACAGAAGAGGCTTTTCTCTTCCTAAACAGACTGGTTATCTAAGCCCTGATGATGATGTGATGGATTTGTGTTCACAGAAAGCTGAGTCACGATTCTATCCACATAAAAATATTAAAAAAAAAGAAGGCAATACCAGCCAGAAATATTGGTGAAGTTAAGAAAAACACCCTCAGTTAAGGTACACAAAAAACGTCAAAGTAGCAAGAAGAAGTAAAACCCAAACTATTGCAGCATGTGAAAAGACAGTACAGTCAGCAAGAAGATTCTCAGCTCTACCTAGTCAACAAATGAATCCTTAAAAAGGTGGGTATATTCCAGCCATCACTGAAGATGTATATCCAACCAAATTGGCTATTGCGCAATGTATACCCAACGTAGCCAAGTTAATGCCAACACTTTGGTTATAGCTCCAATTGTGACCACTTGCTTTCAAGAGAGGACCATTTAGTTTCCATCAACTTCAGTATAGGCAGGAAGAAGAAAGGTGACCAGATGGCTATAGGCACGTCTTCCACTTTCTTTTGCACTAGTTCTTAGAAATGAGGCTGGCGTAATCTGTCTGAGGTCAATAGTATCTACTTCTATGCATTTAATACTATGCTACCCATTAGAAAAAAAGAGATTTAACAGTTTGACAATAAAGGGACTTAACCTTATAAAGCCCAACATACGCTTTTTTTTTCCTAAATACTAAGCTATGCAGGGAAAAACCTTTTACACCCACCCCAATATCTCTGCTATAGGTCCATGTGCTTTTTCATCCATGTAGTGCAGAGACATGTTTGGCACAACCCAAAATTACTTTGGGCATTTAAAAAAAAACCAAAAAAAAAAAACCTACCCCCATTAAATTTGCTGTACAATTACAGAACTCAAGTGCAATTCATCATACAAACTCTGTACCAATTAGAAAATGTATTCAGAAAATCAAACTTATAAAATGACTAACAGCAAATTATAGAAAGGTCATCGATGTTAAACATTCTTTGTCTTAGATCATTACTTGTGACATTTAAAGCCCTGAGATTACAATCCATGGTTTAGTGATCATATTGATATGCTAGTGAACACAATTCATTTCTTTAAAAAGGAGCATTCACATTTATCATCATTTTAAAGACTGCACATGAAGAACATATACGCTTTGCCTTTCTGGTACTGGTCTGGAGCTCCATTCAATTATGTAGGCTTCAGTGAAGAAGCCTCCAGAAATTATTAGGCTTGTGCTTGTGGCAACTGTGGGACAATTACACTTATGAGGTATATGTCTGAGAGTGGCCACAGGCTCATTGGATGCCGATGCCAAGAGGACACTCATGTGCTCTCTACTTTTGAAAATGGGCAGCAAAATGGTCTATGGAAACACACACATTGTGCCTGAGCCAATAGGAACACATACCTTGATTTTAGGACATTCACTCTTTATCGCCACCTTTACTGAAGAATGCACTGTGTAAACATGAGACAACTGTCAGCCGAGCGGTCATTCAAACCGCCATGTCTTCAGAACCCATGCTAAACATTTGGTGGTTATCAGAGAATAGGCTATTGCCAGACTACTCTTCAAGCAGCTTTGCTCATACAGGAACAATGGACCAGGTATGTGAAAATGTAAAGGAGTTCTCCACCATTATAAAAGTCAATCTTAATGAACCCTAAAGATGGTGCAAGAAAACAAAAGCCTTTACTCATCTCTAGGACTAGGGTCACTCCTCCACAGTTAGTTAAAGTAACATCTGGTGGGGACTGTCACGCTGATTGGCTGCAGCCTACACGTTTTGTCAGAGCAGGAAAAAAAAAAAACAAAAAAAACTGGGCAACCCCTTTAACAAGCCTAATCTTTCAGTTGGCCAATTTCACAGAATCTGGCAGGTCTAAAAGACTTCAAGTCCACCTACACTTTAGACTAATGCCAGCAGAACTCGCTAATCGACTGGCGATGTCACAGTAGTTAAGAATACGTGATGTAATTTAGAAATGCTGACAGTTTTGTTTTCTAGAGATAAGCCACTGCCAAAAATGTTTGGCATTAGCTTTCACACAAAGAGCACAGGCAAAGAGAGCTGTCCCGTATGAGACTAGGGCAAGACAAGTGCCGGCCAAACGGAAGCTATCCGATGTGTATGGGGGGTGGTGGGTTATGTAAAAAGGTCAACTTAATCTAAATAAAGAACCTAAGTATACCTCTGCTCTACAGTGGCTTACATTTGCTGATGGAAATGTGTCTGTGAAGCAGCGTGCTTCCATTAGCAAACAGTAGGGATTGGGACAAGCTCTGATGTATAAATATTGCCTATATATCAGAACCAGTACAAGATGCGTAATGCAATTCATTTACTGTTCAGCATTTAATATGGATTTATTGGCTATACAACTTATAAAATACTACTTAATGAAGGTCATTATCAATCTGTACTAGTGATGAGCGAGTATACTCGTTGCTCGGGTGATCTATGAGTATTTGGGTGTGCTCGGAGATTTAGTTTCTGTCGCTGTAGCTGCATGGTTTGCGGCTGCTAGACATGCTGAATACACGAGGGGATTGCCTAACAAACAGGCATTCCTCACATGCATTCAGGCTGTCCAGCAGCCGCAAATCATGGAGCTACGGCAACAGAAACTAAATCTCCGAGCACTCCAAGATCACCCGAGCAGGTTTGGGGAAACCCAGCAACGAGTATACTCGCTCATCACTAATCTGTACCTTTCTGAACAGATTTAACAAGCATTATACAATTTGTGTGGTCATATTTTCTCTTGGGATGAAAATCAACAAACCTCATGTAGGGAAAAAATAATAGACTAGTGGCTACTCTTTACAACCAGGCAGATTCCAGTTGTCATTTACATAGCAAAATGTAAAAAAATAAAATAAATCCATGATCTGATTGTTTGCTATTGGAAACTTCAACATCCCTACTTCATGGCATCTGGTTTTACAACACAGCTTCTGGTAAAATGGGACACAAAATTGGTAATTAAAACTGGTAACAGCGTAAAAATAATATAAAAAAATATATAAGATCATGAATAGTTCATCACTTTAGAGTCCAATTTTGAACCAGTAAAGAAAGTGAGGTCTAAAATAACTACATAGCAGAAGAAAGCTATTTACATGCTGCAGCATCTATGTAGTCTTCAGTCCTAAAACAGTCATGCTGGTTAAAAATACCCAACCTCGACACCACACAGGCTGACATTATAATAAATATGAATAAAAATAGAAAATACATGGTATTCTGCAGCAAAATCTGGCCGCTCAGAGGGTACACAAACTAAAGGGTGTACAAAATTAATAGTCAAAAATGGCACTTTGATTTTTCTTTTCCTGTACATACATTGTGCAATTTTAGTCATAATACTGGATATTGGAACGTTGACAAACGATGACAAATATGGCACAGCATTGAATAGGTGGAACAAGCAGTTTTTCCTGAGGAAATACAATTTGGATTTTATCAAGGATACCCCTAGTTTCATTGTGAAAAAAGAAGTGACTAATCCACGAGAACAATGGAGCAAATTTCTGAACAGGTCTCAAAGAAAAGCTGTCTTTTTGGTCCTTTGCCACCAATCAAAGGGTGGCATTCATTTCATATTCTGCGCTTTTAAAATGAAAGCTATGCTGTGATTGGTGGCTATGAGAAATAGACAGTTGAATGCTTTTAGATGCGTCATATATCGGTTCCTTTCGTATGAAATGAGGTTACATGAAGTGTTTACAATGTCCATCAGGCCAAGTCTCTGTATACCTTCAGCAATATCAGGGATATTTAGTTCTGCTCCATCTTGGGAGCAAAACAACCAAATTAACAGGAGCACCGAATCTCTGCCATGCCGGACTCTACTAGGAAGGGTGATGCCAGGACAGCATCATACAATAAGTTTCTATGTCTACTGAAGAACCCTGGTACCATAGGGGAAAACGCGTAGAGATTGGGATCTCTGACAGACCGACTACGATCTTTCTGATGGAAATGTTTGTGTCTTTCATTCAAGAATAAGGGGTTCCTGTACGATCTAACATAAGTACTCCTTTTTGCTGTTGTATATTTAGTTGCCTCAAGTGGTTTAGTTATAGGGAATAACTTGAGGATTTGTTAGGGGCAACCATAGAGTGGTGGCACCATATCGTTTATTGGGGTGCCTGCCTCTGTGGTTCGACAGGGATTCATTTTTTAAAGGCCTGATCAGGGTCTTTAGATATTGTTCAATTCTATTGAACTTGTTACCCTGCTAAGCTGTTGCTGTCTATATATTTATGGAGTGATTTTAAATATTTAATAAGTTGCATATTTTAATATCTTAAGCATTTGTGTCTTGAGGCCTGGCATTTCACTGGGTAATATATCAGAGCATGCGGAACTATTTTGTCTGGCATTTTTGACTAATCTGTGATGGAGACTGAAGCAAATGTGTACAAAAGCATAACAATGCCTACCCAACTATACTAATCTAATAGTAGGCTCCTTCTGACGGGAAGAAGGGTCCAGAGAAGAGCACTTGTACAGGAGGGTCAGAAGCTTCAAGACAGCATTGCCATGGGCACAGATGAGTGAGGCATTGTATACCCTAGGCCCTTTTCACTCCAGGTACTGCTGATTTTTCAGATTTGCAAAATATTTCTTTCCTCAGGCATAGCAGAAGCTTAGGTATCCATGGTTACGACTACTGATGTACTGCGTTAGCTAGTTAACAGTAGTCGTAACCATGGATACCTAAGGTCCTGCAAAGCCTGCACATGAGGAAAGGGACACAGCCAGTCATAAACACTATAAAACTATACTACATTTCTAATTGGAGGTATTTGCTAATATTGTTATTACACCTACTGCATATTGAAGTAGGATCTTAGAAATGGGAACACCCCTTTAAGGCTTTGATACTAATTTTATAGTTTGTGGAGATCAGTATTTATAAGAAGTGCTGATTCAAACAAGATAATGATACCGTTAAGTTTGGTTCTTAATTCAGAGAAAGCAGAGACCGTCGTGGCTTGATAAAATGGGAGCATTGTAAACACAGGGATTGTCACATGTAGTAAGAGGTTTTCTGTATGTACCTCTGCTTGTTCACACTGGTATAAATTACTTTAGCTAATGTCTGTGGCAATCATACCTACAAATAGCAAGGACTATTGTCCCTGACGGTCACTTTTGAAAGACACAGCTGTAATATGCAGTCCTTTCCTATGCAATTAGTAGAACCCTTGTGCAATATAAGCTTGACTAGTTGCTTAAAGCCATAGAATGCTGCACAGTTTGTCATAAGCGGAGCAGACAAGTGTCTGATCGAACTATCAGTGCCTCGATGCATCAACAATGTGGTTTCTTTAGTCTTGTGAGCATCAATGGCAGAAAGGATCCATTTTTCATTGCCTATAGTAGGATCCTGTAAATGAAAAAATACAAATTGTGAACCCCATGCCTGTTCATAATGGAAAGCGTAAAATACATAATATATACAAAATGTACATACATACATACATACTGGGAGGCATGGATGAACCACTGTTTAACTCTCTTAGATGTCCATTCAAGGCAAACCATCAGGAGTTAGACAGAGGGCCGCCTCCATCAATTCATATGGTCCCTAGCAGCACAATTGCGGGATGCTGATGGCTTGCAATGGTAACCTTATAAAGACCTCCATATCTGCCTGACAATATTCTACTAATAGACTTTCGTCTATGGCAGACATACAGACTGCACAACACACTAATGCAGTGTCCTATGTAAGGGATCAAAAGGACGGCATATTCAAGTCCCCATGTGGAATAAAAGTATTGTTTAAGAAAAAAAAGTTTTGAATTATATAATAAAAATATGTAAAGCTTATTTTTTTTGGTATATCTACCTTTATGGGAGGAATGTGACTTTGAATCAGATCTAGGCGAGTTATGAGGCTTATGGTTTGTATAATCATGACGGTAATCGTCACTGTGACCTTCATCAGGTGCTGGAGGAAGCGGCCTGTATAACGAAAATTAAAATTAATGCCAGGATGTGTCAAGTACCAAAAAAAAATAAAATCAACCAATCAACAACAAAAGCACAGTCAAAATCCATAATGATGGGGGAAAAAAAAAAAAAAAAAAAATGAAAAATGAGGCTTTGTGCTTAGTCAATCTTATGGAATCCGTGAAGGAGGAAGTCTATCAACCCATTAAACTGAAATTTTGGTTTCAGCGATTAAAAGGTAATCTATTGTACAAGGAAAAATTACCAAATTTTTTAAAGATATTTGGAGTAATTTAATTACAAGCATCATTGTTTCCATTTAGAGAATAAAATCTGTCTATGATGATGAGATGGACACACAGGGGCAGGCTTGGTTTAGATACAATGTGTATCACCGCTTCGTGTGGTCTAAAGCCATGCACTGTAGGTGTGTGAGAAGAAACAGCACAATGTTACCATATACTTAGATGCACAGAATAAGCCATCACTTGTATATTTTAGCAGCTTGAAAGTTGTAGAAGAGGAAGGCATAGAGGGGGAAAAACAAAACGTAACAATAGAAGTTTAACAGGCAATTTAATATAATTTACCTGTATGGTTTATCACTGCGGGACCGATGCTGCTCCTCTCTAGATCGTGGCCTACAATGCTCATGTGAAGTTAGCTAAACACAAAAACAACTGGTAAGCAACATACAAAAAAAAGAGAAACAAAAAACAAACTTGAATGTCGTTAAGGTGAAGTCCAAAATATTCGACCACTTCTCAATTTGAATGCGTTTTCACTATTGCGGTTTGTATCTTATTCTACTGTTCGGAGAACGATTGTCTGAGTATAATTGGCACAAGTTTCAATAATAATGCCAAGTAAGACACTGCATATAGTAACACAATAACTGCATGGTGCCATTCTATGGGACATTCGATTATTAATTTGATGGTTTTTTCTGTCATTTGTTTTTCAATGCAACTTGCTGTCAAATGCAAGCTTTGGGCAAGGTTTAAAGTGGTTGTCCACTTCAGTGTGTAGTGGGCAGATCGATATATCCCCTGGAAATAAAGCATTCTTCAAATACGCTTCAATTCCAAATGTGCCTGTGAGTGGAGCCATCACTGTCCTCTCATCCCCATCACGTGACCCCGGCTGCAGCTGCCTCAGATGTCTGGTGAGGTCACCTCAACTTCCGGAATTGGAAGCTGACCCAGCATCACCGGGTTTCGTTAACAGAGCGCAGCAGGCCCACAGCCCAGTCAATCAGGGAGACTAGGTCCCACCTCGGTGATGCCGGGTCAGCTTCCAATACTGGAAGTTGAGGTGACATCACCGCACATCAGAGACAGCTGCAGCCAGGAGTCATGTGATAGGGGTGAGCGGACAGCAATGGCGCTGCTCACAGGCACATTTGGAAACGTAAGGTATTTAAAGAAAACAGGATTTTGGTTGCTTACCGTAAAATCTGTTTCTCAGAGTCTTCATTGGGGGACACAGGAACCGTGGGTGTGTGCTGCTGTCACTAGGAGGTTGACACTATGCATGAAAAAAAAAATGTTAACTCCGCCTCCGGAGTATACACCCCTCCGACCGGCTGTAGGACAATCAGTTAGTGAAAAAGCAGTAGGAGGAGACATTATCATGTAAGTCATCATATATTCATTACACGTAATAAAATCATGGGAGGGCGCTGTGTCCCCCAATGAAGACTGAGAAACAGATTTTACGGTAAGCAACCAAAATCCTGTTTTCTCTTTCGTCTTATTGGGGGACACAGGAACCGGGGGATGTCCAAAAGCAGTCCCTGGGGTGGGAAAAGACAGAAACTTCCTTCAGGTCGGAGAACTCACCACTGCCGCCTGCAAGATTCTTCTGCCTAGGCTGGCGTCCGCTGAAACATAGGTATGGACCTTCTAGAATCTTGAAAAGGTATGCACGGACGACCATGTGGCAGCCTTGCACAACTGCATGGCTGATGCCCTGTTGTGTACCACCCAGGAGGCGCCCACCACCCGGGTTGAATGGGCCTTGACCCCAGCAGGAGACACACTGTCCTTTACCCGGTAGGCTTCCACAATTTCCATTCTGATTCAGCGGGCAATTGTTGCCTTAGAGGCCGGCAGGCCTCTTCTCACCCCATTGGGTATAACAAGAGCGAGTCCGCCTTCCTGAAAGGAGCGGTCCTGGCCGGATAGATACTTATCGCACTGACCAGGTCTAGCTTATTCAAAGAACGCTCCAGAGGATGGGTTGGAGCGGGACAAAATGACGAAGGATTATCTCCTCATTCAGGTGGAAGGCCGATACCACCTTGGGAAGAAAGTTAGGAGGAGGTCGCAAGACAACCTTTGACTGGTGCATAATTAGGAATGGAGGACGACAGGACAATGCCGCTAATTCTGAAACCCGCCGAATAGAGGTGATGGCTACAAGAAATACCACTTTCCAGGACAACAAAGACATGGGAGCTTCCTGTAGGGGTTCAAAGGGTGAACCTGTCAAGGCTTCCAAGACCAAGTTAAGATCCCATGGAGCCACAGGGGATCTGTAAGGAGGTCTTAACCTGTAAGCGGGAGGCCAAAATTCTTTTGAAAAATAATAGAGAGAGCAGATACCTGGCCTTTCAAGGAACTTGGGGCCAGACCGCCATCTAACCCTGCCTGGAGAAAAGCTAGGACAGATGGCAGGGAACAGGGTACAGGTGTGACGGGATTAGACTCACCAGCCAAAATAGGCCTTCCAGGCTTGATAATAGACCCTGGAAGAGGAAGGTTTCCTAGCCTGGATCATTGTATTAATGACTCTGTCCAAAAAACCCGCTGCTCTCAGTATTGTGGTTTCAACGGCCATGCCGTGAAATTGAGCAACCGAGAATTTGAGTGGTAAAACGGCCCCTGAGCCAGGAGATCTGGTCTGTCGGGGAGTCTCCAGGGGGTGCCTGTGAAAAGATTGATAATTTCTGCAAACCAGGCCCTCCTGGGCCAGTACGGGGCGATCAATATGACTGGCACCCCTTCCACCTTGATCTTCTTTAGCAGCCTGGGCAGGAGAGGAAGGGGAGGGAACAGGTAAGGGAGTCTGAACTGTGTCCAGGGAATGACCAGCGCGTCGACCCCTATGGCTAGAGGATCGCGGTATCTTGAGACAAACTGTTGGACCCTTCTGTTCTGTCACGATGCCAGGAGGTCCACATCTGGAGTCCCCCATAGCTGGCATATCTGACGGAACACTTCTGGTTTAAGGACCATTCCCCTGCCGCGAGCCCCTCCCGACTGAGGAAGTCGGTGGCCGTGTTGTCTGTGCCGGGTATGTAAACTGCCGAAATTGTGGTTTCTGCCCAGTTGAAGATTCTGGATACCTCAGCCAGTGCCCAGGGACTTCTGGTTCCCCCTTGGTGATTGATGTATGCCACCACCGTGGCGTTGTCCGTTTTAATCCAGACTGGCTGGTTGTTGAGGTATCTTTCCCAATGTAGAAGTGCTAGAAAGACCGCCCTCAGTTCTAGAATGTGGATTGATGGTGAGGATTCTTGCCTCGACCATCGTCCCTGGACAGTCAGGTGGCAGAATACCGCACCCCAGCCCAGGAGACTGTCATCTGTAGTTACTACCTGCCAGTGGACGGGGGGAAAAGGCCGTCGCAGATAAACAAGGGGGGGGGGGGGGGGGAGGTCAGCCACCACTTGAGGGACTCCCTGGTCTGAATGTAAGGGTGGAAGGGGCGATCCAGCGAAGAGATGGACCTGTCCCACTGAAGGAGGATGTTCCTCTGCAGTATCCTGGAACGGAACAGGGCAAAGAGTATTGCTTCTGAAGCTGCCACCATTCTTCCCAGGCCTCTCATGGCAGCACGAAAGGATAGAAGCCGGAATTTCAACAGAGAGCGAATTCCCTGCTGGAGGGTAATCCACTTTCTTTCTGGGAGAATGACGCTTGAGCAGCAGGTGTCGATTACCATTCCTAAGAATTCTGGGCATTGTGTTGGCATTAGGTGGGATTTCTCCCTGTTTATGATCCAATCAAATCGGGAGAGCATGTTTAAAAGTACCGATAGATTTTCCTGGGCCTGAGCGAAGGAGAGCACCTTGACGAGAATATTGTTGAGATATGGTACCAATATTATGCCTCTGACCCTTAATATAGCTACCATCGCTGCCATAATCTTTGTAAAAATTCTGGGGGCTGTTGCCAGCCCAAATGGCAGGGCCACAGACTGGAAATGCTGTTTTTGGACAGCAAAACGCAGAAACCTATGATGTCCCTGAAAAATGGGAACGTGTAGGTAGGCGTCCCGGATATCTATGGAACATAGGAATTCCTGATCCTCCATAGACGTAATTACCGACCGAATCGATTCCATCCTGAAATGGCGTAAGCGGACCCATTTGTTTAGCCTTTTGAGGTCTCGTATGGGACGAACTGAGCCATCCTTTTTTGGTATCACAAACAGGTTTGAGTAAAAGCTGGTAAAACGTTCCTGCTTGGGAACGGGGATGATTACTCCTGCGTTGATGAGTCGATTGCCGCAAAAAAACCTAGAGCCATAGCAGTGTCTTTTGGTGGCTGCGATAGTAAGAAGCAATCTCGCGGAAGCGCATCTTGCATCCAGTTGATACTGCCTCCTTTACCCAGATATCCTCTACTGAATTCTGCCAGACATCTCTGAAGAGGAGAAGGTAGCCTCCTAGTCTGGGAGAGGTACTGGGAAGGGAGTTCGACTCCCTGCTGGCGTCAGGCTGAAGTGGCTCTGCCCGGCTCTGAGTCCTGGTAGCTCTGCTGTTGGAACTGCGGGAATGCCATGACGGGGAAATGATACCTTCCTCCTATCTCTCGGTGCTTGCGACTTCTGCGGGCCCTGAGCATAAGTGCCTGTCGCTGGGGTACTGCAAGAGGGCTGAAAGGGCTGAGCCCTACGTTTGAAACATATCGCCGAGGTTTAGCCTGAGGGAGAAGGGAGCTTGTACCCCTGTTGCATCCTTAATGATTTGATCTAACATTGACCCAAAGAGCCGGGTGCCCTGAAACTGCAGATTGGTCAGAGATTACTTTGAGGACAAATCAGCCTGCCAAGCCATTAGCCAGACCGTCCGCCGGACGGCTACCATGTTACTGGATGCTTGAGCTGCGCAAGACGCAGCATCCAGGGCTGCCGATACCATATACCTTCCGGCATGAGAGATTTGATCTGCTTACTCCGCCAGTTTCACTGGTGGTGCCCCAGCCAATATGCCCTGTCAAAGCTGTTTGGCCAATTCTGTAACAGACTTAGCTACCCAGGCTGAGGCGAAGGCTGGACACAATGCAGCGGCTGCTGCCTCAAAGGTGGATTTTGCCAGGGATTCTATCCTCCTATCACTGGGATCTATTAGGGCTGCCCCACTGACGAGTGCGAGGACTGTATTGGTAGCGAGTCTGGACACTGGTGGGTCCACCGAAGGGGAGGCAGTCCAGTTGGCGGTGAGATCTGGAGGGAAGGGATATAGAATCCCAAAACGATTCCCTCTCTGAAACCGCCTGGTTGGGTTTTTCCTTTCCCTGGCCAACACTTCCTCAAAATCCTTGTGGGAGGCGAAGACCCTAGAGGGGGACTTATGACGCTTAAATTAAAAAATCTGATCATTAGGTTTTGGTATCCCCAATGTTAAAAGTCTCATTGACTGGGGCAATGAGGCCCTGAACAATATCCTTGACCTGGGACTGTTCTGGTCCGTACTCAGAACCCTCCTGTGTGTGTCTCTGATAATGCCTCGCCTGATTCCGGGGATGAGGACCGGGAGGAGGCAGACGGCCAGAGGAATTCTGACGGTGAGATGGAGTGAGAAGGGGACCTGGGTTGGTGGTCCTGCCTAAACCTTTTACGGCCTCTAGAAGGCTCCTTTGGTGCTCCTGTGTCCACTGGAGTCTGAAGTGGCAATCTGTCAAGCACCGTTACCAAGGTCTGTGATACCTTGCTAAGGTCGGCCATGGACTTAGATAAAGAAGAGGCCCATCCTTGACACTCGCTGTCTCCCGTGGCGATGGATGGCCCCTGGGCAGCAGGCAAGGTGGCTTCCTCCTGCTCCAGGGGTAATGTGGGAGCTCGCTCTGACAGGCAAAGCGGGGGGGGCTGCACCTGCTCTCTAGCGTAGGCGACACCGTAGGTCAGCTGCAATCTGAGCAGAGTGGCGAGGACTGACCTGAAGGAAGCCTGACATTGCATTTGGTACATACAAAATATTTGACCAAGGTCACTGAAGCGGATGAGGAGGAGGAGCGGGACTGCTCTCCCTTGGGCATACTGACAGGTGCCCTGGTGCCAACCATTGAGGGTAGAGAGCGGAGTGAGGGAGCAACCTGTAGTGCAGTACACACATACCCACGACCTGTGTCCCCGCCGCAGCTGCCGCCCGAAGACTGGTGAGAGAGAGAGCGAGGTGAACAGCCCTGCCGCTGCCTAGAAGCCTTATGAAATCCCTGCCCGGAAGTGGTGGTCGGGGCCCTGCTCTGGCCTCCTGGAGCACCAAGATGGCGCTGGTACAAGAAGAGGAAGCCGGGGGGCGGAGCCTGCCAGGAGCCAGAATCTGGCGTCGGCCGTGCTGGGCTCCTGCTGGAGCCCATGGCCATAATGCTGCCATGGGAGGAGGCTGGAACCATGCTGCACAACGTGCTTGAAAGTAAGTGTTGGCTCTTAAACTAAGTATGGAGCCATGGGCTGCAAGCCCAAGTGCTGATTACAGCGGTCACATTCAGCCAGAGCGGCTGGTGAGCAGATCATACAACGCTGCAGCCTCTTACCTCCAGTTCACCCCGTAACAGTGGTCAGTTTACCTGCATGAAAAGATTGCTGTCACAAACAGTCTCTCTCGATCATGAGGCTCTGGTGGGCGACTGATGGGAGACGAAGGTCAGGACCAGGAGCTGCCACCTGAACACGAGCTCTGTGTTAGGGGATAGGGTCCTGCCCGTGGGATTCAAGAGGATACGGGGTGGCAGTACATGCCGTACTCAATGCCGGTGTGGGAATACAGATGTAGCATATCTACTCTGTATCCCTCCATTGTTACCTGAAAAGGAACGACGCCCATTGAGGTAGGCATGGGTCTGCGAGAGACCTCTGTTCACCTCCTGCTGACACTAAGCAAAACTGATTGTCCTATAGCCAGTCAGAGGGGTGTATACTGCGGAGGCAACATTTTTTTCATGCATAGTGTCAACCTCCTAGTGACAGCAGCACACACCCACGGTTCCTGTGTCCCCCAATGAGACGAAAGAGAAAGCTGCATTTCCAAGGGTTATATCAATGTGTCAACTACACATTGTACTGGACAACCTCTTTAATGCACATTATGTTTCTCCACAGAATTGAAGATGTTTGGATTCAAAATGTGAGGTATCGGGACACATTAAATAGTATCCATACATTTCTGCATCTTGTAAAGTTTGGAAAAAAAAAAAAAAACCACAGACAAGTCCATTGAGTTCAACCCATACGCAAACATGTTGATCCAAAGGAAGGCAAAAACTCATGAGGCAGATGTTAATTGCCTCATGCGTAGGGGGGGCTTTCGCGACTCCATAGATTTTTTTTTTTTTTGTTGAAGTCAGTGGGAGACATACACAAACACACAGCATTCAATTGAATAGGAGCAGAGTCACACCTCTCACCAGCAGCCTCTACACAGTGAATGGAGCTGGGCTGTTCCGACTTTGTATGCAGTTTGTAACTGGCCGGCGTCAAAAGGAGCTGGTGATGGACACCCACTGATCTGATACTGATGGCTCTTCTTTAGAAAAGCCATCAAAAATCACAAGGCCGGGGAACACCTTTCATTTAATAATAATGCACTCTATTATAGCCAGACCACCATATATAACAGGGGGAAGTCAGTATGCCCATTAATTTACATGGCCTCCTGGTCAGTGGGTACAGACAACTTTTAACCAAGGTATATGAAGGCCTGAAAAGGCATGTCACAAGGGTATGCTGGGTATACAGAAGTTTAGAAAATGGGTCTCATCACAGTACTATACTAGATGGGGTTAGTAAATTAGGCTCAGTTTGTTAAACCAGCAGTGATTGAGAGGTTATGGGTAATATTTTCTGGTGCAAGATACAAAATGAAAGATGCGATTCCTGACATTTTCTGGAGCAGATTTATCAAATGTGCCTTTTTTTTGTACGCTGCGTTGGGATCCAATGTGAATGCCTTTCTAAATATATTATAGGCTGTATCTGACAAAGAAAATTAAAAAAAATTACTTTTCGCATGTTTACTCATGACCATTCACTGTATGTGCATGACTTATTCAACAAATTTGAATATTTTTATAGTGTATTATACATGAGCATGGATGAAGACTACTGCTTGAGCCACAGATCACACATACCTCCCGTTCATCTGGCTTCTTTCTGTCCGACACCTTTTCCCTTCCTTTGGGCTTTTTATAGCATTGTTGCTCTTTATCCATTAGCCACCGTGCCAGTTCCTAGAGGGTTGCAAAAATAAATTTTCCATTTAAAGGGTCTTCAGTGCAGTTAATGATGCAATATTAAAGGGAATCTGTCACCCTTTTTTCGACTATGAGCTGCCGGCACAGACATC